>NC_141934.1:12120188-12425188 GCF_057802395.1 Ceratotherium simum simum | reverse complement strand
TCTAGGTTTTCAGTCTGACCTTTCCTGTGTTTGACCATTAAAAAAGGTAAAATTCAGCACAAGTCTTCTCATTATTTTAGATTTATATGAGTAGGATATTTTAACATTGTCAAAGAATATAAGTGAAGTTGATATTATTTTTATAAAATTATGTCATAAGTCTTGATTTCATAATTCATAGGAATCAATAAACAAAGCCTAAAAATAATAGATTACTTTAAGCTGCTATGTAACATATATGGAATAAATTAAAAACTTTCATGAAGCCAAGGTTATTTTTTTAACCTAAAACGTTCTCTTTGGTGCATTTATCCCCTCGTGTTATTGGGGCTCATGGTTTTTCTTTCTGTATCATGTTTAAGTATGATTTTTCAGCAAGACTTCTAGAAATTAGCATCATTTCACTGCTAATGCAAATGTCTCGCCTCTCTGCCTCTAATTGGTGAATTTTCTGACATTACAGTCTCAAATTCTGTATCTATAAAGAAGCGACCAAATGTTGAGTCATCTTGAGGAAAGGAAGCTTTCTGCTCAAGATAGAAAACAACAAAACTGGAAAAAAAATAAAGACAGCAACAACAACAAACAACGATCTATTTTAAGCAAGATTCAGCTTGATTTGCAGTGTGAAATATGCCATACGGATGTTAGAAGCAATTATTTTAAGGCCCTCAGCGGCCATTAAAAGATATTGCTTACCAATTGACAAAGCGATTTATCTAGATTAAAAAGATCAAAGTGTGGTTTTTTTTCCTGATGATTTTTTCCATTTCCTTCAGAATTTATAGTTAAGCCAGTTCAATACAAGGTTTGACTCGACAGTGGAATTGATTTTTCCAATGTTTCAAAATGTTAGCATACCAAGAAGAAAACGAAATTCTCAAAGTTGGACTTTTTTCCGCAAGATGTAAAGCCATAAAAAATACTTTGAAATGTGCTGATGTAAGATAAGCCTTGTCTTGTATGATTGAATCATGTGTAGTTTTTTCTTGTATATGTTCAGGGAAGTGTTTCTGTGTCGTTCAGAGATGCTGGATGAATTTACTTCTCCCCACCCCAGGGGACTGACACGTTGTTTGTGCCTGGAGAGGAGTTGGGCTTCATTGGGTCTGTGACAGGTGATGGCTGGGAGGGGGGAAGACTAGTGGTAGAAATGGGGCAAAGGAAGAAAGGAGTTAATTTGCTGATAAAAATCAGTCCCTTTACACCATAAACTACCCAGGAAATGACTGAGTTAAACTTGATGTTTTTGGTTTTTTCCCCTTATAACAGAGGAGTTGAATAGTAATTATTGTCAGGCTTGATCACATTATTTTTCAATATGGAGCTACTGGACTTGTTAGAGGCTATTTGCTTTCCATCAGGACTTTCTGTAGAAATTAGGCGGCTGCAGCATGTCAGCCAGCACCCCCCCCCTCACCCCGGGGAAGGCGCGTGGGACCCGGAGCTAGCACCCAGTCTTTGCCTGTGCACCTTGCAGCCCCTGGAGGGCCGAGGTGGGGTCGGGGTGGCTGTGGGTACATTGCCCTGTTGGTCAGTTCGGGCCCTGTTGCACATCCATTGAAGTTGCAATAAAACCTCTAGTAAATAACAGGACCCACACCCATTTCTAGAGGGAGCTTTAATCGTTTAAATTTTCAAAATTTTTTTTCCTAAAGATCTAACATGATTTCCCTCCCGGATAAGGTGGACTCGAGAGGCTTGAATTAATTACTTAGATTCATGTTAATTTGAATATTTTTATCCAGGCAACATTTTAAAAAATTTTACTGTAGAATTAATGAAAGTTGAACTCTAAAATGATACTCCTCGATTTCCTCAAGTCAATGGACTTTAGATGTCCTGTGTCCTCAGAGATGAGAGCTGTTCTAATAGTAGAGTAACAGGGGTAGTAACTCTGGCAGCCTCTGAGGGCCTGGGAGGGCATGAATGGCCCGCCCCCTCGCCGACTCTGGGGCCGTGCTCCTGATGCGGCGGGGCTAGCGTTGATCAATAAATGCAGCACCCCAAATTTTCTTTTTTGGTGAGGAAGATTGGCCCTGAGCTAACATCTGTTGCCAATCTTCCTCTTTTTGCTTGAGGAAGACTGTCGCTGAGCTAACATCCATTCTAGTCTTCCTCTACTTTGTATGTGGGATGCCACCACAGTGTGGCTTGATGAGCGGTGTGTAGGTCCGTGCCTGGGATCCGAACCCATGACCCCCGGGCCGCCAAAGTGAAACACGTGAACTTAACCATTACGCCACCGGGCCGGCCCCAACACCCCAAATTTTAAATTGCCTTTCCTTAAAAAAAACGCACACTACAGAAAATGGGTTAACAGTATATGCATTTTCATCAGAAACAGGGAGAAACCTGGATTTTAGAGTTAAATAACTCATATAGTAGAGTCAACTCTCCTGTCCCTAACAATCTCAAAATCTTCTCTGAAAACTGGTAACTGTGCTTGCATTGCTCACTTTATCCTCACATAAAATGTCTGTGCTGTGAGGGTAGGGAATGGAGAAATATTTCTAATCGTGTATTCCTATTACAAAGGACTTGAAATTTGTTTCTCAGCTGATTATGTTCCATGATGTATATACTATATGTGGTTTATAAGCTAAACACTGGCCATTTTTTAGTTCTATTGTTAAATTGTATTTTTCTATGTTTTAACTAATGATGATAGATTTGGCTTTTTTCTGGGTAACATAAAGATTGCTAAGCTACAGATATATATAAACCGAGTTCTATTTTAGCACAAAAACCTTTTATATTATTTATTGAATCCTTACGTTTGTTTTCATCAAAAACATTCCTTATCATTCTGCTTTTTATCTGTATAGTTCGTTATTTAAAGAAATGGCAGTCTTTTCTGTTTTTCGTAAAATAAAATTGAAGTACTGCGTATAGCCACGTGGGGCGAGCATCTCTTCTCACGGCCATGGACTATTTTCGACAATAGCTTTTCCTCTGGTCTGTGCGGAGAGGCACATGCTTTTGCTAACATCTGCAGAGAACTTGTTATGAAATACTGTTTTCATCCACCTCTTCAGAAGGCCTCCTGCGTGTTGACAGGTACCCAGAATGCTTTCTTCTAGACTGGCTACATTATAAAAGAATTGCAAGGAAACATTTCGGTGTAATTCTCCCGCGACGTCGATTGGTTTTTAAAGCCACAGCATCATCCCGGGGCTCCGGCGGGCGGGGCGGGTGGACACCCCGTCTGTATGGCTGTCCTTCCGGAGCTGAGGGTCACCCACAGAGCATCATTTCTTGCTCCGATTGTGCCAAATCCCCACAGTCAGTCTTGCCATCACCTCAAGACTCAACTATTGCACCCGATTTATCAAGTAGTGAATGAAAAGTTCCTACTCGACACTATTCTTTCTAAATGTCCCGCTGTGTTTCAAAACACCGCTTCTAGGAGTGGCACATTTAAATGTGACTTTTTCCCCCTCGCTGTTTGAAAATGGTTTGGAAAATGGGGTCATAAAGGCAAATGTCCTCGTATATGATTAAAACTTTACAAGAGTCTTGTTTGGAGTGGACCATGAAGGACTTATGTGAGATAGAATGAAGGTCGGTCCCTGCGAGGGGTTCCTCCTTACCTGCTAAGGTTTTTCTCTGCCTGTTTTCCTAGTTGCTTAGCCATCAATGTAGTAATGTATTTACTACATTCTTGGCCAAGTCTAATACCCTTAAAGAAATAAATCAGTTTTCTATTGTGCATTGGTATACACAGTGAAGCCAGTGAATTAGATATTGTAAATCTAGATATTGGACCTATAAAATTATCATTTGTTTTTATCTCTTTTCACATCGATTGTGCCAGTGGAGGGGTATGCTCCTCTCTCCGTGTGCATTTGCTGGTGCACGTCTGAAATAGTAAGCCATGTGAGATGCTGTTCCACGTCTGCGGTCACCCGTCCTGCGTGTGGTGTGTCCCCCTTGGTTAGTATCTCCATCCTTGACAGTTATTTTGGAGCAGCTGGGCTGGTTTTCTCTGTTGGTAAATTGCTTATATAAATCTCAATAAAAGGAAGCTGTACAAAGATACCTAGTTCAGTGTGCTGTTTTCCCCCAATTAAAAACTGTATTTCTTTATCAAGCTGTTAAGACATCAGGATGTGACTCATTTTAAAGAATCCCGACTTTGGGGAAAATTCGTGCAGAGGCTGACACCATAAAGAGGAAGGGGGCTGCAGACAAGCGTTTCTGCTGATTTCGTGGACATCACAGTTTCAGAACTGCTTGTGCCTCCTGTGAGACATGTTGCCAGGAAAGAGTATGGAAAGCCGGGAGGTCCATCCATCTCATCTCCAGTTTGTCTAGGAGCTACACCAGGCTCCCCAGTGTACTTCTGGGGTGACCTTGGAGTCCCTCCCAAAGTTAAGACCCTTCACTCTCCGTACCTGCGCCCACAGAGACGTGTTGAGCGACCCTGTGGTGCGTGTCACTTTAAACCAGACAGCCAAGGAGGTGGTGGTCCCAGGGCCACAACTGCCTGGGCAGAACTGCCTGCTGTGGGTCCGCAGGTGGAGGGTGGGCTGGGCATTTCCTACCTTGAGCCAGAAGCACCTCCTGTCTCGTGCTAGTCCGGGAAAGAAGGAAGTCACGACTGACCATCCAGTTCCCCTGCAATGTGTTTGTGTGTGTGATTTGAGAACTGTTTAACCGAATAGTTGACAGGAGACCCAGCTGTGGAGCGGGGAGGCCACTCCACGGACAGAGGGCAGCGTGATGGAGCGCTCGGTCTGATGCGTTACATAACCGAGCACGCTCCTGAGAGCTGCAGAGACCAGTCACTCCCTGGTACCCAGAAGGAGAGGGATAAGCTCTGGGGACTCTCTTCCCCACACGGTCCCTTCAGGCAACCTCTTTGGTCCTCGTTTTTCTCGTCCCTAAGTTAAGAGAGACGAATCTGATGGTCTTGAAGGACCACTTTAGCCAACATCCTCCAAGTTTCTGACTAAGGGTGAATGTGAGGGACTCAGGCTGTGCGTGGAGAGCAGAAAGGAAATGCTCTCCCTCCGTGTCCCATCGTCGCTCCCACGTTGCCTCATGGATGACAGTGTTACTCTCCCTTGTAAACCGTGTCTTCCCTGGCCCGGAGCCCCTTCTGGGCTACCTGGGCAGGAGCCACGTGTTGAATTGAAGGAGAGGAATCGAACAACTGCACGGCTTTCTCTCCCTAGCCACTCTTTACCAGTCTGGGTACTGGAGATCGAAAAAGGTTTTCGGTCCAAATTATTCAGGCTGGCTCTGTCCAGGGATCAGATTAACCAAATAAACCCCTGCACCTTGACTTTGCAGTCACATATGCAGCTTTGGAAGTGCACGTAATCAATAACGTCCATGAGGGGGAATTTATTTAGTGGCTCCTTTTAACAAATCTGTAACAGGCAAAATGGGAGGCAGATAATCGCAGCAAGGAGACATTTTGCCTAATTTATGGATATCCCAAATGGCTTTTACATTTTTACCTTTATTCTTTAACTTTGGTATCTGAGTAAAATGCCCAGTTGTTCAGTTAACCCTTCTAGATACAGATGCAGTGTTGATTTGAAGGCCAGTAAACTACGTCCCTGCCTGGAGGTGGCGTGTGGGGGAAGGCAGTGGAGTCAGCTCGTCTAGGAGCTGAGCCGGGATCCCCAACTAACTCCCGGGGTGGCCGTGGGCAGGCTACTTCACCTCTCGGGGCCTGTATGACTTCGTCTCTGCAGTGGGGTGATGATAACACACCCCCCATATCCGTCCTAGGTTTCCCGAGGACTTACAAGTTGAAACATGCAAAGTGCTCAGCACAGGGTGGGACAATCTTCACTCAATACAGACTCACTTTTATTTTTATTAATATTTTGAACTGTTTGTGGATCCCCAACAGTGTATTGTAGACTACAACTCACAGCTCCAGGTTCGGGGGTCCCATCACGTCTGCAAGCCCACACATGGGAAGGACCTGCTCCTTCTTCTCAGGAGTGAAACGCAGAGCTGGGAGCCTCCTGGAAGCGCAGAAGGACCAGAGGCGCTGCCCTTCTTGGAGCCTTTAAAACATGCCCATTCCATCACTCAGTGCAGGTCTTGAGTAACAAAAATGCTGGGTTTTGGGTTACATCACTGAAATGTGCTTAAAAGTGTAGATTTACACCAACCATGCCTTGAACTGCATGCGAGGGGATACGCTTGTGGTTCAACAGTTAGCTTTGCGCGCGGGTTTCTGACACAGAAGGAATTTTTGATCACGCTGCTTTCAGATGGTCGTGCCTCTTGAGGGAGAAGCAGATTCCGAGTGTCCCCTCCAGCTGGCAGAGGAGTGGTTGGCCGTACAGCTTCAGTTCTCAGCTATCTAGCTCTTTTTTTTTTTTTTATAATTTTATTTATTTATTTTCCCCCCAAAGCCCCAGTAGATAGTTGCATGTCATAGCTGCACATCCTTCTAGTTGCTGTATGTGGGACGCGGCCTCAGCATGGCTGGAGAAGCGGTGCGTCGGTGCACGCCCGGGATCCGAACCCGGGCCGCCAGTAGCGGAGCGCGCGCACTTAACTGCTAAGCCACGGGGCCGGCCTAGCCATCTAGCTCCTGAACTTTCCTTTGCTGGTTCTGTGGGGCCCTCTTTTCATACTCACGTTGTCAGGTGGGCTCACTATCGGCCGGGCCGGAAAGATGGGGTCACAGACGGAAGTACCAGGCGTCCGACCCTTTCAGGCTTTTTAGAGTTGCTCCGAGCATTTCACGGGGAAGTGGTCTCAAGGTTCATCATCAAATTTCAAAATTGAAGGTTTAAACTCTTAGCCTCTCGCCAGAGATCAACACTGCGGGGAGCTCCAGTAATGAACGTGAGCTATAGTAACCGCAGAAACAAGGATGCGTTTTCTCATTGTCTGGGTTCAGGCTGCCTGACAACTCTTTTTGTTAACAAGTGTCAACTGGGTAAAATCTGGAGACCTTTTAGGCTTTAAGTTAACATGGCATGTTGAGAATTCTACGGCAACCACTAAAAGAATAGATATAGTGAATAATTTCTAAACTAGTACAGAGAAAGATTGAAAATGTGAAAGAAAAAGTCTTGATCCAAAAGAAAGCAAGGAAGGAGATCGTAAATATTTAATTCTTGTTCATTTAAAGACGCATAGGGTCCGGCCCGGTGACATAGCGGTTAAGTGCGCGTGCTCCGCTGCGGCGGCCCAGGGTTCTCAGGTTCGGATCCTGGGTGCGCACCGACGCACTGCTTGTCAGGCCATGCTGTGGTGGCGTCCCCTATAAAGGGGAGGAAGATGGGCACAGATGTTAGCCCAGGGACAATCTTCCTCAGCAAAAAGAGGAGGATTGGCATCAGATGTTAGCTCAGGGCTGGTCTTCCTCACACACACACCAAAAAAACCAACCAAACAAACAAAACCCAGCATTTGTTAAAAATCCATGGTAAAACGGACACCTCACTACCCCCCCAAAAAAAAGACGCATAGATTTCAGACTAGCCATGAAACTGAGAGAAGAGATTTGCAATACGTATGACAAAGGACTAGTATGTATGACATATGAAGAACTCCCACACATCAATAAGAAGTCAGATAATCCAGTGGAAAAATGGGCCAAAGGCATGAAAAGACAATTCACAGAAAAGGAAATATAAGTGTCCCAGAAACACTAAAAGATGCACAATGTTATTAGTAAGCAGGGAACTGAAAATTACTGATTTCCATTTCAGAAAGACAAAAATTTTCAATGAAAAGTCTGATAATTTCCAAGTGCAGGTGAAGATGTGGAGAGGCTGGTAATCTCTGCTGGTTGCCGTGCACATTGCTACAGCCCTTTGCAAAACAATTTGATATTTTCTAGAAAAGGTGAATGTTGCGCAGACCCTATGACCTGTGGTTTCCACTTCTAGTTGTGTATGTATCTTCTCAGAGGAACTTTTACACAAGTAAGCCGGGAGATGTGTACACGAATATTCATTATAGCGTTGTTTGTAGTAACAGACAAAAATGTGTCCATCAGCGGAATGGATGAATGCAGCATCTTCCTACAACTGAGTACCACACACCAGTGCAATTTATAAACCACAGGTACGTGCACCAACATCAAAACATCATGTTGAGTGAAGGAAGAGAAAATCACAGAATAATATGTATACTATGATTCCATTTATTCAAAGTTCAAAATAGGCAAACCAAGTAATATATTATTTAGGGATACCTACAAAGATGATAAACCTGAAAGAAAAGAGAATGGTCAATGGAAAAATCAGAATAACGAGTGATTAAAGAAAATCCAGAGTAGTGATTATATCTGGGTGAGAGAGAGGGTTTGAAGGCGTGTGTACCATATTGTGTTTCTCGTAGCCCATGCTTAATGCTGTGTGTGTATCCTTGTATGTGTGTGCGATACATTCGACATTTTTTTCCTGTACAAGAAGTCAAAGGTACTATTTTGAGAACATTTTTAGTAGATTATTTTAAGACACTTTAAATAATCTTGGGCCTAGAAGAATATTGACGTGGAAAGATGTTCACAATACATTAAGCGGAACAGGGCACAAGACCACCACGTGTATGCCATTTTGGAAAATGCGTGTATGCATTGAAAAAAGTCTAGAAGGTGAAGTAATTGGTAACAGTGGTTGCCTGGAATTAATGAGATTGAGTTCTCTGGGTGATCGTGAGTGATTTATTTTCTTTTAGCTTGTTCACGATGAACTTGCATTACTCGTGTAATCTATTTCTATTTTTTGCTGGTCCATATGGTCCATGTGGACTGGACAGCGGGCTCCCTTAGTATCTGACTTTGGCTAGGTTCAGAAAAGGGGAGCACTGCAGGGGACCAGAGGGCAGGTGGAGAGTGAAGTTGGGGTATTACTCCCAGGCTCCCTCCGTCCAGGTTACCCGGGGTCAGCTGCTCCCACAGCTGTTAGCCAGAGCTCTGGTCGGCCAGCCTGCTTTGTAGCTATGCTGGCACACGACTCCTTCTCCATCAGACCAGAGCTGGGAGAGGCTCCCTGCCGCCAGCCTCTGAGGGCCGCACGCTCTTTGTTGGTTTCCCTAAACTCTGTCCATGTTCGTAGATAGTCTCTTTATTAAACTCTGCTCGTATTAACCCATTCGAGAATGTCTTTTCTGCTGTGACTGCCACACTAATACACGCATCCTTCCTCCCCAATCCCGCCCCGATGTGCATGGTGCAGACTTGACGACAGTGCTGGTGGAGTATGGTGAGAGGCCGCGGCCCTCCCTTTCCTCAGGAGCCGGGGGTGGGAACTGTGTGGAAGAGAGTTTCTCAGCTGCAGCACGTTTGGGGCCAGGTAACTTTTGTCGGGGTGGAGGGGCCGTCCTGTGCATTGTAGGATGTTGAGCAGCGTCCCTGGCCTCTCCCTGCTAGATGCCAGCGCATCCCCCCCACCCGAGTCCTGACAACCCAGAACGTCTCCAGACATTGCCAAATGTCCCTTGGGCGACAGAACCACCCCCAGCTGAGAAGCCCTGGTGTAGATGATGGGAGATCCTCAGTGTGTTGGGGATCAAGTTGGGGCGGGGACTCCGCAAAGGTGAAAGGCTGTTGCCAGGGTTAGTGGCCAAGGCTCTAACTCCTGGGTGGCCGTGCAGACCATGAGGTCTGCCAGGTGGCTGCTGTGGCCAAGCTCATTGTCATGCCAGGAGATGAGCTTGACAAAGTGACATTGAACGTAATGCCAGCCCCAAAGGCGGAGGGGCAGGTGTTACTGTTCAAGTCGCAGAGGGGACCTCGTCCTTCACGTGGCCCAGAGCTTCCTCTGATGCCTGCATCACCCCTTCTTGGTGTTAATGTATCTGGCAGACTTTTCTAGAAAGCAGATCAATCCATGAGACACTGGGGGGTAGTGACATGAAATGCCCTGCCATTGGGCTTCTCACTCAGCTCAGAGTCAACTTTGCCCACAGCCTTGGCCAGTGGGTGCAGGGGTGGGGATGGGCACTGCATCCACCCGCCGCCATCTGGGTAGCAGCCCTGGTGCAGACTGTGGTCATGGATGACCTGGGCCGGGGAGTCTGTAGTGGGTACTGTCACGTGCTGTCTAGATCCTCCATCAATGAAGGACTTGTCTCAGCTGTGAGGGGTGCAGTCATTAGCCATCGGCCCTTTCACGGCTGCCTCAGCTATAGAGAGCTGCCTCGCCCCGTGTCATGCCCTTCCCGGGGCGCCCACATCCAATGGCTAGTTGACACAGAGGTACGAAGGCCTGGCCAGCTTGTCCCAACCTGGCTCCAGAGGTCCCAGTGGGTTGGCCAAGGCTGTCTTCAGGTCTTCGTCACAGCTAGACGTTTCCCTCCGCCCAATCTTGATTCCTTCTCCATCCTTCTATAAGTGTTGATACCAAGGGCACTCCTTAAACATCTGTTCGTTAGATTCTATCTCAGACTCTGCTTCCCGGGGAACCCAATCTGCAACTGTTGGTAGCAGGTGTGGTTGGAGAAAGTAGGTGCTAAGCTGGGATGTGGGAGCTGGACCACTCACTGCCCGGCTGCCCATGCATAGGTGGAAACCAGTGGTAACGGGTGAACGCAGATAGCCCCTGGTTCACAGAAAGGGTCCCAGCATTCAAATTCCCAACTGAGGTGAATTGGGAGGGTAGCCCAGTGGAAGGGGATGCATTGGCTGGTGTGTCCTGTCAAGCATTTGAGAAAATGGGAGAAATAGTAATGGATAATGGAATTGCGTGGCCATTGCTAAGCTCAAAGGATGCTTTGGAAAAAGATAATAAAGAGCAGAGAGAAATTAATTGCCCATTGAAAACTAAGTGTGGAAGCCAGGGGTCTCTTTGGTAGCACACAAAGAGGGCTCCGGCTGTAGTAGGAGGGAGAGAAAACTGAGGACCGGACCCAGGACTTAACAGTCAGACCAGGCAAGCTCCAAAGATGGTGAAATTCCCACCCGAGGCAGGTCGGCTTTGCCAAGGCACACTCCGCCTGGGGAAGAATGGGACCTCGTCACATGGGATGGGGACATCTAACCCGTGCCCCGGAGAATCGTGGCTCCCCAGGTTCCTCCGGACTCTCTGAGGCTACAGAAGAGTTCTGTTCCTTCCTGTGGAGAAACGGCGTCCCCCTTGCTTGAGGATGACGCAGTGACAACACGGGCCCCATCAGGACTGCTCCCCCACCCCTCCCCACCACCAGGCCTGTAGCTGGGGTGAAGCCACATCCGGGCCCAGCTGGCGCCGTGCTGAGGGAGGAAGGGAGTTGCACCCTGATGGAGCTGCAGGACCTAGCCTGCACCGCTGGGCAGGAGCGGAGAGACAGCACACGTGGGCCTGGATGCCGAGCGCGGTTGAGCAGGGGGAGCAGAACGTAGGGCCAGATGAGGGAGCGTTTGTGCATGTGGGACCACTCTCCTGGCCTACAGGACCTTACACCCTGGCTAGGACACCAGGGGCGGTGCAGACCTACCACGAGCCTCACTCCAGCAAGCACGGAAAGGCCCAGGCTAAGGGAGGCTGAGATGCCAGAATTCCTGTGGTGGACGGTGAAAGAAGGGATTAAAGGCTCAGAGAAGTGGGCATGCTTGAGGGGGTATACCAAGGCCAGAAAACCCACCGGGGGCCGGGAGGACACTGCAAGGCCATCAGGTGAGAGGGCACCAGTCCCACTGAGACGCTCAGTGTTGGCTCTCCTCTGCAGGCAAGTGCTGATGTTAGGAAAAGCTTTTACAGATCTACATTCAGTCATTTAGTCATTCAACAAACATCCACCGAGCAGCTACCACGGGCCACACAGACTGGAGCAGTCAGTGGATCAGGATTCTCATTTTACAGAGGGGCACCCTGAGGCCCAGTGAGGTGAGGCCACTTCCCCAAGGTGGGGATTGGACCTGGCCCCCAAGCCCATGCCCTGCCCCCACACCCAGAGCTGAGATCAGACACACCGCCTCCGGACCCTGGTCAGAGGGCGGGCTTCAGGTGTTTCCTCTGCAGGGACCTCTCCACCTCTGCACTGCAGACTAGAGTTTTTGTTCACTCCTTACCCCATTCACCTGTGACTCTGTGAGCCCCCACTCATGCCGGGCCCTGCATTGGGATGACCAGGAGACCACAGACAGAGGGAGATGGACAGACAGACAGACATCTAGAGAAAGCATGATGCGGGACCAGGTCCTCAGACGCCTGCTCAAACCCAGATGAATAACACTCAGTTATTCATCCTGTACGCATTTGTGGAGCACTTACTGTGTCCCAGCCACTTAAAGAGACACAGACACAAACAGACAGCTCCCCTTCATCCCTGCGGGGACCGTGACTCACAACACGGGCCCCCAGAGTAGTGGAAGGAGTCTCGCAATTGTCGCACACACAGATATGCACAGGACTTTTCTCCAGTTTACCAGCACACACATACACACGTACACACACGGCACTCCCATAGCAGTGGGGAGGATCGGAGCCCAGAACGATAGCGGCCGGGTGACAGCACCTGACCATCCGAAGCCAAGTGGAAGCAATCATCCTAGTGTGTGGTGAGGTGGGGGCAGCCGGGGGCTCCCGACTGGCAGGACGGACGGAGATGATGAATAGAATGCAGCATCCCAAGGGGCAAAAGAGATGGGCCGCCAACAAGGGTCCTACTCGAAAAGGGAATTAAGGATGATCAGGAGGGTGACGTCATTGCCCCAGTAACATGTCACAATCCCTCGGCCATTGTGTGGACGCAGAACTCACTAACTGAGGAACAGGCCAGGCCTCCGGGGGGACGGGCCAGCACCCCCAGGGCAGGTGCGCACAGCAATGATTCCCTTAGCCTTTGCCCAACAGGACCAACAGCCACTTGGACCTCCGTGCTAATTGGACCGGAAGCACCAGAAGGGGCCAGTTCTCTGGGGGCATTGGTAAGAGCACCTTCACTTTCTCGTCCTTTCTTCCCACCTAGGGAGCGAAGCCTGGAGACTGGGAGATAAATGCTCACCAGGGGACAAAATGTGGTTTACAAGGGCTGCCCTAAATCATAGCCTGCTCAGAGCAATACCTGATTGTCCTGGGAGGGACCACCGCGCACAGGCACCAGGGCAGTAAAGCAGACTTGCCAGGTCCCTTGGGACGGACAGTTCCCGTCAAGTCAACTTGAGCATCACTGCAGGTGGCGGCTTACGGGGGCCCCCAGCCCCCGCTCAGGGGGTCATTTCTGCATGCCCAACCCCCCATTAAGACCGACAGCCATGAAAAGATGTGAAGGACAGAAGAGCCCCAGGAGACGAGTTTCAGGGTGGGCACGAGGGGGGGTTCGTGTTTCAGCGTCGAAGGATTTAGCACAACGTGGAGGAAGCAGCCTGCTGGGACCCATCACCTTCAGCCTCTTGACGGGGAGCAGCCTAAGATGCTACGACACGTTCCCGTGAGGACCCCTCCTCCGTCTCATGCTGGTTGTACAGACTGCCATGTCCAAGGCAGGCTTCTCTTGGCACGTCAGTGATCTTCCAACTGAACGCTAATTCTCAAGACCCAGAAGGAAATAGGTGCTTTGCGACAATGTTGCTCTATCCACCACAGGGACAGAAGAGTAAGGACGTGTATTAATAGTTGAAATGTTTCTTAAGAGAAGCACCGTGTCTTGTTCAAATCACCCTAGGCTTCAGAATCAGAAAGATCTGGATTAAAGTCCCGACTCTACCCCTCACCAGCTGTGTGGACCTGCATGATACAGTTAACTTATTGAAGTCTCTACTTTTCTCCTTCCAGGCAGTGAATGAAGCACTTTTTAGAGTGTCCGTTGGTGCAGTGTTTAAGACTGTGCCCTCTGGGGACAGCACTGCCTGGGTTCGAATCCTGCCTCTCCGCTGCATTGGGCAAGTTGGTTAACCGTTCTGTGCCTCAGTTTCCCCATCTGTCAAATGGGAGTGGGGATAAACCTTAGCTCATACGGTTGTCAGGAATAGTAAATGAGTCCGTGAAAGCCCTCAGGTGGGTGTCTGGCGTGTGATAATTGCTGCATATTCATTAGACCTGTTTTCATGCCTCGCTTGTTTCCTAACAGGCACCAGCATTGGTTCAAATCATTTCCTTCCAGAATCCAGCTGGAATGCAGACCCGGGCTCAGCTCGCCCAAGGCCTGGGGCCTCGGGTTATCTGCCTGGTGCAGAGGCCGGAGTGTGGGTGTGCGGCCTGCCCGGGACAGGGATGACGGGTGAGAATGTGCTTGCGTCGGAGCTGTCCCCTCCCCTGCTCCGTGCCACCAAATATGTCCATGCTCTCCGAGGCCTGGTCAACGGCCACCCTGGGCTGCCGTCTCCTGGCCAGACCTGGGGCTCACCGGCTAATTTTAGAAATGACTTGTCGACTCAGCTGCTGCTATCACACTGGTGCAGAGGGAGGGTGGGGGAGGGCGAGGAGCAGACGGGGAAGGGATGTGTGTGAGCGTGTGAGGAGGGGAGCTTCGGACATTTCTCCTTCGCCCCTCTTTGCCGGCGTGGTGGGGTCTCGGCCCTGCGACCCGGGGAGCCCTCTCGGCGGGACTGATTCCTGAGACCCGTGGCCTCGTGTGGAGAAGGTACTGTCGGGCTGGGTTTGGCGATGGGCACCTGGCGAGCTGATGGGCCTAATTTTCCAGAATGTGCATTCGGGGGCTGTGGTAGCAGGCCTCTGATCTTTAAGTCTATTTTAGGTCTTTCGGGCCTAAAGTCTACAGAACCTATAATATTTAGAGCCTCTGAGGCCTTTCCCTTCACTGGCTGCCTCGTCGCTGGCTTAGAAAACCAGAGTATTTCGTGGCAGGATTTGAGAACAAAACACTGGGGCGAGCGGACGCTCCTCACCCGTGTCAGGATCCAGCTTTGCTAATCACTCAAAAAAATAGGTTTGGGGTCATGAGATGCCTCCACAATGGAATCGTAGCCGGCAGATGTCAAGGTTCCTTTTTCCTCAACGGCCAGTGATTTCTGCTTAACTGGTTGTCAGTTTACGATCAGGGAGCCAAACTCTTCCCCTTTCGTGTTTCCTGTTGAGTATCAGCCTTACTGGAAAAGTTTGCGCTTATTTTTATTCCAAATCAGCACGTGTGGGCGGCGGGGAGGAGGGCTAGAGGTTCATGGAGGAAGGTTTGAATTTTGTGTGGCGCTGACTTGATCCTCTGTCCCAGAGGGGGTGTTTTCTCTGGTCCCCTGACCAGGCGTTTTGTTGAATGGAGAGGTTCCCCAGGCCTCAGTGACGGGGACGGTGGGGACGGTGGGGACAGGGAGGAGGCTGAGCCTTAACGTGGAGCTCCGTCCCTGGAGTCACGACGGGCCACGGCCTCTGTGCGGCTTTCCCGTAGAGGTGGCTGGGAGGGAAAAGCCCAGGCGGTTCCAAGCTGCCCGGGCTGGCCTTGACGGGGCAGGGGCCTGGGCTTCCGTCCCACGGGGCCCGGGAGACCGGGCTGCTGCTTTCACTTTGTGGCCGGCCGAGGAGATGCCTGCCTGTCCGGGGCACCAGCTCATGGAGGGTCCTGTTCGGGCTTCTGTGTCCAACAGGATGGTGGTTCCCTTGGGGGCTGTCTTTGCTACCGACCCGAGTTGTATTCTGTATCTGGGTAATATGTCCAGGGTGGGCTGGGGGAGGCCCTGTGTGGATTAGGCTATGGATAAGTTCTAGAAAATAATCCAGAGAGGGAGGGGAGGGGGAAGAAGGTGGAGGAGGAAAAGGAGGAGAGTCGCCTGACTTTTGAGGAGATTCACGTCACCAATTAATAGCTATTTGGTGCCACCTGCGCACAGGCCTGGTCACCTTGAGTAGCCTAGTTTCAGCTCCGCTGACTCTGTGACCTCAGACAAGTCCCTTCCCCGACCTGAGCTTTAGGTTCCTCTTCCAAAACAGGAGGGGGTTGGGTCACACCAGCCCGGAGCCATCTTCCAGGATTCACCATCCAGGGCCGGCTTCCTCCAAGTGTGGGGTGTTGATTACCCACCTCAGCCTCACCTGGAGGACTCGTAAGATGCAGATTCCCAGGCTTGTCTTGGAACTACCCTACCGTCTTGGGGAAGGGGCCTGGAAATCCGCAGATTTCAAACCTCTCAGGTGGTTCTGGTGCTTACGGAAGTCAGAGAGCTGCCTTTGCTCTGCTGTGAGCTAATAACTCCACAGGGGCTGCTCAGGACCCCCCGCATCAAACAGGGAAACACGCATGGTGCTGTATGAGGGTCTGATTACCGCCAGGGAAAGATCAAGCGTTTCTCGTGGCATTTTGAGATGAGAACAGAAGGCCCAAGAGCCCGAGAGAACCTCCTGGTACTGCTGTGTCTCTACGAGGCCATGACAAGATGGCCCTTCAGTGGGTCCTGGTTTAGCTAGTAAATAAAAACACCTGTCTGAATGGTCTGGTTTAAGCACGTGGTTAGTTGCTGTGGCATATGGCGGATCCTTAATTTTTTTTAATTAATAAATTTTATTTTATAGAGGACTCTTAGGGTCACAGCAAAATTGAGCAGAAAGTACAGAGATTTCCCATATACCCTCTGCCCCGACCACGCACAGCCTCCCCCACTATCAACATCCTCACTAGAGTGAGACATTTGTAAGAATTGATGAACCTGCATTGACACGTCATTATCAAAGTCTATAGTTGATATTAGGGTTCATTCTTTGTGTTGTACATTCTGTGGCTTTGGACAAATGTATAATGACATGTATCCATCATTATGGTATCATAAGGGGTAGTTTCACTGCCCTAAAAATCCTCTGTGCTCCCCCTATTCACCCCTCTCTCCCCCCTAACCCCGGGCAACCACTGATCTTTTATTGTCTCTATAGTTTTGCCTTTTCCAGAATGTCATAGAGTTGGAATCATACAGTCAGTAGCCTTTTCAGATTGGCTCCTTTCACTTAGTAATATGCATTTAAGGTTTCTCCGTGTCTTTTCACGGTACTCTTTAAACTACGTGACATCAAATTATTTGAAAGTTGGAGAAGGCGGGTTTGAGACAAGAGGAGGGTCCCCGGGTGCTGCCAAATTCAACCCCGTCTGTTCATAGATAGGGCAGCCGAAGCACAGAGAGGGGAAGCGACTTGCTCAAGGACATACAGCTCTGCAGTGACAGTGTTGGACCTAGAACAGCCCCTGTCTTCAAGGCTGGCATCCAGGGAGCAGCCTGGGGCTCCCCATTGTAGGCATAATAACCCAGTTTTCCCTATTTCCCCCAGCCCCTAAAGTGAAGGATTAAGTCTGAGCTCTAGTTTCAACTGGAAGTAACAAAAATGAACTTTATTACACAAACAAGGTCCTTGGATGAGAGCTGATGGGGGTATCTCATACCCATCGAGGCAGTGTCTCTCTCTCTCTCTCTCTCTCTCTCTCTTTCTCTTTCTTTTTCTCTCTCTCTCTCTGACACACACACACCATTCAGTCTGAAGGATCCGGAGACACCATCAGCTTCGTCTGAGTCACCTCCCCCACCCCCGCGTGACTCTCTCAGCTCCGTAATCTTCCTTTTCTGCTCTGCTTCTCACTGTGCCTCTCGCTGAAGATCAATTACTTTGAAGAACTGTAGTTTCTGACAACGTAGGAAAGACCCTTGAGAATCATCAGCGTGGGTTTATCAAACACGTGGCCGGTACTCTCGCTCAGGGAGGCAGGAATTTCAAGGTCCGGGGTCCCCAGGGAATGTATCCCCGCCCGTAAAAGACCGAGGGCATGCTCAGCTGTTTCTTGGGTACCAGCTGGGGTTGGAGTTTCAATTTCATGGAGGGCAGCGGGATTAGCTGTTGAGTTGAGAGAGAGATGGTTGCTCAATGGGATTAAATGTCTCATTCACGCTGAATAATGGAGTTATTAGCCCCATTTTTCAGACCAGGAAGTGAGATTTAGAGGCTTAATCGATCCAAGGTCATGCAGAGCAAAATGGAACCGGGATTTGTGCCTTTCTGCCAGAGACTTGTGTATTTCGTCTCGTTTAGTAAACAGCAGGAACTGAGATAAATTCCACAACACTGTTTTTTACAGAAACAGATAACAAGCCCATTCACACTCATCACCCCATTTAATCCACTGATAATCACGGGTGTGTGTGTGTGATACTGTCCCAGCTTTATCCAGGAGGAAACTGAGAATCAGAGAGGTTTAGTGACTTCCCCAGGGTCACAAAGCTACTAAGTGGGTGATGAGTACAGAAATTCCTTCTCCTCTTGTTCTCTTTTTTTTAATTTAATTTTTTTATTGCAGTAACATTGGTTTATAACAACATATAAATTTCAGGTATACATCCTTATATTTCGATTTCTGTGTAGAGTACATAATGTTCACCACCCAAAGATTAATTACCATCCATCACCACACACATGTGCCTAATCATCCCTTTCACCCTCCTCCCTCCCCACTTCCCCTCTGGTAACCACCAATCCAATCTCTGTCTCTATGTAATTGTTTGTTGTTGTTTTTATCTTCTATTTATGAGTGAGATCATATGGTATTTGACTTTCTCCCTCTGATTTATTTCACTTAGCATAATACCCTCAAGGTCCGTCCATGTTGTCACAAATGGCCAGATTTTGTCCTTTTTAATGGCTGAGTAGTATTCCATTGTGTATATATACACCACATCTTCTTCATCCATTCATCCCTTGATGGGCACTTAGGTTGCTTCCAAGTCTTGGCTATTGTCAATAACGCTGCAATGAACACAGGGGTGCATATATCTTTATGCCTTCGTGTTTTCATGTTCTTTGGATAAATACCCAGCAGTGGAATAGTTGGATCACATGGTAGTTCTATTCTTAATTTTTTGAGGAATCTCCATACTGTTTTCCATAGTGGCTGCACCAGTTTGCACTCCCACCAGCAGTGTATGAGAGTTCCCTTCTCTCCACATCCTCTCCAACACTTATTTCCTGTCTTGTTATTTTGCCCATTTTGATGGGCGTGAGGTGATAGCTCATTGTAGTTTTGATTTGCATTTCCCTGATAGTTAATCATGTTGAACATCTTTTCACGTGCCTCTTGGCCATCTGTATATCTGTATATCTTAATCAATAGTGGTTTGGCTTATTTTCTCAGTTCTTTCTATGTCACATCTATTTATTATTCAAAGCAAGATTATTTTGCCTTTTTTCCCCCTTAATGTTCCTCTCCACTTGACATGATTTTTCTAGACTAGGGTTTCTCAACCTCCCCACCGTGGACATTTGAAGTTGGATCATTCTTTGTGGTGAGGCTGTCCTGTGCACTGTAGGATGTTTAGCAGCATCCCTGGCCTCTACCCACTAGATGCCAGAGGCACGCCTCTCTCCAGTTGGGACAACCAAAAATGTCTTCCGACATTGCCACATGTCCATGGGTGGGCACAGTCTCCACCTACTGAAAACCACTGATTTAGTCCAGTTCTGTCCAACAGAACTTTCTGTGATGATAGAAATGGTCTGTATCTGTGCTGTCCAATATGGTAGCCGCTAGATGTGGCTCTTGAGCACTTGAAATGTGGCTAGTGCGACTGAGAAGTGAAGTTTTCATTTAATTTAATTTTCATTAATTTAAATATAGCCACATGTGGCTAGTGGCTGCTGTATTAGACAGTACAGCTCCAGGAAGCAACACAGCAGGTGTAGAAAGATAGCCTTTTGATGGACCACTCAAACCCTAAAAGCAGTCAGGGGAACCCCCCAGCAGAAGTCTGACCAGCCTCTTGCTTCACTGTGGCAAGAGGAACACCAGACTGGAAATGGCAAATACTTGGCACAGGCAGCACCCCTAACCATGCCTGTGCCCATGGCAGACATTGCTAGTCGATCACCGCACACTTTCCTGCTACTCCAGGCGCAGCTCACATTCCTTCTCAATACAATGCTCCAGGCAGCTCCCAACTACAGATCAGTCGGTGCCGGCATGAAGAGAAGCATTATTGCCCATCCCTGCACTGGGCCACGAGGCCCATTGGTGAGGTCCAGCATCTCATCAGCCATGAGGGGGATGTGGGCAGCGGGGCAACCACAGTATGGAGAGGAGAGAGGCAGTGTGCTGGAGGAACCAAGGTTTTTCTCTCTAATCATTTCTCCAGAAACACTCAAAGCATGATTGAGGGGTAGAGGCAGGGGAAGGGTCAGGAGGGGAGGTGCTGGCTGGTCAGCCACTGATGAGCAAGGCATTTGGAGATTTTAATTGACCTGGGTGAACTGTTGTGATTGATAAGAAACATATGTATTTGGTCATTCAGACGATCAAAATATATTTCTTATATATATTTGGTCTTTGTCCGCAGTTGCTGACTCACAGCTCCCCAAATCTGAGTGATAAAGGTTCTGTTACATTAAGGCGATGACTTTTGGACAGTGTCTAAGGATGGGGGCTGGTTGCCAGTGGAGCCAACCGTGTGATTAGACGGTTGGAACTTTCTGTCTCACCCCCGACCTCCGGGGAGGGGAAAGGGGCTGGAGATTCAGTTCAGTCGTCAATGGCCAGTGATTTAATCAATCGTGCCGAAGTAATGAAGCCGCCACAAAACCCCAAAAGGACAGGGTTTGGAGAGCTTCCGGGTTGGAGAACGTGTGGAGATTTGGGGACAGTGGTGCTCTCAGAGAACGTGGAAGCTCTGCGCCCTTTCCCCGTCCCTTGCCCTGTGCATCTCTTCCCTCTGGCTGAGTTATATCCTTTTGTAATAAACTGGTGATCTAGGAATTAAATGTTTCTCTGAGTTCTGTGAGCTGTTCTAGCAAATTAGTGAAGCCCAAGGAGGGGGTTGCGGGAACCTCCAGTCTATAGCCGGTTGGTCAGAGCACAGGTGACAACCTGGGCTTGGGATTGGCGTCTGAAGTGGGGGGTGGTCTTGTGGGACTGAGCCCTTAACCTGTGGAATCTGATGCCAGGTAGACAGTGCCAGAACTGAGTTGAATTGTGTCAAATTGTCAAACACCCTGCTGGTGTCCGAGAGTTGCTTGATGTTGTGTGGGAAGCCGCCCCCACCCCGCCCCATTACTTTGGAATTGAGTCCAGGAACCTAAAAGACTGGGACTCGACCTGAGTCAATAGGGGACAGGGCTGTCGTGAAGGGACATCATAATAAAGTCAGTAATGGCTTGCGGCTGTACGGAGTGTCTTGTACTGACACCGCCCCGTGAAGTGGACAAGGAAGGCCAGTGCCCCATTTTACAGAGGGTGTTGCAGCCCTGAGAGGTTCAACACCAGGCAGAGTGGGGCCCAAGCTAAGGTGCGAGGCCTCCAGGATTGGTGTCAGCCCCCTGAAGGGCGGGAAGCCTGCTGCGGTCACCCTGGTCACCCTCTTGTGGAGTAAAGGGTCCACTTCTGCTGCAGAGAGCGGTCTGGTAAACTCCCAGGAGACAGTGGCCGGCGTTCTGAAGGATCTGGGAGCCCTGAGAAACAGATGAGAAAATTGGGGGCAGCCCCCACAGGTGTCACGTGGAAAACTGTATCTGTCGCTCCAGAGAGCAGAACTGGGGCCAGCGTGTGGCCATCCTGGTGAGGCCGCTCCCTGGGTAGGAGGAAAAAGGGGCAGATCCCAGGCACTGGGAGATGAGGACGCCGGTTCTGCTGCTGTCGGGAGCTGTGGGCCCTCAGCTGAGTCACTTCCCGTCCCTGGTCTACAGATGCCAGGACAGGAGAAGGTGGGTTTTATGTCATCTGAGTGCTTTGTAGCTCTGGTTCCAAAGAAGAAAAGCAATTAGAGCATACCCGAATATCTTACTTAGTAGTGAGCTCCCAGTCACTGGACGTGACCAAGAGGGGACTCAGTGATTCTCGTGGCTGGGCTGGGCCTCTGAGGCTCCCGGATGGTGGATGGGGCATTATATCCTCTCCGCCCCCTGCCATCCCTCTTTTCTCCATTCTGTTCTTCTCCATCTCAACGCCTCACCTGCTTTGCCCTCCCTCCCTCCCTCTTCACTCTCTCTTTCTTCCTGTTAACCTCCCTGCCCTTGTTTGTCACTCACCCCCCTCCCCTTTCTCATCTTCTAGGATGGTGTGGGTTGTGATGTGGTGTGAATCCTCAGCTGGTTGCTGGCTGTGGGTTCCCTTGCCCTGATTAGAGGAGGGAATCTGCATGCTGGGCAAAGTCCCTTTCGTTACCATCTGACTCTTTGCCCACCAAACTCAAGGTCTGGATGAGCTTGGCTGGACCATATATGAATCAGGAGAGTCACTTTTGTCCATTTAGCTTACAGAGGGCAAATAGATAGCAATCGTGCATTATTCCGTCCTTTGCCCAGGGCAGACATTAATAATCGATCAGAGCACTCTTTTCCACTGTTCCCAGATAAAAGCTCAGAGTGCTTCCTGTGCAACACTCCAGGTGGCAACTACCCACCTGTCAGAGTTGATATGTGAGTTGACACTTACTTGCCCCCTGGCTGTATCGGCCAAGGTCTTGCTAGAAAATGGCACCCTTGGCAGGTAATGTGGAGAGACTTTGTAGTGAAGGAACTCTTCCAAGAGGTGCCTGAGGGGCGAAGGGAACCAGCTAAGCCTGCCGAACCACCCCGAGACTAGCGGCGGGAGTGGGTTACTAGCCTTGGTGCTGGAGCGGCGGAGGGGGAGGGTGATGGCTGATGGAGGAGCCTGTGGACTGGAGTCCACGGGGAGGGACCTCTGTAGATGGAGAAACACAGCCTTTGCCCAAACTAGGGCCCCTGGGGGGTAGATACCCTACCTCCAGTCCCTCCCACATGTGGCTCCTCTTCCAGAGCCTTCCATCGACCAGACTCAACCAGAAGCCAGAAAGCAAGGGAGCCCTGGGGCCGCAACCCTAGTGGTCAGCCCCCCGGAGCACAGAGCAGGCTGAAGAAGGAAGAGGGGGCATTAGGAAGCACAGAAAGACGAAGCAAGCCCCCATGAGCCTGCACAGACTGGGGGCCCTTCCAAGGGAAGCCCCAGCCCCAAGGCCTGGCTCCTGGGAAGAAGGGATGGAGAGCGAGTCCGGAAGGAGGGCCCTGGAGAGAGCATGCTGCGTGGAGATTGGAGCCGGGGCCCCGTTCCTCCAACACTCTCCCAGGCAGCCCTTCTCCTCCTCTGGGGGGCACTGGCCGCTGTCTACTCAGGGCTCCGGCGCTGGCTCACTCTGGGGGGTCACTGGGAAGAGTTGAAGAAGGGGACTATTTATCAAAGAGGGGGGCAGGATTTAATGTGACCATCAAGGCAGGGGTCAGCAAATGACCAACCACAGCCAAAGCCAGCTCTCGGCCTGGTTTCAAAAGTAAAGTTGCATTGGAACAGCCCTGTCCATTCATCTACATATCGTCCATGGCTGCTTCAGTAACACAAAGGCAGAGCTGAGGCCCTGGTCCCCCAGTGCTTAAAAGGTTCACTGTCTTACCATTACAGCAAGGTGTGCTGAGCCCCCCGTCAAGGAAGGTGCAGCACGCTGGGCTAGCAACAGTGGGAGCTGTTACTTCCTCTGGGACTGAAGAGACAGGGCAGAGCAGCAGACGGGGAGGGCTTCCCGAGGGTGCCTTTGGTGGAGGGAGACAGCTGAGAGCACAGATGCCCTCTGGTCTCTGCTGTTGGGTGATTCCCATCAGCTGAACCCACGTGGAAGGGGGAACGTGGCAGAGGTGGGGATGTGTCTGAAGGGCACACAGAAGACACCCAGCTCAGGAGCCGAAGGTGGTGTCTTCCACTCTCCCAGCATCGTCCTCTCCCCAGTGTCTTCTGATCCCCGCCTGCCTGGCCTCCCGTGTGGCCACCAGGGAGACCAGGTGTGGGGCAGCCAGCTCATCTCCGCTGAGCACCCTAGCTCCACACTGGTTCTCACAGTGGCAACGCCTTCTGCCTGCCCCCGGGGGTCTCGTGAGCCAGCTGGGGAATAAAGACGCTCACGAGGTGAACTGCAGGCAGACAGATTCTAAATGGAAACTGAAATGAGAAAGGACCAAAGGGTGACATCAGTCGTGTGGCCAGCTCAGCAAAGGGCCAGGTGACGGGGGTGATCGGGTGGAGGAGGCAGGAGGCTGGGAGAGCGTCCTGCCAGGGTGGTGTGGGCAGGAAACCTCAGGGAAGGAGTCACGGAGGAAGTGGCCCAACAGGCACGTGAAAGATGGAGGCTGTGAGTAAGAGATGAGAAGGAGAAAGGAACGTAGGTTGTATTGAGAAGATGCCACAGGCCAGACACAGTGACCGGTGATGCTGGTGGCCCGTGTGCTGTAGTGGTTGCGAGCACAGCCTCTGAGGTCAGACCATCTGGGTCCAAGAGGCGGCTCTGTCCCCACCTGGCCAGGGGCAAGGCCCTTCCCCTCCCTCTGTTGAGTCTCGCGAGATGGGGTGACTCGCAGAATCCACCTTATAATAGGGCGGCTGGAGGAGGAAATGATGTGACCTGCTTAAGTTCTCAGGGCAGAGCAATGCGTGCATCTCAGTGGTACTGCTGTTAATACCCTGTTTTCATTGCCTCCCGTCCAGGGTTAGAGGACAGAGATCTCAGAGTCAAGCAAGAGGAGCAGGGACTTAGGAACCCAGGTCGTCCCCGCTCCCTCTTGTGTGACCTTGAGCAAATTAGTTAACCCTCTGATCCCCAGACTACAAGCCAGCACCAGGTCGAACACCAAACAGACGCTAAGCAACTATCAGAGCACAGCCAGCCCTCCCCCTGAATGCACCTACTTGAGCCACTTCCTAGGGCTCCACAACCAGCCGCCAGGACCTAGGGCGCCTCTGAGCCCCAGCCTGGAGGCCCCAGGTTGGTCTTCGCTTTCCATCACCAACATGGAGCTGAGCATGTGTGGGAGGCACACACACCTAGGGGCGGGTCTCTGTTTGACCTTCTTGCTGAGTGACCTCAGGCAAGTGCCTCAACCTCTCTGAGTCGCTGTCTGCTCCATGGGCGTGATGCCAACCACGTGGTGCTGTCGTGGGAATGAAATGTGATAATGGATTTTAGGAGAATTGAACTCCAGGTCCAGTAGGAGTTTAACAGGGCTGGACAATTTCGGTGCAAGGATCTGACCCCAGTGCTGGGCACATGGTAGGTTCTCCCTAAATGTTGGTGAGTCATCCTGTGCTGGGTCCTGGGCTGGGGTCTCAGGCCAGCCTTGACCATGGAGCCAAAGGAAAATGAAAAGATGATTGAGGGCAGTTACCAGTGATCCAGCATCTGCTTAGTAGGTGGGCGTCCTCTTCCCATTTCACAGCTGAGACAACTGAGTCTCGGGGAACTTCCCAGGGTCCCCTGGGGTAATGGAGGTGGCAGGACATGAACTCAGGCCATGATAACATGCTGCCCACTATGCACAGATGCAGGTAGCACAGGGGGACGTCAGATATCCCTGCCACAGACTTGCTGCCAACAGCTTCTCTGTCCCTTCTCAGCCACACTCCTGATCATTCATTTGTTCACTCATTCATTCATTCAACAAATATTTATTGAGAGTTGAGTATGTGCCAGGCTCTGTTCTAGGCTCTGGGCTATGTAAGATGGAAATTCTGGCTCTCACAGGGGCCGCATTCTGTAGGGGGAGTCTGAAACTAAACAAAACATATCCAGCATGGTGGACGGTGATTAAGTGCTGTGGGGGAAGGAAAGAAAAGATGGGATGATGGGCAGGCCTGAGACAGGGTGAGGTGGGGTAGGATGGGGGCTAAGCTGCAATTTAAATAGGATGATGAGGGCAGATCATTGAGAAGATGACTCTGAGCAAAGACTTGAAGGAGGTGAAGGTGTGAGTCATGCAGAAGGAAAATCACTTGAAGCAGAGGGAAGAGTATGTGCAAAGGCCCTGTGGTGGGAGTCTGTGTGGGAAGACGCCTCCAGGAGGTGAGTGTCACTGAAGTGAGGAGCAAGGGGGACAGACGTTAGGAGGGGTGACCATGAGGGCCCTGTAGGCCTCTCTAAAGACTCGGGAGTTTCTTCTTTGAGACTGGTGACATCACTGGAGGACTGGCTGCTGTGTCAGGACTGGACACTGGGGGGTGAGAGGGAAACCCTGAGACTTTCAGACCCAGCACGCGAACATGGAAAGCTGTTTCAAGCCATCCCTGGCTTTGGGGGTCACCTT
Source organism: Ceratotherium simum simum (assembly GCF_057802395.1). NCBI lineage: Eukaryota > Metazoa > Chordata > Mammalia > Perissodactyla > Rhinocerotidae > Ceratotherium > Ceratotherium simum. The sequence goes on along the minus strand of NC_141934.1, from coordinate 12,399,287 downwards.
TCCTTTCACCAGCCTCCCTCACCCCTAAGGGGAGACTTGAGACTTTATACCACGAATTCCGAGCATCTGGGGCCTCCTCATGGGCTTAAAACAGCAACTGATGGGGCAGGTGTGAGGGTCAGGCCTGGAAGGGAATGCGGTGATAAGAACACTTACTTAAATTAAAGCTTGACAGCCTCCCGGCAGATTGGCTCCGGACCCTGGGTCAGTGGAGCTGGCCTGGAGCCACTGAGGGAGGACGTGCGGAGCGAAGGCCCCACACTGGGCTCCCTCTCGTTGCCCCCATGTGCTGTGGCTCTCTGGGCAGGCCAGCGGCCCCAGCTGAGGACAGCCCGGACCGAGAGCCAGGATTCCCCCTGGAGCCTTGAAGCTGAGGGTGATTCTTGGGAGGCAGCCACTGACCCGGCCAGGCCTGGGCTGGATGGGGAGAGCGGGGCAGCGGCCAGGACAGCCGCCTCACGTCAGGCCTATTCATAACACGGGCTGAGCAGACTCTGGCTGTGAGTCCCTCGGGGCCTCTCCAGCGTCTCCCAAGGGGATGAGTGGGGAGGGGGTCTTTTGTCCCCTCCTTTCCCCCAGCGCCACTCCGCAGAGCTCTGGCCTCCTGCCCATTCATCTGTCTTTCAAGTGCCTGTGCAAGCTGGAGAGCCCAAACCGGGGGGAACTTTTTCTCAAGGCAAAGACTTGGCCGTTCGCACTTGAACATGTTTCCAGGTCTCCCCATGGGAGTGTGACCTCATCAGAGCTGAAATGGCCCTTCTTGGGTCTTTGGATCTGGAGATTTTCTCCTTGCCAGACCCCGCAGGAGCGCTGAGGTCTCAGCCGGTGATGTGTTGGTAGATGTTTAACGGCCAGCTCCCTGAACAAAAGCCCCCACCTGTAGTATTTGCTAATGTTCATGGTGTAAACACTCCCGCGGCTGATTTCAAGCTATTAATGAGACATCGCTGATCGAAGAGGAGGAAAGAGATGTTCGCGATGGGCTCTCGCGAGATGATGAGAGCTGGACTCAGCACGGCATCGGGGCCCAGCCAGGTCCCACCTCATCAGCTGCCCGGACGCGCAGCTGCCTGTGCAGGGGGGCGAGATCACCCTGGATGCTGCCCAAGCCATCCTCTATGGATAAGTCACTGACAGCGGCTGCTTACAGGCCAGCAAGGCCTTCGAAAACTCTTGGACAGTGGTAGCTCTCACAGCCGGGGGGCGGGGGGGACCATCTTCCAGGAAGGAGCTGGGAGGTGTCAGCGAGGGACACCGCTCAGAGGGCAGGCCCAGCCCGCAGCTGGAAGGGAGAAAAGTCGAAGGGGGAAGAAAGAGACCCATTCCTCCTCTTATGGCCACCTCTGCTAAGATCCTGGTGTATTTCCATCCCTTCATTTCCTACGTGGAGTGTTTTGTGCTTTGCTCATTTTGATCGTTTGAGGCTGTGCAATGTTGCATTGCACCTTCTTCACTTTATAAAAGCCAGCATGAGCCCCTCCCGGTGTGATGGCAACTGCTTCCCAAACAAGCCCGAGACACTGCAGGTGGGATGGGAAATGGTGCAGCCACGTTGGAAAACAGTTTGGAAGTTTCTAAGAAGCCAAGCATAAAGTTACCCTACGACCCAGCAGCGCCACTGCTAGGGGTCTACCTGAGAGAGACGGGAACATGGGCACACAAGGATTTACATGGCTGTTCACAGCAGCATCATCCGTAATGGCCCCACAGTGGAAACAACTCAGGTGTCCATCACCTGGGGAGTGGATAAACAAGATGTGGTCTAGCCACACAATGGAACGCTATTTGAACAGAAACACAAGCAGGACTGATATACGCAACAATGTGGATGAACCTCAAGAATGCTATGCAAAGTGAAAAAAGATATGCAGATATAAAAGACTGCATATTCTAGGGTTCCATTTATACCAAATGTCCAGAAAAGGCAATCAATAGAGATAGGAAGTAGATTAGTGGTTGCCTGGGACTGAGGGTGGGGTTCAAAAACAAAATTTGGGGCTGGCCCGGTGGCGCAGTGGTTAAGTGTGGGCGCTCCACGTCCGCAGCCCGAGAGTTTGCAGGTTTGGATCCTGGATGTGCACCAACACACTGTTAGTCAAGCTGTGCTGTGGCGCGTCGCATATAAAGTAGAGGAAGATGGGCACGGTTGTTAGCCCAGGGCCAGTCTTCCTCAGCAAAAAGAGGAGGATTGGCAGATGTTAGCTCAGGGCTGATCTTCCTCACAAAAACTAAACAAAACAAAATTCAACTGAGTAAATTTGAAGATCTATTTGGCTTTCTTAAGCAATCCCTGAATCGGACAGCATCTCATCTAGCAAGTAGAAGGGCATTCAGAGAGGTTGTCCAAAATGGAAGGTTTTTATAACAAGTGTGGGGCAGGGGAGCTACTAGCAAAAGAAAAGAAAGGCTTATTTTTTGAGGCCAGAATATCTCCACTGGGGGAAGGGAACAGCAGGAGTTTTTATCTTGTAGATTCTCTTCTTCTGGAGGATGGAGAGGGTCCACATGACAGATTACCTTACTGGTGCTTGACCAGAAAGTTCCAGACTGACTGGTCAATTAAGATTGCGTTTCTGGGAGTGGTTGAAACTGCAATTAGATCAGTCATTAAATCTAGGTTTGATATCATGGGCTTTAGCATGAGTGACTCCATTTTGGGCCTGTGGTTTTCTTTTAAACAGTGGGAACACCTAGTGATTGCACATGGGGAAGGGTCTTTTTGGAGTGATGGAATTGTGGTGATGGCTGCAAAACTCTGTAAATGGCTTTTAATTTAAAACTCTGTAGATTTATCAAAAATCATCAAATGGTATGCTTACAATGGGCAAATCTTATGGCTGGCATAGAAATTATACCTCAATAAAGCTGTTTTAAAATGTTTTCTAAATACTCCTTTCAATGGGTTTATCTTATTCCTTCAAATTAGATGTTCTATAATTTATTTGACATTCTCTAGTTATTGGACAGTTGGGTCTGTGGTTGTGTGTGTGTGTGTGTGTGTGTGTGTGTGTATGCTATAAGCAACACAGTGACGAAATTTTCTTGTTTAGGAGTGGTTCCTCAACCTTGTTTTCCAGGAGACAGCTTTCTAGGCCAACTGGGAGAAAATATTTGCAAATCATATACTCGATAAGGGATTAATTTCCAAAATATATAAAGAACTCATACAACTCAACAATAAAAAAAATGAACAACCTTATCAAAAAATCGGCAGATGATATGAACAGACATTTTTCCAAAGAAGATATACAGATGGCCAACAGGCACATGAAAAGATGTTCAACATCACTAATTATAGGGAAATGCGAGTGAAAACTATAATGAGATATCACCTCACACCCATCAGAATGGCTATAATTAACAAGACAGGAAACAACATGTATTGGAGAGGATGTGGAGAGAAGGGAACTCGCATACACTGCTGGTGGGAGTGCAAACTGGTGCAGCCACTATGGAAAACAGTATGGAGATTCCTCAAAAAATCAAGGATAGAACTACCATATGATCCAGCTATTCCACTGCTGGGTATTTATCCAAAGAACATGAAAACACTAATTTGAAAAGATATATGCACCCCTATGTTCATTGCAGTATTATTCATAATTGCCAAGACTTGGATGCAACCTAAGTGTCCACCAGTGGATGAATGGATAAAGATGTGGTATATATACACAATGGAATAGTACTCAGCTGTAAAAAAGATGAAATGGTGCCATTTGCAACAACATGGCTGGACCTTGTGGGTATTATGCTAAGCAAAACAGGTCTGACAGAGAATGACAAATACCATATGATTTCACTCATATGTGGAAGATTAAAAAAAACAAACACTTAGATATGGAGAACAGATTGGTGGCTACCAGAGGGGATGGGGGTGGAGGGTAAAAGGGGTAAAGGGCACATGTGTACGGTGATGGATGGAAACCAGACTTTTGGTGGTGAACACGATACAGTCCATACAGAAACCAAAATATAATGATGTACACCCGAAACTTACATAATGTTATAAACCAGTGTGACCTCAATTAAAAAAAACGTTATGAATATTTGTCAAGGCTCTCATATGATGCTAAATGTGCTAAATCGTTTCTCCAAGCGCTGGGCCAATTAATAGCTTTTGGTTTCCTGCCCTTTCCTAATTTGCATGGTGAAATTGTGGAGCCAACTGCCCCCTCACAAAAGAAAACCACCATTCTATGGTGTTAGAAGTCAGGATAGTGGTTGCTGTTGAGGGAATAGTAACCAGGAGGGGTGGGGGAAGGGTCAAGGGGGCTGGTAAGGTCCTGTTTATTTTTTGAATTGAGATGTGATTTAATACAGCAACATATTCAATCTTCTTTGTACAGCTGGATGAATTTTTACATTCGATACACTAGTGTCGCCATCCCCCGCATCAAGATACAGGACATTTCCATTGCTCTAGAAAGTTCCTCGTGCCCTTCCCAGCCCAAAGCTAACAGCTCCTCTGACCTCCGTCACTGTAGATTAGATTTGCCTGTTCTCGAGCTTCTTATAAATAAAATATTTTTATTTGAATTTAATTTTATTTTTAATAATTTTAATTAAAATTATTTTCATTTTATTTAATATTTTAAATTTAATTTAATATATTTTAAAATAAAATATTTTTTTGAAAAATTGAAAATAATATTTTTTATTTCAAAAATTGAAAATAATATTTTTAATTTGATCAGGGTGCTGGTTGTATAGTTATGTTCTTTACCGGAGAGCTGCTGTGCTATACACTTAGGATTATGTACTTTTCTGCTTGTGTGTTATCTCTCCATGAGAAGTTAGAGTGTGGGGTCGAGGGGGAGGATTTCAGGGCACTGTCCACTGTGTGGCTGGCAGCCTCCGTGCTGGCGGTCCCCCTCCCAGGTGTAAATAGCAGTGAGTTGTGCCCGGTGGTCTCGGTTCGTGGCGTGGGAGGGGTGGCAGCGGGCAGTGCCCGTGACTGACCTGTCTCTCTTCTCTCCCCTGCCGTGTCTCCGTGTCAGTCCTGTGTCCCTCCACCTCATGTGCTGCGTGTGTCCGTAAAGCCTCGTTCCGTGCCGACCGGCAGAGCCCCATCCATCGTCCCAGCATGGCCATCTCATCACGCCTCGCCCTGTGGGAGCAGAAGGAAAGTGATGCTCGGAGCTGGGCTGCCGCCGCGGGGGCCAGCTCCACTCTCAGAGGACAAGCCACGCCCGGGTGGCCCGGGCTGCCCCCTCCCACCTCAGCCAGCGCCTCCTGGTGGCGTGTCCCGTACCACCTCCCATCTTCTCCCAGCCAGCTGGGTTGGCCGTGGCCTCTCCAGCCCAGCCGGGCATTAGTGACCATGCCCTTGACCCCTCCCGCGGCTGCCTGGTCTTGCCCTGCTCCTCAGTGGGAGGCAGGGGTGAGGGTCCACCAGCGGTCCCGTCTCCATCCTCGTGGCAGCTCTGACGAGCACGGGGGTTTGTGTGGCAAGAAGGAGGGGGGGGTGGAGAGGGGAGAGGCAGAGCTGTCGGCTGCCAGGCTTCTGCCAAGGCCGTGGGTTTCCGTGGTCCCTGCCTTCTGTCACCACGGAGAACTGGAAACGGCCTCTTCTCCCCAGTTATTCCTCTTTTCCCTTTCGTGTTTCTCGCAAGATCCCACGAAGGGCCGCCTCTCTGAGGTGTGTTTCCTCCGCCCTCATCCCACCCGTGGCTTTGGGATTGAAGCGTTGGAGGCTGAGGGGTGGGACGAGCAGGAAGCTTCTCTCGGGCTGCCCCCTGGCTGCCTCCGCCCTCCCAGACCCATCTGGGTGCAGCGTGGAGAATGAGGCTGGAAGGCAGCAGAGGCTGACCCCCGCTGAGTGCCCTGAAGTCTCCCTCTCACTTATGACATGGGCTCCGGTCCACGGGGAGACGGGGGCGTGGTGTAGACGCGAGCCCCGCCTCGAGTGTCCCCTGCTTTGTCTCCTGGCCTGTCCTATCTCTTCCGGATTCTCCGGTTATCAAAGATCACGTCTTTGCCAGCCACACGCAGAGGACCTTGACAAGGAGCCTATTTTAAGCCAGTGTGTAGCTTTGCCATAGAAAGCGCTGGAGATTTCTTTTTTTTTAACTCACGGGCAGTCTCAGTGATGCCGGTTAAAGACACACCCCAGTCGGCCACAGCCAGTCCCAGGCCTCGGCCCCCAAGACAGAGTCTGAGCTGCAACCCAGGTCCAGCCAGCTCTGGCCTGGACCATGGTGCTGGGGTAAAATGCCGGTGTCCACCTGCCGGCTTCAGGGCCCAGTGTTGGGGAGCCCCTGGCTGCCCAGGTCCCGGTTTAAGGAGCATCAAGAAGTCCCAGCACTGGCTCAGCGGCACGGGCTGTAGCCAAGGGTTGGATCCTTATATAAACCGTGGCTGTCGCCCCTCCCCGCCTCACCGCGTTCCTGGCGCCCAGTGAGGGATTAATTCATGGATTAATCTATTCTATTAACTACAAGCTGAGGTGGGGCAGGAGAATAAGATGATCCATTGGATCTCTGCGATCCAACCCCTTCTGGAAACTAGAAAAGCTCCTCTCGGAGGTCCTCCCAGAGATGGGTGTGTCCCGTGCAAGGAAGGGAACCAGCGGCCTTGATGGTCCAAATTCACATTATGAGGAACTCAGTCCGAGCAGGAACATATTGACTGGAGTAACCTCTGTTGCTCGTGCATTCCATTTTCACGCGCCATCTCGGTGCCTCGCAGAGCCCCGGCCTCGTCTGCTTTGCCGTGGCGTCTCGTACGTGGGCTTGATCATGCATGTCCCCCTCGGCCCCCTCCCAGGCTCCATCACAAACTTTTTCAAGAGCCACTTGCCCCCGCTGGTTCACTCACTGACCTTTCTTCTTCCCTGCTTCTGCTGAACAGATTCGGGAAGAGGACAAAAGCCCTCCGCCGTCCTCGCCCCCTCCCCTTTTCTCTGTCATCCCGGGGGGCTTCATTAGGCAGCTGGTCCGGGAGACGGAGAAAGAGTCCAAGGAAGCGAGACGGAGGAAAGAGGTGGCACTTGCCTCTCCAGAACGAGAGGTAAGTGGCCCCGCGGGAAGGGGACCAGGTGCCTGTCAACACCCCCATCCTGTCCTGTGAGCCTCCGCTGAGTCCCTCTCCATCCTGCCTTTGCCCCTGCTGTCCCCACTTTGAGGAATGTCGTTTCTTCAGCTTGATCTATTGAACTCCTATGCATCCTTCAAAACCCAGCTCAAATAGTACATCTCTGGAAAGCTCTCCCGTCGCCTTCCTTCCTCTGAGTCCCACTGCACTTAATCGTGGTCAGCATAGTAATTACTTGATCATATGACTTATTTGACTAAGGATTCCTTAAGAGCAACAACTCTCTCTCTTATTCGACTCTGTATCTTAAGCACCTCTCGTAGTACTTGGCTCATAGTGAGTGCTCAACAAATGTTTGTCGAATGAATGAACGAATGAATGATATCAGTTGAGGTATGATGGTGGGATCATTTTCCCCTACTTTTGCGGAAAGGGAAACCTAGATATTAGCTAAGGATGTGTACCTAGCTTACTTTAAGCAGAAAAGATATTCAGTTGGTATTCACTGGTCATAGCTGAATTGGTTGTAAAACATTGGAACCCTTCCACACCAGGTGGTAAACGGCCATGGCCCCAGCCCCCCAACTGCCCTCCAGGGGCAGTGCTCATCTCGGCCCCTCCCGTGAGTCCCTCGGAATGGCCAATAATTAAAGGGTTAATGCTTAGCACAGGTGAGACCTCTGTACCCTGCTCCTGCTGGCGTCCCTTCTGATTGGTTGGTGTCTACTAGAAACCCTTAATTATTCTGAATAGCACTGCTGGGTTGAAGCAATAGCTAGACAAGACGCAGCCCCTGACTTCAAGAACTTGCAAATTTATCCCTGCTGGTGGCCGGTGCTGTCTCCCTCAGCCAGGGAACCTGGACAGGGTGACGAGGCTGGACGCCAGGGAGATATGCTTAGAGAGCAGTGCACCTCGAGGAATGCCCTTTGTTCATCTTCATCTATTAAACTGCTCTGCATCCTTCAAAACCCAGCTCAAACAGTGCGTCTCTGGAAACAGTACCTCTGTGTTAGGGGGAATCGCATCTCCCTGTGCCCCTCCAGCGCCCCCTTGAGGCGCGATAAATGCTGCAATGATTGGGCTGAGATCTGGTGGCCTCAGGGCCTGGAGCTGGCTTGAGCCCCGCGGCCACCCTGGCCCCACCTCCCCCTCCCCTTCAGCTGTTGTTTGTCTGGCGAGCCCCCCACGTGCCTGCGCCTGTCCAGTTACAATGACTCGGCTGTGTCAGAGAAGTCTCCAGCAGCTGAACAGCAGCAGCACCTGCCGAAAACCCCCTGCCAGGTCTTTGTGGTGGAAGGTGATAGGGAGGACAGGCCCTGCCCCCCACCCCTGACTGACTCAGAATTAAGTGGGAGCCAAAGTCGGCCCCCGTGGGCTGTTGTTAGGTCATGATGAAATGTTACTGTGTGCCGTTTATCACCAGACGACGTTCCCTTTGCTGCTTGTGGGTTTATTTGAAACCCTGTGCAGTAGATGGGGGAAATGGAATTATACCCACTTCTCAGAGGTGGAGACTGAGGCTCTGGGAGGTCAAGCGACTTGCTCAAGGTCGTGAGGCCAGACAGAGGCAGAGCCAGGGCGAGAGTCTGTGTATCCTCTGCTCTCGTGAGCTGCCCGTGGGAAGGGCCAGTCTGGTGAGTCAGGGCGCTGGTGTGGCGGCCACAGAGGCCTGCAGAGGACAGGGTTCCCTGAGGCTGCAGGCCATGCTGTGTTGCTGTGCACAAGCTAAGAAACAGGGCCGAGCAGAGGATGGGGACAAACTGTCACCGCTGCGCCTGGACAGAAACTCAGAGCCAAGACGCAGGATGGACAGGCCTCAGGCCACAACAGGTGGCTGGACCAGGGACCGAGACATTCCTGGGCCTGGAGCAGGGCAGCCTCGGGACATGTTCCTGCGAGGTGGCAAGCCCTGGCTGGCTCCTGCCAATTGAATTTTCTGTCCCAATCCGTAGATAACTCCAGACTCTCTCCTCATCGCAGCACAGCTGTTTCATTTGACCCTCGCGTCATCCTTGCCAGGAGCCACTGGAATCCATCACCATTTTGTAGGAATGGAAGACGAGGCTCGGGGAGGTGACGTGGTCTTCCTAAGGCCACCCGGCCAGTGAGGGACAGGGAGAGGCTGGAGTAACGCTGGGGTAGAAAGAGACCCATATCGAGTGTCAGGAGGACTGGATTCTGGCTCTGGCCCCAGCACTCTGAGTGGTCCAGGTCAAATCCCTTCCCCGCTCTTGGCCTCAGTTTGCTCATCTGTGAAATGGATGTGCTGTGAGTTCCCTCTCGGCTCCTGTGACCCCAGGGGAGCTGCTGCTCCCGTGTCCTAAGGAGGCCGCACGGGGGACTGAGGGCTTTGGTGGCTGTGAAAATCCAAACGAAGAGAGTTCACGGGTGGTGGCAGGAGGCTGGGACTGGTTATCCCGTTTGGCCCATCCCCACGGGACTGTCTCCTCCATGGTGGTTGGTTAAAAATAAGGCACTGACTCACTTTTCAAAATGGTGTAGACGGGGGTGAGATTCGCCAGGGGCAGCCAATCCCCCTTCCGGGGCTGTGTCCTGTCTGGGCCCGGAAGGTCAGACTTTCCACCAGGCTACGGGCCCTAGAGCGGTGCTTCTTGGTCCTGTTTGCGCACTGGGATCCCCGAGGAGCCACAGCCCAGCCACATCAGGTCTGGGAGTGGGGCCAGCGCGTGAGTATTTTTACAGCTCCCGGGAGATCGCAGTGAGCCCCAGAGAGACAAGAAGGACATTAACACTCAGCGGTTACGGGCACCGGCTTTCTGCTCAGAGGGGCCCGCGTGACTTTATACTCCCGCTTTGTCTCTTGGGCCACCTGACATCTTGTGTTGGTTTCCTTATCTGTAGAATGGGGAGAAGTTCAGAACCTGCCACGTTGGGTTCTTATGCGCGTTAAGCAGGATGTGCATGAGGTGATGAAGGGCCCGTTGCGCGGCTCTATAGATGAAGGCTCTTATTAGTATCATCATCGTCATTACAAAGATGAAGAGAGACGCTGTGCTCTTGAGGCCTCCACCACCTAAAAGAGGAGAGAGACCCAAATCAAAGCCAGAAGGCAGAATGTGGCCATTGTTGGAGATGGTGGCCCGCCAGTGCCCCGGGCCTTCCTGGGTAGATGAGACCATTTCTGACTGAGGTCCTCAGGCAAAGGTGTGCGGAGGATGTGGCCTTTGAGCTGGGTGTAGAAAGATGAGAAGAACATGGATGGGTGAAGAGGGGAAGGGCGTTCCCGGAAGCAGGCTCAGCATGAACGGAAGCATGAAGCAAGGAGGCGTCAGGTGTGGTAGGAGATGCCCGCGTGGCTAAGGTGTGGGGACAAATGGGGACATTGAGACCAGAATGGGGGGGCTCCTCATTGAGGACTTGGGAGTGGCAGATGGTAGTGTTGAATGATTTTCCCATAGCCTGTGGGCAGCGGCCCAAATCTTTTGATCACATTTAAAATGATGGGCAGCAAATTGAAGGGACGCCAGCTCAGAGGCTGTGACAGTGGCCCAGGTGAGAGAGAGTGGACCTGGGTTTGAGAAAGGAGACAGAGATGTGAGGCTTTGCAGGCTGGAATCAACACAATCCTAGGGCTGTTTTAGACGCAAGAGGAGGATGGGAACCGGACATTCCAGGCCCGGGTGTGGGAGGCTGGTGTCAGTATCATCCAAGATGGCAGAACTCAGACTGGGACAGGTGGTGAGGCCAGGGTAGGGTGGAACTGCCCGTGAGGTCGCTTTCTGCAGAGACAGAGGCAAGGCTGGCCCCGAGAGCAATTCAGGCCACAGCCAGGCTGGTTGAGGATGGAGGGCTGGGGGGGGCTGACATGACAAGGCAGTAAAGGGGCCTGGGAGAGGAGCAGGCAGTGGAGACCTGAGGGGATGACGTAGCCCCAATGTCTGCGTCAGGCAGGAGTGGAGGGCCTCGGGGCAGGACCCAGGGCCCTCACCTGGTATGGGGGCGCAAGTATGGGCGCCAGGATACCAGACGTGGCAGCAGCTCAGTTCGTTCAGATCTCTGCGATTTCCAAAGTCCTTTTCCACATCGCATCCTACAAAATACCTGGATGGTGAGGTGGCATCTGCCTGCATAGATGGAAAACTGAAGCTCAGAGAGGACAGGTGATGTTGGCCATGTCACCCAGCTGGAAAGTGTCTGGGCCGAGACTGGCACAGGTCCTCTGACGACAAGCCCCGAGTCCTCTCCCTGGTGACACCTTCCTGGCCCAGCAGGAAGAATCAGGCAGAAATAGCAATAATAACAGCCACAACAGCAACAATAACAACGGCAGCAGCAGCTACTGTTACTGAGGACTTACTATATGCTGGGCTCAGTGTCTGTGTATTATCCTGAGTCCTCACACCCACCTTGCAATGTAGCCCATGACGATCCTCGTGTTATTGATCAGGAAACCAGCTCAGAGAGAGGGAGTAATTTACCTAAGGCCGCACAGCTAGTGAGAGGCAGAGTTAGTTGAATTTGGGTCTGTCGGGCTCCAAAGTCCACTCTCCTTCCACTCCGTCCCTTGGTCTTGAGGTGCCGGCTTGAGGTCTAGGGTGTTGGGGTTTGACTCATTGCCGGGCACAGTGCCCATCAGATCCTGTAGGTGCCTGATGGTCTTTGGATGGATGAGTGGCTGGGTGGACAAATGAATGAATGAGTGAGTGAGTGAATGAGTGAATGACAGGCTGTCAGATCAGCAAGCAGCTGAGTAGGATTGTGGTCTCTCTCCTAGACCCCAGAAATTTCCACTAGCCAACCCAACAGCAAGTCCAACGATGGCTCCAAATCTGGAAGCCAACACATTTCCCAGGACAACCGGTCCAGCTCTCCCCAGAACGCGAACATTCCGGGCAAGGAGAGCGAGGGCGCTGGCCCCGCGGGCCCCATGCTGATGACCAGCATCAATGGCGAGAGGCCCCAGGAGGCGGGCCCCGGCGGGACGCCAGCCAAAAAACCCGTGGCCTTCAGGAGAGGTGTGAGGAGGGGTGACGTGTTGCTGATGGTGGCCAAGCTGGACCTGGAGTCAGCCAAGCCGGAGCAGAGCCCGCCCCCGGGGGCCCCCGCCCGCGAGTCCCCACCCCCAGCCACAGACCCTGGAGGGGAACACAAAGGGGACACCCCAGGGCCTCCTCGTGGCCCCCAGGCCAGCACTGAGGACGCAGCCCCGAGGGCTGAGGAGACCCAGACTGGGGGTCTTCGGGACCCAGCAACTGTGCTTCCGACAAAAGGCGAGAAGGCTCAAGGCACGGTGGGGAAAGGGGGCGGGGCCCCCCAGACCAAAGGGCTGAAAGGCGATGAGCCCCAGGGCAAAGAGGGGCCAGGTGAGGGGGGACAAGCAGGGACAGCAGAGAAGGGGGCAGGGGACCCCTCAAACAAGATGGCAAAGGGGAGTCTATCTAAGGATGCAGGGGGTGAAGGGAAGCGGGCTGGGGCTCAAATTCCGGGGAGAAAGTGGGGAGGTTCCTTGGGCAGAAGGAGCAAGGGGGTCGGTCCCCAGAGTGACAAGGACAGAGAGGGTGCGCTCCTGAGTAAGGCCGAGAAGACAGACGGACCTCAGAGCAAGGCGGAGGCGGGCGAAGCGCAGGGGAAGGTCGGGAAGGTGGGGGAAGCTCCCGCAGTGATGGAGAAAGCTGGTGATGCTCTGAGGGTGCCTGGGAAGCCAGGGGAGCCCCAGGAGGAGATGGGAAAGGTGGGGCAACCTCGGAGGGAGTCCGATAAGGCTGGGAGTAAGACAGAGAAGGGCTGTGAAGCCCCCGAGGAGGTGGATGCACGCGGGGAGACCCCGGCGGTGGCCGGGAAGGCGGGCGGGCCAGACAGCAGAGGGCAGAAGGTGAAGGAGCCCTGTGCAAGAGTGGACAAAGGGGCTGAAGCCCTGGACACAGAGCTGGAAGGACCTAGACGGCCTGCTCTGGAGAGCCACGCAGAGAGGCCTGAGACACAGGAGAACCAAGAGGGGCCGGCCCAGAGCGGAGACTCGGACCAGGTGAGGGGCTGCAGCCCTGCGAGTGGGGAGGGGCAGGCGGGACCCTCCAGAGAAGGAGGATGGGAAGGACTTGCCCCTGGGGGTGGACAAGGCGGAGACAGGGATGGACAGGGAACTGGAGAGGGGTGCCAGCCCAGAGGAGGGGACAGGCGGGGGTCTTGAGCCCCCCCGCACCTGTCCCGGAATGAGATTCTCCACAGAGTGAGGAGTTCGCAAGAATGCGAGATGTCCCCTCGTGGCTGCGCTTGCTCTCAATGTCACATGATGGTCCTCAAACTTGGGGCCGCATAAACAGCAGATTGCTCAACATGCGGATCGCTGGCCCCACCTTGGAGCTTCCCATTCAAAAGGCCAGGGCTGGGGCCACGGCATCTGCGTTTAAATAAGCCTCCCCTTCCCTAGAGATTTCGGTGGTCCCAGACCACACTGGGAGCAGCTCCCATGTAAGGGGTTCCCCCTCACACGGGGGTGGGGAGGGCAGCGTCGTTCTGCTTTAATCTCTGTGGGCTTTGCTCTCAGGCTCCTGAAGACAGGTGGTACGAGGCGGAGAAGGTCTGGCTGGTTCAGAAGGATGGATTCACTCTCGGTAATTAGGGGTGTTAGCGCATCTGAGGCGTCTAAGATTTTCCTCTTGAGCCCCCTACTGCTGCGAGACGTGTTTGCCGGGTCCTGATCACAGTCTGGGGAGAACGGAGAAGGATAAGGAGCGGCTGAGACTAGCATGGAGCTATGTGGTTTTGGGGTGGGAATAGCTGAGTGTCAGCTCACTCTTGGCGGCTGGTCCACTCGGTGCTGTTTGCAAAGGCATTTGAGCATTGGTGATTAATCATTTAACTAATTCGTTAATGCAAGAACATCGCTTGGTTCCTACAGCGTTCCACAAGGAATTTGGAGTCTAGTGCAAGTGGGCAAATAGGTTTCGTCTCATGAGCCCACTTTTGTCCATTAGTTGTGACCATGCTCCACCGAGAAGCAATTCTGAGTCCCAGTCAGGACACAGCTGGGAAGAGTGATTGATTAGTGATGTCTGTCATGGGCACTGGGAGGGGAAAAGGCAGCCTGCATGCCCTTATCTGCCATCCCAGGTCTAGGTATGTGATGGGTCCATGCACCCAATGACCTGGTAGAGGGTGCCTACTCTGTGCCTGGCACTGTGCCAGCTGATAAAAGCCCAAGGGGGGTCACGACCCAGACTCTGTCCTCAAAGTGTTTGGGGTTATAATTCAGAACCCTCCATGTGAATAGGCCCCGAGGGGAGAGGATGCTGCCCCTTTCTGACCTGTCCCAGGACCCCTCTCCAGCTGCCTGGTCTGGCTCTGCAGCTCAGAGCTGTCTTTCCTCTCTTCTCCACTCCCCTTCCCTGCCCTCCCCTCCTCTTCGCTCGCTCTCTGTTTGGCCTGTCCACCAGCAACGGTGCTGAAGCCAGATGAGGGAACAGCCGACCTGCCGGCAGGAAGGGTGCGCCTTTGCATTGATGCTGACAAAACCATCACCGAGGTGGATGAGGAGCACGTTCATCGGGTGAGGCCCCTGTCCCCTCCCTGCCTGCTGCACACCTTCCTCCCCCGCCCCTGCACGAGGGTTCCTTGAACCTGACTGCAGATTCTATGTGGGCTTGCTGCTCTGGAGGGAGTTACAAGAAGACCACTATTCTCATGGCTCTGCTGGAGATATATTGTTAGGGGGTCATTACTCTGTCCTGCGGTGTCCCCTTTATGAAGATACATTAAGAGACAGGTTTGTCAGGTCTTCGGACTGGGAGTTCTTCTGTTTGACCCAAGAAAGTGATGGCTTTTCATTTTATGGACATTGCAAATCATGTTACAGAGCGTGTTTCCTTTTTCACCCTGGCTGCCAGGGAACTCAGAGCCAAATTTGCTGCTTGCCATTACCCATAGCATAGGTTCCAATGGCCTATATTTTGGGTATCAACCTTCCTTTTAGTTTTGCTTTTTCAGTTGTTTTGCGTAATTTTTGCAATGCACCATAAATCTATTTGAGGATAAGTCGAAGAATAGTGATAGGAAAAAAAGGTCCTGTCCTGATCCTTTTCCACCCCTCACAGCCTACTAATGGAGAAAGAGTTTCCTCCAGGAACTCCACATGGGCCTTGTTCATCTTCATCCCTCTCTGCTCCTCCTCTGTCCACCCCAGGCCCTCCACTCCCATTGGTGTTGGGAGTTTGCAAAGGGCCAGGGCCCTCAGGAGAAAGGCTGACCCATAAAAGAGCCGAGGCTTGATCCAAACCCCAGAGAATTAGGCCCAGAAAATTCCCTGAAGTTGGAAAGAACGTAGGAAGCCTTTTAGAATGGATGCCCCTAGAAGAAGGTGTAATCGTCCATTGCTTCCAGAAGGGTTTGGGCATACTTCCAAGGGATCAATGCAGGATGGGCTATCAGAGAAAGGAACTGTTTGGCTATTGGCCTCCATCCTTGAGTGTCACAGAGCACACGCAGAGCTCCCCACAAGACCCAGAAGAGGAGGAAACAGCAGTGGACGCCGTCTCGGTCTGGAACACCACCCTTCTCTATGTGGCATTTGAGATACAGAAGGCGCTCTGCATCTTGCCATGTCTGTCTTAGGAGCATCTCCCCTCACGGTGTAGGGAGTGCAGGAAGGCAGGACCAGTGTGACGAGAGGGTGGCTCTTGGGGTGCACAAGGGGCAAAGGAGAAGGGCCGCCCCTATTTCATCTGTAGGGTTTCGTCTGTCTCCAGAGTCCTCGTGTTCTGTTCTGGTCTTCAGCACACAGCTCTCCAGGGACAGGGCCCCCAGGGCTGTGTGTGTGTGTGTAGGGGTGGTGGTGTGGCGGCCCAGGAGGCCAGAGAAGGCTCTCTGTGATGGTTCGCAGGCCAACCCCCCTGAGCTGGACCAGGCCGAGGACCTGGCCTCCTTGGTCAGTGTCAACGAATCGAGTGTCTTGAACACGCTTCTGTGCCGCTACCGGGCTCAGCTGCCGCATACCTGCACCGGGCCGGACCTGATCGTCCTCCAGCCTCGGGGACCCCCGGCGCCCTCTGCAGGCAAGGTGAGGGGGCACCACGGGGGTGGAGCCCGGGGACAGGCCCAGGAGGGGCCGGGGGGGGGCTCCCTCTGCATCTCAGGGAGAGCAGAGCAGCCAGAGCCCCTGCAAACCTGTCTGTGAGTAGCATCCTGCCAGACGTGAGATTCAGGGGCTTTGTGGGCATCGTGGGCCATCGAGGACCACACGATCCCCCCTTCTCAGAGGGAAAGGTGAGTAACTGATGGAAACAAGAGTAGGAGCATTAACGACAGTAACTATAGCAAGAGAAAATGTCGAGTGAGTGTCAGCTCCGTGCCAGGCACTGCTTCAAGACCTTCACATATTATCTCA
Source organism: Ceratotherium simum simum (assembly GCF_057802395.1). NCBI lineage: Eukaryota > Metazoa > Chordata > Mammalia > Perissodactyla > Rhinocerotidae > Ceratotherium > Ceratotherium simum. The sequence continues at coordinate 12,382,912 of NC_141934.1, read as the reverse complement.
GTTAATTCTCCACCCACCTGAACAGACAGGTACCGTCACTAGCCCCATTTTACAGGTGAGAACTGGCTGGGCCAGCTGCTCAACTCGCAGGTTCAGCCAGCAGAGGAGCCGGGATAAAGCCCAGGCCACCGGCTCCTCTGTGCTCTGAAGCCCACGCTGGCCTCTGGGGGGTGCCAGACACCCACATGAGTCGGCAGACAGAAGCCTCGCTTCTGCGTTTATTTATTTATTTCCTGTGAAGTGTGGAAACGGCCAGTTGCGTGAATTCAGTCAAAGCAAAGGCAATCTCTCAGCGCCACCTTGTGGCAAGGCCTGCAGCCACAACTGAGTGATTTGGGCCGATGGATCCCCTTCACTCCTTCAATGGCTGCTGGTGGAGACATTTGTTGGGGGCCTCCTACATGCAGACATGGGGGAAAGAGCAGGGAAGGAGACCGGCAAACAAGCCTGCCCTTGGGAGCTTCCATTCGAGGGAAGGAAGCCACCCCCCAAATGATGAGATCACATGGGTGGAGCAGATGAGGCAGAGGAGGAGAGTGAGGGCCCGGGTCAGGCCAGGTCTGACACGTGGTCATAATGATTCTGGCTTTTACTCTGAGCAGTGGGATGGTCTGACTTATGTTGCAAAAGGATCCCTTGGCTGCTGGCTGGAGGATAAATGGAGGGAGAAAAGGGGGAGGCAGGGAGACCCGTTGGAGGTCAAACATCTTATTTGATCGCTGTTTTGAGGACTTGTCCGTAGGGGAAGGCACAGGCTTCTAGAACACCTGCCAACTCACCATGAGTGCCTTGGAAAGATCACAGTGCCTCTCTGGCCTCGGTGTTTTCATCCGTCAACTGGGGATGAAAAGCCACTTCTTGCCCCCCTGGAGTCCCAGGGGACAAGTCCATTCCTAGCTCTCGAATGATGCTAAGTCCAATGAAGAGGGGGCAGTGGCCCTGCACCCCCCCCCAAGACTTCTCTCCAGGATACCCACCCCACCTCTTACGTCATCCTCCAGGCCCTCCCCAGCCTGCTGTCTATGGCCAGGGGCCTGGAATGGCGACAGCTCCGCACGTTCTCTTTCCCCTCCCTTGCTGGGAGGGCTCTGCTTCTGTGACTGCAGCCCAGGGCCTCTGAGCCTCCAAGAAACAGAGTCACTCCTCTGGCTCCTTAGGAGCCCCCTGGGAGGGACGTTTTGTGCAGGCCCCTGGGCAAGCCAGATTCTCACCGGCGGGCGATCCTGGGTTGAGGCATCCATTGCACAACCTGGGCCAAAGAGCCTAAAAGCGCCACCATTGGAACACGGCCTGGAAGGAGGAGCTTGAGTCTCCGGATCTCCCTAAGCCCCTACCCCAGGCCCCCCCCCCCCCCAGCTTCCCACACCCAAACCCTCAGCCACCCCCATTCTCTGGCTGAGTCACCTCTGGTTCCTCAAACGGCCACCAGGTGGGAGCACAGACCGGCAGTGAGGCTGGGACTGGGGCCGCCTGGAAGATGGCCTGGGTGGGGTCTGGGGCAGGGCTGGGGCCTCTCTCACTGGGGTCTGGGCCCACCTGGTGTCTAGGAGCTGGGTGGGTGCCTGGGGGGTGCAAGTCTTTGTGGGTGTGAGTGTGTGGGGTGCAGATGGGCCCCCCTCTGTGTGCAGGGGCCTCTGCCACTGTTGAGTGCGTGTGCCCGTGAGCACACCCATGTGCAAGCATGCAAGGGCACATGTGCACAAATCCATGTATGTGCATGCAGGGGTCTGGGCCTGCAGAATTCCCCCTTCTCCCCTCCAGGCTGTGGGTCTGAGGCGCCGACAGACGGGATAGCCTGTCCCCTGGACTTTAGTACTTCCAGAGTGGGAGGCGGCTCCCGGGCTCAGACCCCGGGACCCTTGGCCCGTCATGCCCAGGGCTGTGTCCAGCCGGTGTGGGGGCTTGTCCCCACCTTTGCCAGCTTTGGGGTCCTGCTGAGCCCTGTGTTTTGCATCAGGATAGGGACTCATGACTGTTCCTGGGGGTCTCGGGGCAAAAAAGGCCAGCAGTGGATTGGGGGCACCCCTTGGGCCCAGGCCGGAGCTCCAGGCCGGGGGAGGGCCACCGCCTAGGGTTTGTGCCCCTGGTCGTGCGGCGGCACTCGGGAGGGTCTTGCTGGGCCCGGTGGTCACCCACTTAGCATCCCGGGCTTCCGATGTCGTCCTCCAGCCAGGCCCTCCCCCTGCGCCCTTCGGGGCCCGTCCGCGGACCTCGCCGTCTCCACTCGCCCTCTCCCCTGCACGCTCAGCAGGCTGTCGTCACACCAGTGAGCTCCACGCTGCCGCGGGGTCAAGTCTCTGGTCTCCTCTGACTTGACCCTCAGCAGCATTTGAGGGGACGAGCCGTCCCGCCTCCCGCCCTCGCTCCCTTCCTTGGCTCCAGGGCTGCGCTCTCCAGGTTTCCCTTCCGGCCCGCTGGCCCCTGTCAGCCTCCCTTGCTGGGCTCCCTGACCCCTCGGAGTCGGGGTGCCCTGGCCCCACACTCTTCTCTCCTCCTCTTGAAACACCCACTTCCCTGGTGATCTCCTCCAGGCTCACGGCTTCCAAACGACTTCCATTACATGTCATTTAATTATTTGTTCTGTTTCTCATCCGTCTCTTCCCAACAGAAGGCCAGGTCCCCAGGCAGGAGATTTGTGTTTTCAGGCAGGTTTGTTAAGGTACCATTTATACACACAGTTCAACTCACCCTTTTTAGTCCTGTAAGTTTTTGATAAACGTGTCTCACTGTATAACCATCTCCACCATCAATGACAGGACCGTTCCATCACCCCCAAAATTCTCTGGACCCCCACATCCAGCCCTTGGCAGCCTCCAATCTGTTTTTTTGTCTCTATAATTTTGCCTATTCTGAAAAGTCATATAAATGGAATGGTACAGCGTGTAACCTTCTGAACTGGGTTCTTCCACTCATCACGGTGCATTTGAGATTCACCCCTCTGGTGGCAGCTGTCGGCTGTTTATTTCTTTCTTTTACAGTATTTTATTGCACTAGTTTGCTTCTCCATTCATAGGGGACCGATTGTCCTGGTTTCCCCAGGACTGAGGGGTTTTCCAAGAAAGGAGACTTTTGATGCTAAAACCAGGATGGTTGGTTACCCTCGTTCATGAGTTGAAGGACATTTGGATTGTTTCTAGTTTTTGGTGATTTTGAATGTATATTCAATATAACCAATGACATAGCGGGTTGTTTGTGGACAGGAATGTTCGTTTCTCTTGGGTAAATACCCAGGAATGGGATCGCTGGGTTGTCTAACGGGTGTACATTTCATTGTACAAGAAACCGCCAGACTTTTCCAGAATGGCTGTATCATGAGCGTTCCCAACATTGAGAATTCCAGTTGCTCCACGTCTTCACCAGAACCTGTAGTGAGTGTTAAAAAAATGAAGAACACTTTTTAGCCATTCTAATAGGTATATACTGGTCTCTCCTCGTGGTTGGTGGAGATTTATTTTATCTGTTTTGCACAGTGTGGTGTCCCCAGTGCCTGAGACAGTGCCTGCTACGTGGTAGACACTCAGTGAATATTTTTATTGAATGGAAAATGAATGAATGGATGAATGAATGAAGTGGAAGGAACTTCAGGTGTTACCTAAATCGGTTATGGCAAATACACAGCACACATACCACCAGCTCCCCCAGGCCCCGTTTTGTTTCCATGGCAGACATTACTAATCAATTTGCCGTTTTATCCGGCTGCCTCATTCCAGGCAGGTGCTGTCTAATAAGTGAGATGAGCCCCACGAGCTAACCCAGCTCTAGTTCAAGCCTCCTGCTGGCTGAAGAGGAGACCCAGGCTCAGAGGAGGCTTGAAGGCCCAAGGACTCACAGCAGTCCAGGGGCAGGACTAGACTGCCGGCTGGGCTCTTCCCAGTAAAATGTGAGACTTCTCTGGCAGGGATGGAGTAGGATGGAGGCAGGGACACGGATTTGGGCTTACTGGGGTGGGGTACTGTCTGGAGTGCTCCCTGGGCACCGACTGGGGTGGGAAGACTGAGGCCTGGGATCTTCCCGCAGGTGCCCAGGGGCCGCCGGGATGGCCTGCCTGCCCACGTCAGCTCCCTGGCCCAGCGGGCATACTGGGCGCTGCTGAGCGAGCGGAAAGACCAGAGCATCGTGGCCCTGGGCCGGAGTGGCGCCGGGAAGACCACCTGCTGCCAGCAGGTCCTGGAGCACCTGGTGGGGATGGCAGGCAGTGTGGACGGCAGGGTGTCAGGTACAGCGGTCTCCAGGTGACATGTAGCCAGGGGAGGGGGCGTCGTGGGAGGGGGGTAGGGAAAGTTGGAGGGGGGCGCTGGGCGCTGTCTATTCAGTAGCATTCCCTGAGCATGTGTGCTGACCCTGTGCTTGCCACTGGGCAGGGCCACCCCTAGCCCGTTGGACACCTTTGTGGGAATTAGAAAAAGGTACTCCTTCCTCAAGACATTCACAGCCATCTGTGGGACAATCATACGTTGATGTTGTTAGAACCAAACCCTGGACTGCCTCGTGCTGGGGAATCATCCTAATCAGTATACAGATCTATGATTGTATGATGAACATGAAGCGCCCTTGGATGTGGTGTCCTTGTGCAGTGCACAACCTGCTGAACTGTACAGAGGACCCAGCAAGTAAAGATAGGAGGGCAGGGCCTGTGCTCAGGAGGAGCTGACAGCCAGGAGGGAAACTGAACTGTACATACGTGCCAAACTCGAGGGCTCTGCATACAGTGCTGGTTAGGCGTGAGGCAGAGGGAGCACGGAGGAGGGGCAGGGGGGCTTCCTTGAGGAAATGCTGTTCGAGTTAGGCCTTAAAGAGAGAGTGCCAATTAATAATAGTAATAACTTCAATGTTAGTAATGATCATAGTAAACACTTGCTGAGGACTTCTGTTCCAAGGCCTATTCCAAGCCTATTAACTTATTTATTATTTACAAGAGCCTCTAAGGTAGATATTATTATTATTCAGATTTTATAGGTGAGGACATTAAAACTCAGAGAGGTTAACCAGCTTGCCTAGGGCCACACAGCTAATCCATCCTAGAGCTGAGATTCAAACTCAGGCAGCCTGGCTCCAGAACTGTGAGCCCTGGGCCAGTGTTCTCAATGCTTTTTCATTTTTGTTTCTCGAAGGAGCCCTTTTAGACGTTTCTTCCCCTAGTCATCCCCCACCATGAAATTTTAGTGCCATAGATACACCATGGTCTGTTATGCAGTGTTTGTATATCTGTGCTCTCTACATAAGAAAGTAAAATTTCCCCAACCCCAAGAATAGTTTCTGCCCTCTTGGGGGCAAAGTTCTCCCCGCTGGGAATACGTAGCCTGGGCGATAATGCTTTTCTAGTCATAATAAGTGTAATGTTAGCACCACCATATTTGGAGCACATTCTAAGCACTTTACATTATTAAATCATTTAGTTCTCACGACAACCACATGAGGGAGGTGCTATGATTGTCCCCATCTTACAGATGGGATATCTGAGGCACAGGGAGGTTAATTAAATGCCCTAAGTTAGGTAACTAGCAAGGGCAGAGCCCATATTCAAACTCGCTTAACCACTGTGCCATGCTGCTTCTCCACTGTGTTATCCAATGCTTTATTGATCACCTAGTCTACACCTGGCCTGCCTTAGGAGCTGGGGATACAGTGAGGAGAGGCGCCAGGGTTAGAGAGGGTGGGAGTCAGGTGAGGCTGTATCCAGGTGCCTAGCCCAGTGGCTGGCGCAGAGTAGGTGCTGGATAAATAGTTGTGGGGAGACTGCAGGGCTTTTCAAGCCTGCCGTGACGGGGAGTGCCCTGAGAGCAGGTCTGAGAACGTTAATGCCCTGCCCTCCTCCTAGATTCCATCAGGCCCAGGAGGCCCCAGGGCAGCCCTGTCACCCAGATTCTACCAATCCTGGGTCTGTGTACCCCCTCTTCCTGACTCAGTCTTGCTGCCCTGCACCCCTGCTCACAGCACAGGGCCAGGCCAGCCGTGACACGTGTGTGGTTTCGAGCTGAGCTGGGGAGGTGGCAGGCCCAGCATGGGGTCTGGGCGTGGGGCAGGGGCCAGAGGGGAAGGCAGTCCTGTGAGAGGCGAGGGTGACGCCCTGCCCCGTGCCCCCACAGTGGAGAAGATTCGGGCCGCCTTCACCGTCCTCCGGGCCTTCGGCTCCGTGTCCACCGGCCACAGCCACAGTGCCACCCGCTTCACCATGGTGATGTCGCTGGACTTCAATGCCGCGGGCCGAGTCACGGCCGCTCAGCTCCAGGTGAGAGCTCCGGGCGGATGGGAGAGGGGGGTCCTTGGGGCTGCAGGGTCCCCAGCCCCTCAGCAGAGCCTGCGCCTCCAGCTGGGACCCTGGAATGTGTCTCCCCAAGCCGTGGCCAGCTTGTCCCCACCCCGCTCAGTGCCCAGAACGCCCCCCGGAGCAAGCCGGCCCGTCTGCGCCCCGGAATCTCACGGGGGTGAAATACTCATGAGTAGGTATCGAGTTCAGCCGCTGTTAGCCGGGTCTTAAAGGTGTAAGCTGAAATCGAACAGACAGCCTTGGGCGCGGTCCACATGTGTCCACCACACGGCCCGTTCGTTCCGTCTCAATGTCACCGCACCCCTCGCCTCCCCCTCAGACCCTCTGTGTGAACAGAGGACAGGATTAGGTCATTAGAAGGGCTGTTTGTACGCGGAGCTGGGATAATATCCAGGCTCAAGGGAGACTCATCGGTGCCAATAAGTCCCCTTCTGCCCCGGCCCCGAAATGCTACCATTTGTCACCATTTGGGTCACGTTATGAGGCGTCTGCTCGTTGAGAAGGTGATGAAGGGCGGCTCCCGGTAACCGTTCCTGCCTTTGGATCCCTCCATCGGCCGCGTCTGTTGTGTTTGTGGAGTCAGAGGGACTCTGAATTAGTGAGCTAAGGGACTGGTCACACAGAGGTGTCCAGTGAAGTTTGGGCCTGAGATGTGGCCTCAAGGGCGGGCCGGGGTGGGGCACCCTCACGGGGCCACGGGGCGGCTGGGCACCAGGCTCAGGGCAGATGTGCCCCAAGTGCTAACCAGGAGCCCGTCCTCTCCCCTGCAGACAATGCTTTTGGAGAAGAGCCGCGTGGCACAGCAGCCAGAGGGGGAAGGCAATTTCCAGGTTTTCTCCCAGATGCTGGCTGGACTGGGCCTGGATCTCAGGTGAGCCACTGGGCCAGGCAGGGGCAGCTGAGGGCAGTGGGACAAACGGCACCGGCTCTCCCGGGGCCCAGCCTTCACCCTGCCCAGAGGCGAGAGGCAGTGGAACCCAGTGGTGAGGAACCTGGCCTCCGAGTCTAGCTGCCTGGTACTGCTCACGGGCTGAGTGACCTTGGTCAAGGTTCATCCACTCTGAACCTCGGTTTCTTCTTCTGTAAGGTGTAAACAATACCTTGACTGACCTTATAGGATTGAGTGAGATCATTCACATACAGCTCTTCATCAACGCTGGGGGGTGGCGGAGGCTGTGGTGGTGGTGTGTTGGTACACCGCCTGGCAGCAGTGTGGGGGGAGGGCAAGGAACAGCAGACCCCAAGTCTTCCAGAAGTTCCTAACTGGAGCCTTGGGTGCACACGTGTGTTCGCCCGACGGGGCACCTCGGGACAAGGGGACGTGGTGGAGCAGCCAGCAGGGTAGCCAGGCAAGATCCATCTTGGAGGGCCTCCTGGAGGAGGTGACCCAGGGAGTCCCCAGTGCTGTAGGGCATCCTTGGGCACGTGGCTCGCTCTCTCTGAGCCTTGGCTTCCTCGTCTGTCGGGTGAATGGGCCAGGTTCTAGTGCAGCCCCAGGGAGAGGGACAAGCTGGGCTTCTCCCTGGCGAGGGGTGATCGTCTGTGTGCCCCTCAGCGTCCCCCGTGGTTTGTCTCTGGCCTTCCTCCCCCACCTGAAGGGCAGCCTCAACCTGTCCTGGGCCTCCTGGTTGGGGCCGAGGGTCAACTGTATCTTCAGGGAGAGGGCAGGTTAGAGAGGAAACTCCCAGTTTTCAGCAGAGTAACTGAGTAGTGAGGAAGCTTCTGGAAGGCCTTCTGAACCTAGAGAAGAAGCTGGAGTAGAGAGGTGTACATAGTGGCTAGGACCATAGACTTTGGGGCAAAGCTGCGTGGATTCACATCTGGCTTCTCCACTTGTGGGCTGTGTGACCTCAGGCTCTTCTCCAAAAGCATTGCTTAGAACAGGCGAGGCCACAGCGAATGCTCTGTGTGTGTCTGTTGTTCTTTTGGAGGATTAGATGTGCCCTGACACCCCCCTCAGGTCTTCACCAGGTGTGTGCTGGAAAAGACTGACTTTGGAACCAGAGGGATGTGTTTGGATGCTGACTTTGCCCCATGTGGTCCTCTCTGAACCTCAGTTTCCCTTTCTATAGAATGGGTACTAGTGCCAACCCTGTAGGCATTTAAGCCAGATCCCGTGTCAAGGCAGCAGACGCCGTGTGCGGTGCACAGTAGGGGTATAACGAAGGAGAGCATGGGAGTCTGAATCCTGCTTTCCAGCTCCCTGGCTTCAGGTGGGGGCCCTGCATTTCCTCTTCTCTCAGAACCCTGAAAAGTGTGCACATCTCCCCTGTGACCCCACTTTGGGGGCCATCAGTTCTGTACCCCTGGGTGGGGCTCAGTTCTGGGCCTGGAGCCATTGCCTGCTGGAGAGGGGGAGATTGGGGTCCCCCTGGGATGGGCACAGGAAGGATGGGGCTGGGCTGCCGCCAGCAGAGGGCGCCAGGCCTCTACGCCCGGCCCAGCCCAGTCCAGGGGGCTCTGTGTGGGTGGGCCTGACCCAGGGGAGTGTGGCATCCTTAGGAGCCAGGACAAAGCTGTGTCTGAGAGGATGGGGTTTCCCCACATGGGTTTCAGGGGTCCCGGGAGAGTGGAGGAAAGTGCTTAGAACAACTCAGACCCCTCAGGGGCCATGGTCTCTCGGGGGGCTCCCTGGTAGTCTCAGGCCATCTCCCTTTCTCAACCTCTGCTGCTGCCAGGCTGTTCCCTCACCTACGGTGAAGCTTCCAAAGGACAAACACTGGTTCCCACTTCCACAAATGTCCTTCCTTTCTCCTATGCATTCACGCGGCAAACTCCTATTCATCCTTCAAAACCCTGTGCCGAATCTCTTCTTTAGAGGAGTGCTCTCTAGTTCCTACTCCCTCAGCTTCTCTTTTATGCCATTTGGGTGCCTGGTGTGTGCCTCTGGGTTAGCACCTGCCACACTGGGGTATACGAGTCTCTCTCCCTCCCCAGACTGACTGTGAGATCTTAAAATCAGGCGCCCTGCCTTCCTTCTTTCTGTCTCGCCAGTACTTAGCACGGGTCTGGCAATGGGTAGATGCTCCTTAATTCTTTGTCAAGTTGAACTTCCAACTCATGGAATATAGACCAGGTCAGGTGCAGGGAAACAAATATAAAGCACCTACTGTGTGCCAGGCCGACAGTGGGAGTTTATATATATTATATCTCACTTAACCCTGTGAGGCAAGTGGTAAAATGCCCATTTACAGAGGAGATACAGGGAGACTCTGAGAAGAGAACCACCTTGTCTGCTGCCTGGCTGGGCTGGCGTTGGACTCAAGGCCTGTCTGACAAGGATCCTTCCAGGGCGTGGGGCAGAGGCCAGGGGGCGGGGCCTGTAGAGAAGTAGGGAAGAAGGCACAAAGGGACCCAGAACTGGAGGAACCGGCTGGGGACTGCAGAGTGAGCTCCACTTCCCAGGATCTGGCTTGAGCCCCCGAGGTGGGTGTGGGCCCTCGGCTGGGCTCCGTGATGCTCTTGCGAGTGGGGCGGCCTGGAGAGCGCGGGGCCGGGCCCTGCGTCCTCCTCCCCCGTGGCTGGCGCTCTTCAGGCCTGCAGGCTCGGGCGGCCCGTCTGCGTCTGCGGGGCCCCTCTCAAGGAACCTTCACTTTCAGCACTGGAGGGGGCTTTAAACATCACGTGACTTTATGGGGGAAGAGAGAGGCCAGGAGAGGGGGCGGGTGGTGGGCAGTGTAGGAGTCTGCGCTCTGGGGGCCAAGAGAGGTCAGCCCGACTCCCGGCCCCACGTCTGCCAGCTGTGTGGGCAAGACGCTAACCCCCTGCCTCTGTTTTGTCGTCTGTAAAATGGAAATAATATTGGTACCTGTTGGGTGCGGCTGTCATGAGCAATCTCAGAACTTGCCACACAGCAAGGGCTCCTTCCACTTGACTGTTCTAGCATTTTCCCTGAGCAAGTTCACACAGCAGCTTAGCAGAAGACCTGGAGTTAGAACCCGCTTTCCTGATTGTAGTCCGTGCCTCCTTCTTCCTGGGTTCCTGGCGCTCAGGAAGGGCCGAGCGAGGGCTGTGAGGGAGGAAGGTGGGGGGGGGGACCAGGGCCTGGGGCATGGTGGGGAGCCCCCCGCCGTGATGACCCCCTGCCCGCCGGGCCGCGGGTGTGGCGGGCCCTCCCTGACTCCTGCTCCCTCTCTGTTCCAGGACGGAGCTCTTCCTGCACCAGACAGCGGACAACAGCTCCTTCGGCATGGGCGTCTGGCCCAAGGTAGGGGGAGGTCCTCCGGGGTGTGTGGCTGTCCCGGTGGCCAGGACGGAGGGTGATGGAGGGGTCCCTGTGCGACTCGTCTCCTTTGCCCCTGGGGTGCGGTGTTGGCGAGGGCTGATGGTGTCGGGGAGGCGGGGGCCGCCTTTGCGGGGTCTGGACTTGTCAGGGAAATGAGATTTGTCCAAATAATGGCAACCAGGGGATGGTATATGTAGGGGTGAGAGCCTGGGCTCTGGGACAGAGCCCGGTCAAAGCCCGGCTCTGACGCTTGTTATTATTATTATTTATGAATTTATTTTTTTATCGTGCACGTTGTTTAAAACATTGTGTACGGTTCAGGTGTGCATCATTATACTTCTATTTCTGCATAGGTTACATCATGTTCACCCCCAATGACTAATTACAGTCCATCACCACACACATGCGTTTAACCATCCCTTTCGCCCTCCTCCCTCCCCTCTTCCCCTCTGGTAACCACCAATCCAGTCTCTGTCTCTATGTGTTTGTTTGTTGCTGTTTTTATCTTCTACTCATGAGTGAGATGATACGGTATTTGACTTTCTCCCTCTGACTTACTTCACTTTGCATAATACCCTCAATGTCCATCCATGTTGCCCCAAATGGCTGGATTTCATTGTTCCTATGGCTGAGTAGTTTCCATTGTGTGTATATACCACATCTTCTTCCTCCATTCGTCCCTTGATGGGCACTTAGGTTGCTTCCAAACTGACACTTGTTAGATATGTGACCTCAGCATGGAACCTAAGCTGTCTGAACGTCTGTTTCTTCTTCGGTAAAATAATGATAGTAGTAGCATCTGCCTCATGGGCTTGTTGTGAGGGTTAAATTAAACGACATGCATAAAGCACTTAGCACAGGGCTTGGCCCAAATCTGTCAGTCGGGTACTCTTAGTAAATATTATTGATGAGTAATGTGGGCAGGTGCAGTCAGAGATGGCTTCCTGGAAGACGTGGTTTGTGAGCAGGGCTTTGAGAGGTGTATTCAATTGTTTAAAAAAACAAGTTGTTCACTTGTTTGTTTATTCTTTTATTCATTTTTTTATATTTTAACAATTGTTTTCTGAGTCACCCCACCCCCACCCCCACCATCACCACCTGTGCCAGGCCTGTGCTAAGAGCTGGGATTATGGTCCATATCCATGAATTTTCATTCTATCAGGAGAGAAGGACTTGGGAATTAATGCAATCACGTGGGGTAAGAATATGCCAGAGGTTGCGCAAGATGCTGTAGGCACCAGGGGATTGTTGAAAGAGCTACTTGCCCTCAGTCAGGGATGGCTTCTTAGCCAAGGGGACAATTGACCTGGGTTTTGAAGGATGAGTAGGAGTTCTTCAGGTGGAGGAGGGTGGATAATTTCCACTCCAAGCCTTGTGTCAAACATACGTGTCTGGGAAACAAACGGTGTCAGAATAGTTGGATATCTTCATGCAAAAAGTGAGTTTCAATCCACGCTGTCTCACCATACGCAAAAATTAACAGAAAAAGAATCATAGACCTAAATGTAAAACTTAAAACCATAACATTTCTGGGAGAAAAATTTCTGTAATCTTGGATTGGGCAGAGATTTCTTAGATGTGACACCAAAAGCACAGTCCATAAGAGAACAAACTGATAAATTGTGCTTCCTTGAAATGAAGAACTTCTGCTCTGTGAAAGTCGCTGTGAATATGAAAATCCAAGCCACAGACTGGGAGAAAATATTTGCAAATCACATATCTGATAAAGTATTTGAATCCAGAATATATAAATAACTCTCAAAACTCATGAATAAAACAACCTGACAAAAAAGATGGGCAAAAGATTTCAGCATACGCTTCACCACCAAGGAAGATATATGGATGGCAAATAGGCCCATGGAAATATGCTCAACATCGTTAGTCATTACAGAAATTCAAAGTAAAGCCACAGTGCAATACCGCTTCATAATTATTAGACTGTCTACATTTAAAAAGACTGGTCATACCAAGTGCTGGCGAGAACTTGGGGTGGCTGGAACTCACATCCCCTGCAGGTGGGGACGTAAAATAGTGCAACCATTTTGGACAACAGTTTCTTAAACAAGTTAAACATACACCTCCCATGTGATCAACTATTTCACTCCTAAGTATTTACGCAGAAGAGTGAGAGTGCTATGTCCGTACAAAAACTTTTTTCATCAAGTGCATACAGCAGTTTTATTCGCAATAGCCAAAAGCTAGAAACTACAAATGTCTATGAACAGGCGAATGGATGAACACATTGCGGACTATCCATAAAGATAGTATAGTGGTCAACAAGAAACATGAATGAACTGGTGATATAGCCGAGAACCCTGTGGTTCTCAAATGGTTATGCCGAGTGAAAAATCTCAGATGAAAGAGAGTGCAACGGGATGAGTCCATGTGTGTGAAACTCTAGAAAATGCAAACTAATCCACAGTGACAGAAAACAGGTCAATCGTTGCCTGGGGATGGGTAGGGGCAGGAGGAGGGGAGAAAAAATTATAAAAGGGAGCTTTTGGGCTGATGGACATGTTCATTGTTTTTATTGTGGTGATGGTTTCACGGGTGTATATGTCAAAGCTTAACAAATTGTACATTTTAAAGACGAGTGGGTTATCCTTTGTTAATTATACTTCAGTAACGCTTTTATACACACACACACACGCGCGCACTCTGCTGGGTACTGTCCACAGAGTTACTGAGTCAGGGGGTCTGGGGGCCTGAGAATCTGCATTTCTCACAAGTTCCCAAAGGATGCTGATGCTGCTAGCCCAGGGACCCCACTTTGAGAACCACTGTAGTAGAGTCCTTTTCTACTGAGGGCGGGGTGGGATGGAGTGGGGTGATGCAGCCCCCCCATCTTTAAATTCCGGGGGCTAATCCTCTGTCACCCTCCTGATAACCCCTTCACTGGGGGGCTCTCCAGTATGTTTTTCTCATGCTGTTTGTCCCCAAGATCGGGGCCGTTAGGAGTCCAGACCTCGACCTCGACGGCAGAGGACGAGAGGCGATCCCAGCCCTGGGTTTTCTTGTTCCTTTAATGAGTTTTGGCCAAATGCATCCATGTGAATCAGCAAGAAGGTCGCTGTTGGTTTTCCTGTTGTTTTCAAGGAGGAAAAGGGTCCGAGCCGGGCCCTGCGAGCTCCCCCAGCCGGACCTGTTTGTTAACAGCGTCATACAGGCATGGGGCACTGCAGGAATCGTGTCAAGGAGGCGTTTGAAGTGGTTTTCTTTTTTTCCTTGTGTTTCTGGGGGTGTTTTTTTTTTAGACCACTTGATTTGTGGAAACTGTAGGGTGTTCCTTTGTTCTCTCTCTGCTACCTGGCAGGTATGGAGAGAATGTTTTCTCTGTTCTTTCAGAACAAAAATAAAGTCTGAGAACTCGTTGGTCTTTGAGACGAGCCTGGGCCAGTTCTCTGCGATTGGGTGGCCCAGGTACAGTCTCAGAAGGGAATTTGGTGGTCAGGAGATGCCCCCCAAGAATAGCAGTTGCTAAGTACAAGCCCCTTAAAGTTGTCAAATTTAGCAAATAAAAATACAGGATGCCCAGAACTTATCTATCTTATATCTGATCTAATGTACAGCATGGTGACTATAGTTAATACTACAGTATTTATTGTACACTTGAAATTTGCTAAGAGAGTAGATCTTAAGTGTTCCTACCACACACACGCTAATGGTAACTGTGTGAGGGGATGGATGTGTTAATGAACTTGATTTCAGAATGTACGCTTGTATCAAATCATCACATTGTACACCCAAAAAATACAAATTTTATTTGTCAATTATAACTCAATAAAGCTGGAAAAAAATACAGGATGCCCGGTTAAATTTGAATTTCAGATAAACACTGAATAATTTTTTAATATAAGTGTGTCCCCAATATTGCATGGGCAGGCCTGGAGGGTTGGAATCGTATCAGAGAAGGCTGCCTGGAGGAGGTGGCACAAGCTGGTCTAGGACTGAGAATGAAGGTGGACAGGTCAGTCAGGCCAGCATTCCTGCCACACCAAATATTGCAGGGGGATATACTTACGCTAAAAAATGATCCGTTGTTTATCTGAAATTCAAATTTACCTGGATGTCCTGCATTTTCTCTGGCAGTTCTGCCGCCCTGATTCATCTCCGGCTGAGCCCTCTTCCTCCTCCTGTTAGCCGGTCCCCCCGGCTCTGATCAGCTCTGCGTCTGTTTCATCTGTCAGAGTCGGTTCCATCATCTCCTGAAAATTCACCGACGACAGTGGTTGAGAAATGGGTTCTGGGCTCTGATATACGCATGTTCTGATCCCAGTGCCAGCATTTAAGCTGGGGGGCCTTCAGCAAAGTGGCCTCACCTCCCTGGGCCTCAGTTTCCCCAGGTATAAAACTGGGATGGTAATAGTCTCCCCTGCCCCCAAGTTAAATGAGATGAAGCCCATGAAGTACTTGGATGGTGCCTGGAATTCAAACAGTGTCAGCTTTATTATTATTGTTGTTGTTGTTGTCGTCGCGATCACTCAGTCTGAGCCAGACGGCAGCGTTGGACCAGCTGGGTGGGGCAAGGCCTCCGTGGCGCCCGATCCACGTTCCTCATGGGCCACGCCAGGTTTTTTCTCTTACTGGCTTCACTCTGTTCTCCTCTAGTTTATATTTTTAATGAAATATTTACTTAAAAAAATTAAATTAGGGGCTGGCCTGGTGGTGTGGTGGTTAAGTGCTTGCCCTCTGCTTTGGTGGCCCGGGGTTCGCAGGTTCGGATCCCGGGCACGCACCGACACACCGCTCCTCAAGCCATGCTGTGGCGGCGTCCCACATATAAAGCAGAGGAAGATGGGCACGGATGTTAGCCCAGGGCCAATCTTCCTCAGCAAAAAAAAAAAAAAAAAAAATTAAATTAATATGTACTTCCGTGGAAAAATCAGGAAAAAACGTATATATAAAACAAAACCCAAAACACACACATTCACACAAACCAAAAAACAAGCGCCAATAACACCACCATCCAGAGACCTCCATTGGTGACATTTCTGCAGATTTCCTCTCAGTATTTTTCCATGAATGTTTTACATAGAACATGACAAACCGTATGTCATCAAAACCGTCACAAACCGTATCTTTAGTGACCAGACGTTCATGGCAGAGACATGATTCCCCGAACTATTTGCCCAGTGTTTTCTGTTTCCATGGGTTGGAGCCTTCCTGTAGTTCTTAATAGTGAGGTGATAAATATCTTCATGCATCATCTTAGGCCTCAGCAGCTCCGGCTTCCCAGCCCTCTGTCCAAGGAGAGGCTGCCTGTGTGGTCTATTTTGCGGTTGGTCTCCTTGGTGACAACCTCTCATCGTGTATCAGGTTGTTTGTTAACTTACGGTCTGTCTCCCCTTGGCCCTAAGCTGTAAGAGGATGGGGGGTCTTCTGTGTCCTGTCTGCTGCTTAATCTGCAAGGCCTAGCACTGAGCCAGACACACGTCTGCTCAGTAAGTGTTTGTTGAGTGAATAAACGAATGAGTGTGCCCCACTCTCCAAGGCTTGGCAAAAATCACGTCTTTTCAATTTTCTAAACTTTGCTACCATGGTAGACAGAGCTACGTTAATTATGCTCTCATTTATCTTGCTGTGTCTTTAAAGCCATTTCCCTAGGGCTTTGGGGATCTTGTGTCTGGGTCCTGGGAGCTGGGCAGTTGCTAGGAATCCCAGAGGACCCAGACAAGGGGATTAGAGAGTTTGGGGCTCTCATCCCTCAGCCAGCCTGGGCCTCCGGGGTCCTCCAACCAGGATTAGTCGCACCACAGGCCCAGCTCAGGGGTGGACACCCTCTACCCCAAGGTCAATGGCTCTTATTCGGGGACACTAAGTGTAGCTCATTGACATTTACTCGTCAACAGGTATTTATTGCTCTTATCAGGGACCAGGCAGGACACACAGCAATGACCCAGCTGGGTCTCTGTCATCAAAGGTGGGTGAGGGCTGTGACAGCCACATAGGAGGATCATTCTGAGCCAGAGTGATAGGAGGCTGAACAGAGGTGTGGATAGGCTGAGGCCAGGCTGGGAGGGGTAGAGGCTATCAGGGAAACCTGCCTGGAGGAGGTGACAACGCGCTGATCCTGGCCTGAGCGATGTTAGACAAGTGCAGAAGGCCAGCAGTCTGCTACACCAAGCCCCTGACGCAAACGTGCAGGTGGAGGGATGGCAAACAGCGAGTGTGACCCCAGAGCCCAGGATGCGGCTGTGGGCCCTGAAGCGGTCAGCTGGCGCAGGGGCCTGGGGGGATGTGCTGAGACCTCCGGGTGGCGCTGCCCTCAGTGGCCGCCTCCTGTCTGGCTGCCAGCTCCAACTCCTGGCCCCCGCACCGCGCCACCCTCGCTGCCTTCCGCGTTTCAGCTTTGAAATGGCACTGACTTGAGATGTGCCAGGGCGCCAGGACGCATTGGAAATCACAAGGCGTTCATATGATTTTCTTCTTCTCTGTGATTTATTTTTCTGCAACCTTGCCTGATTTTTTAAAAAAGTGCCCAGCAGCAGTGGTAACAATAATAATAATCCTTGCCTCTCAGCAGTTTGCTTCCGGCTGTCACATTCCAGGCTCCGGCCTGAGGCGCATTTATTTTTTGTGACCAAGTGTCACTGCGGAGGAACGGTCTCCAAACGGAAGGATGGGGGATCAGGCACTCGTGCCGGGGGCTCTGCCAGGAGCTTTTTCTCATTTAATCCTCCTAGCCGCCCTGTGAGCTAAAGGGTTATTTTCATATCTGGTTTTCAGGAGGAGTGAGCAGGCTCAGAGAGGTGAGGTTATTTGCCCAAAGGCACAGAGCTTTTAAATGGCGGAGGGACGACTGGAACCCAGGTGGGCCTGACTCCAAATTTGACCCCCTTGTCCGTCCCACTCTGTCATCTCAGTCCTGTGTCGTGGCTGAAGACCGTGTGCTCTGGGATCTGACCACTGTGTGTCCTCAGGTTACTTGTCCTTTCTCAGCCTCAGTTTTTCCACCTGAGGAATGGGTAGAGCAACCCCAACTCCTTGGTCCGCTCCTAAGGTTGGGGGCCCCTCCTCAGCTGGGTAGCCTTGGACAAGTGCCTAACCCTCTCTGAGCCTCAGTTTCCTCCTCTGTCAATTGGAGATCCCCACCTCTGCCTTATAGGGTAAAAGCACCTCATACAACGTAGTAGGTGCTCAGTTAATGAGTTCTCTTCTCCCTCCTTGAATGGATGCCCAGTGCCCAGAGAGGACGTAGATCCGTCCGTGTTGAGTGTGGGGCAGAGCCGCTTGGGAACAGGGAGCTCCTGGCTCTGGCCCTGTCCTGCCCTCCCCATGGTCTCCATGAGTTCACCCGCCTGTGCGGGCACCGATGTTTCTTTTGCAAATGAGTCGAGTCAATGTTCAGCCTTTTCCTCCCAGAGCCGCTCCAGGTCCAGGGGGCTGAGGGGTGGGAATCCCCTGGGCTGGTTGGTTGTAGAGACACAGGGGAGCCCACCCCAGCTCTGGAGGAGAGGGGGGTGGGTTACATCCCCATGGGGCCTGCCTGAGGCACCCCCTGTGCTTATAACCAGGCAAGAGGACGCCCAGGTGCCGGTTCCTTCCTCCAGGGAGGCCTCCAGGAGCCTCACACTCCACCCGAGAGCAGCTCCCAGCTGCAGACCAGGGCTCTCCCTGCCCGTCGCTCTGCAGGAGAAGCCTGCCTGACATCCTGGGGCTCCACCCAGCGCATCATGTTCCCTCTGCCCATGCCCTTCTGTTTGGAGACCCTTCCTGCCTCCCCAGCACCCACTTTGCCGCGCTCATTCGGGCTGCTTCACCCACTGCTTCTTTCCGGAAGCCTGTGACCCTCCCAGTCTGCTCCTTGCCCCTCTCCAGTCTCCCCACCGCCGCACTCACTGTGCTCTCACTGTCTGTTTGCGCATCTGTCCCCCTCGTTGGGTTGGGAGCCCCTAGAGGACAGGGTCACGCTCGATGCACTTTCCATGGAGGGCTGGGTGCAAACTGGGGCAGCAGTGGGGAAAGGTGTCCCCGGAAGGCCGAACAGCCTGAGCAAAGTCATGGCGGGAGGGATACAGTGGTGAGTGGAGACCAGCATGTATTGAGCGCCACTGTGTACCGGGCACGGTGCTGGGTGCTTTCTACGTATGGACTCATTTAATCCTCACGACGGCCCGAGGAGGAGGGTAGGCTGTTATTGCCATTCTGCAGAAGCAGAAACTGAGCCTCAGGCAAGGGCAACAGGTTTGTGCAAAGTCACGGCGCCGGGGAACGCAGAGTCGAGAAGCTCCAGCTCTGTCTGACTCCGAATCCAAACCCAGCCCCTCTCTGCAGCGTAGGAATCTCCTGGGCGCTCTAAACGCAGCCCGGTCTAATGTGGAGAGGCCATTTTGGATTTTATTTTTTTCACTCAATTACCTACAGTCTTTGGTTGCCCTTGAGCCTCTGACTGCATCAGACAAACCCTGGGCATCTTGAGTCGACTTTTTTTTTCACTGATTTTTTTTCTTAAAATGAGGTGAAACATACAGTCAAGTGTATCAAGTGCACTAATTTTAAGTGTACAACTCAGTGATGATTATATTCTTAAACGCGCCTGCAACCACAGCCCAGATCAAGATCTAGAACATTCCTCACTCCAACAAAGGCTCCCTCGAGGCTCCTCCCCATCAGAGTTGTCCCTCCCGCCCCAGAGTCATCGTCCTAACTTCTCATATCATAGGTGAGTTTTGCCCGTATTTGAACTTGGCAGAGATGGAATCACACAGCCCATTGTCTTTGGTGTCTGGCTCCTCTGACTCACGTTGGGTCTGTGGGATTCGTGTGGGATTCATGTGATTGCATAGACCAGTGGCTTGTTCTTTTTCATCGCTGCGTAGCATTCTGTCACTGTGCCCTGGCTATACCACCTATTGTTTATCCATTCTCCTGTTGATAAACAGTTGGGCTGTAAATTGACTTATTCCACTAATTTGACTGATTTCTATTTTCACGATTTTGACACAAGGAGTGGCTTTCATCAGGGCATCATGCAGAGGCGTTTGGCCCTCTAGAAGTTTAAGGAACTGTAAACATTTCCTGATCCTAATTGTTTTGGATCGCACACATGTATATTTGTCCCCCCATGTCTTCCATTGCAACAGAGACTTGGAGTGGGGAGGGCGAGAAAAAGAAGCGAATAAGCTTTCGCGGGAGTTTTCTCATTCTTCCCTTCACACGAGCTACGTGGCGGATGATGGAGCTTGCCTATGATTTAAAGTCAAATGCTCGTGGCTGACAGTGGGAGCCATAATAAATGTGTCACCGCTGTCCTTTTCGTGTCCTTCCTCTGCTACTTTGGAATCTCGTAAGTAACCGAGAGCCTGTTGCTGAGATGCCTGCCTTCCCTCCGTTTGCTCCAGTGGCGTGGCTGTGGTTGCTAGGTTAAGCTCCTGGTTGCTAGGGATTTTGTGGTCCTGTGGTGGCCCAGAAACATGACAGGTCCGTGGAACATGCTTTTGCTATTAATTGAAAGGTTTCCACAGCCAGTGTCTCAATGTCACTGCATGCTTTGATGGCGTCCCAATTGGTGAATGATCCCTGCAGGTTTCTTTCCCAGTTAGAAGTGGCTTGAATGGAGGGGACAAAGTGGCCTGGACTGGGAGTCAGAAAAGCCTGATTCTCGTCCTGTATCTGATATTAATATGCTGTGTGACCTTGGGCACATGTGGTCCCCTCTCTGGGCGTTGGACTCCACAAAATTCAAGGACCTGCCAGCTTTGGCAGCCTGCAGTTCATCACCCAAGCTCAGTAGGCAGGCCAATTGCAAATCGGTTCCTCATTATTTGCTGGTGGATTATCGACAAAAGAATTCTCGTCCTCAGCTCACTTCCTCTCAACCCAGCAGGCTCTGGGCTGAGTCTCCTTGGCCAGATGGTGTGTGTGCAGGAGTTTCAGACTAATTTTAATATTCAATCAAACATAATTGGGATCATAAATCTGAAAAAGAGAAAAACAACACCCTACAACCCATAAACATCTGATCATGTCATTTTCTCTCTCCTCCTGCTTAAAAATCTTGGGCAGTTTCCCGTGGCTTGCACCGGGGGTGGCAAACTGGTTCCATTTCAGTTGCTGAGGCAGATTGACTGGTGGTGGCTGCAAGGGGTGATGTCCTGCAGAGAATCTGGACTCACCGGCTTGCTGTGGGATCTTGATCGATTAATGATGTCTGCCACGGGTCCAGGAATGTAGACGGGGTGCGTATTTGCCAGTCATTCTGGAGCTTAAAGCCCATGCCCTTTACCGTCGTGTTTGAGGTCGTCACAGTCGGCACCTGCCAGCTTCTGATGCTTTGTCTCCTCCCCTTCTCTGTCTGCCCCACCTCCAGAAATACCTGCTTCTGTGTCACATCCAGTTGGCCACCTGTTGTCTCCAAGATCTCCTCTGTTCATGCTGTTCCCTCAGACAGACAGTCAGGGCCTTTACTGCGTTAAATCGGTCAACTCTGCCTATGATCCTTCAATCACGATTTTGTCTCATCTTCTAGGACATTCTCTTGGGTGGGATTCATCAGCCCATTCCTCCCTCCGATGTCGCATACTGCCCCACTGATACCCGTATCCCGCCACTCCGCCTGTTTCATATTTAGTTACTTTTATGTCTCTTTCCCCTTCTACCTCGACAGTCCTCAACGTCAAGCTCTGGGTTTTGCTCATCTCGGCATCCCCAGAGCCCGGCACGGTGCAGAGCCACAGTAAATCCACCGAGTGAGCACATGAATGAATAAAAGCCACACCGCATTCCAAAGTCAGATAGAAATGCTTTTTATCATTTCCTAGCAGCCTGAGTTCTGGGTGTCAACACCCCTCAGCTTAATTGTGGGTAATTTACTGTGTTCATAAAGTGACCACGCATTCCCCCGGGACTAAGCCCTGATTCACGTTGCGAATTTGCGTTTTCTCCACCGTGATGGCTTCTTTTTCTCCCTCTCTCTCCCTCTGCTCTCAGCCTGAAGACAAGCCGAGGGCAGCGGCTGCCTTCGCCCAGCTCCAGGGCGCCATGGCGACGCTGGGCATCTCGGAGAGCGAGCAGCGAGCCGTTTGGCGGGTGTTGGCAGCCATCTACCACCTGGGCGCCGCGGGGGCCTGCAAAGGTACGTCCTCCCTGCCGAGCTCACCTGGGCTGCCCGCTGTCTCCACTGGCAGGTGCCGGACAAGGCTCTTCTCTCAACGAGGTGGGACGGGGTCAGTCGGTCACCTTCTGTGTCTGGGGGACTGCTCTTGGGGAGGATGCCGAGCCAGGCATGGTGAGCAGGAGCAGGGCTGGATTTTTCAATCCAGCTTTCAAATCTTGTAGACCAGCGCTGTTCAGCAGAGCTTTCTGTGATGATGGAGATGCTCTCAGTCTACGCTGCCCAGTGCAGTAGCCGCTAGCTTCATGTGGCTATTGAGCACTGGACATCTAGCTAGTGTGACTGAGGAATTGAAATTTGTTTTTTTTTGGTGAGGAAGATTAGCCCTGAGCTAACATCTGATGCCAATCCTCCTCTTTTCGCTGAGGAAGACTGGCCCTGGGCTAACATCCGTGCCCATCTTCCTCTACTTTATATGGGATGCCGCCACAGCATGGCTTGACAAGCGGTGCATCAGTGTGTGCCCGGGATCCGAACCTGCAAACCCCGGGCCACCGCAGCGGAGCGTGCGGACTTAACCGCTGAGCCACTGGGCTGGCCCCAGGAATTGAACTTTTAATTGTACTACATTTTAATTAGCATACATTTAAATAGCCATATGTAGCTAGTGGCTACTGTACTGAGCAGAGAAGCCTTAGAACACATGAGAGAGGTTGAGTCCACGCAATACAGGTGCTGTTTCTGTCTGGACATCTTGGAGATGTTCCCCACTATATGTGGGGAGCTATCCTTCTGACCTAGCTATCCTTCTCCTCCCGAGTCTGCTCCCCCTCCTTAACTGTCTGTTTCTCAAATGGTTCTGATCACCCCTCAGGCCCTCACCCCTCCCTATCCAGTCATTCTCCTTGCCCTGTAGATACTCTCTGTGACGGCATTTCGGTCCTGGCTTCTCTATTCTTACTGTTTGCCTTTTTTTTTTTTTTTTTTTCCTGCTTGGACTGTTGCAGTAGCCTCCTTGCTGGTGCCTTCACTTCTTCTGTCTATCCTCATTGTGACCATTGGGCTCCTTTCTAAAACATAGACCTAGTGTGCCACTCCCTTGCTTAGAATCTTCCTGAGGCTCTCCCTTGCCTGCTAAATCAAGTAAAATTTCTTGGCTTGGCATTCAAGTCTCCTCACCTCCCAGCCCCTTCTGCCATCTCTTCTGGTGCTGTAAAAGGTCCTGGGCGGATAGTAGGGATCATGAACAATGTGGTTCCTGCCTTCATGGGGCTTACGGTGCCTTGTGTTATGACTGTGTCCTTGTCTAGCTCTTTCCAGAAGCGAGTGGCTTCCTTTGGGCCCAGAACGTATAGTTCTGGAGTTGGAACTTACGTGTCAAATGAACATGTGTGAATTGAGGTCTGTCCTCTGGGACTGTGTATCGACTCTGGGCCATTCCTCTGTGGGGCAGCAGACTCTTCTGGAATATGCTGGCACGTCATTCCCGCCATTCCTACACTCGTGGGCCATGTGGCCCATTCTTTTGATTCTCATACATTTGAGCCACATGCATTGGCCCACTGATTTGATTTTGGAAATGTCTAGAAGTTCTGCTGAGTCAGACATAAGTGGGGATTCCACAGTTGGTTCAAGCCAAGGACGGATATGCTTGACCGGGCAAATGTGGAAAAAACAAATGCCACTTGCCTTCCCAAAACTCAGCCTTGGACCGTGCTCAGCACCTCGGCTGTGGGGACATCACCACCGTTTTGCTCACGGGACTGTGACGACTCT
Organism: Ceratotherium simum simum; assembly: GCF_057802395.1. Classification (NCBI taxonomy): domain Eukaryota; kingdom Metazoa; phylum Chordata; class Mammalia; order Perissodactyla; family Rhinocerotidae; genus Ceratotherium; species Ceratotherium simum. Next base: position 12,359,590 of record NC_141934.1, on the reverse strand, counting down.
CGCTCAGCTTCCTGGTCGCTGGGACCAGCCTGAGTCGTCCACACCAGGCTGTGAGAACACGGTCCCATCTCCAGCCTGGGGGGCATTTCTCTTCCTGCCGAACTCTAGTCACCAGTTCGAAATCCCCACCTCTGCATCCGGCTTCGTCTACACCAGGGATCAGCAAACTACGGCTCGTGGGCTCCATCCAGCCTGCCGCCTGCTTCTGTACAGCCCACAAACTAAGAATGGTTTTTACATTTCCATTAGATGAAAAAAATATATATGAATAATATTTTGGGACTTGTGAAAATTATCTGGTATTCAAATTATAGTGTCCATAATTAAAGTTTATTGGAACGCAGCCACGCTCATTCATTTACACGTCTATGGCTGCATTCCTGTGACAACGGCGGAGTCGAATCGTTGAGACAGAATTATACGGCCTGCAAAGCCGAGAGTAATTACGATATGGCCCTTTACAGAGGAAGTTGGCCAGCCCTATTCTACACCATCCCCATGGAAGGTGTCAGCCCTCGGGGGTCTTGTCCCTCTGAACTCCCTAACTGTTTCGCTGTGTTCTGGAGAAACTCCTCCATCGTCCTCACACCCAGCCAAACCAGAGAGATGATGTCAGGAATCCGGCTCTGCCCCCAACTTGCTGTGTGACCTTAAGCAAGTCACCTCCCTCTCTGGTCTCAGTTTTCCCAGATGTGAAATTCTGGAATTGGGTCAGATTAGAGGTTCTTATTGTAGGGTTCGTGTACTCCCCGCCCCCCCCGCCCCGGCCACCAAGAGGTTTATGTGTGGATTTCAGGGCGTGTGTTAGTTTCCTAAGGCTGTTATGACTGGGGGGCTTAAACAACAGGAATTTGCTTTCTCACAGTTGTGGAGGCTGGAAGTCAAGATCAGGTGCCGGCAGGGCTGGTTTCTCCTGAGGCCTCTCTCCTTGGCAAGAAGATGGCACCTTCTTGTCTGTGCTTAGTTTCTCTTATTATAAGGACACCAGTCATATTGGATTGGGGCCCACCCATATGACCTCATTTTACCTTAATTACCTCTTTAAAGACCCCATCTCCAAATTCAGTCACAATTTGTGGTACTGGGGGTCAGTACGTCAACATACAAACTTCGGGGGGACAAAATTCAGCCCATAACACACCCCAATCCCTGAGATGAGCCAGCATCTACTTTCTGACCAGACCTGGCAGAGGGACGGAGCTGAGAGGCTGTGGAGACAGAGTCCCTCGTTGTAAGTCTGTCGTTTCATTTGGACAGTTAAAACTTCTGAAGTTGACGCCATCAGCCAGTTTTATAAACTGACCAGGATTGGAGTGTGACTGCATGGTTCAGACAGGAAAGCCATGAGGGTTCAGAGTTGGGACATGGATGTCTGTAGGTTGGGGATGTGTGGAAGGAAGCAAACCCATTTTACAGAATGGAAAGCTGAGGCTCAGAAGGTCTAAGTGCAATAATCCAGGGTTCCAAACGAAACTTCTCTGGGCTTCCGCGGCCTCCTCTTTCAATGGGCTAAGAATGGGGCTGATGGGAGGATTGAATGGGATGAGGAAGAGGAAGCTGACTTAGGCTGGGTTCCCCTGAAGACAAAGACTTGGGTGCATTTAGATTATTGGGGAGGGATCCCAGGAGGCAACGGTTGGGGAGTGAGACAGGGAGGGGGAGGCAGGTGATACAGGGTACACTGATGAGCGGGTCACCTCTAGGTGATTGGGGCTCAGTCCCGCTGGGGGCCTCCGGGCGACTGAGGAACATGCCTCCTGGTTGTATTACCCACGAGGAGAGGAAGCCAGGATATTTATCCACCACCTCCGCTTCTCCCTGGGTGGCGGTGTTACCTGCTGCACCTCCAGGCTGCCCCATGGGCTGAGCACGCTCCTGCAGCCAGAGAGAGCAGAGAGGAACAGACAGGTGCCCACAGTGACAGGCCAGGGGCGCTTATGGGGTGGCACATATGGATGGCCAGGGCGAGGGGTGATGGGACGGTCATCAGTAGCATCAGTAGAAGGTGGCTCTAGGATAGTGTTGCTGAGCCACGGTTAGGTGATTCTCCCAAGGGGACACAGCCACTTGCCTCTTGGCTGCACTCAACTCAGACTTTCTCCCTCCAGACACTCTGCAAAGCCTAGGAAGAGACTGAGTCTTGCAGACGGGTGGGAACTGCCTTCTGATTTCCACTGTCACACTTGACCCCTTTCTGCCTCTGATGTGACAAAACAGAGGCTAGAGGAGCCCCCGGGCCTATTGCCCTGTCACCAGAGAACTTTGCTACGTGAGTTTCTCCTCCTGGGGCACGTGAGACGCCCCCTCTGATGTGGGATCCGGGACCTGACCCGTACCTGTAGCTGCCTGTAATGATAAAAGAGAAAGTCACATTTATCAATATTTTATTAATACATGATTATGGCAATAATTTCTCCCAGCCTCCCCCCACCCCACCTTATAAATTATTTTAAGAGCCGCCATCAGTCTGCCTGGGAGGTCTGCCCGATGATTTACTTACTATATATTCTGCTTTGGAAGATTTCATAATAGGTTGCTCTAAAATCAGCAATTAAGAATTTCAAACTGGTATATAAATGTCTTTGCTTTGTGTCATAACAGATCATTTTGAAATATATTAAGAATCATTTCCATTAATCGTTTTTTTTTTTTTTCCATTAAAATGATTCTCTCCTCCCGGGGCGCCTGGCTTCCTTAGCTTATTGGAGAGCCCTGATCCTATTTTTGAAAACCCATATCAGCCCCAGTGGGGAGATTTGGGGCCTTAGAACTGGACTCAGGGTTTTTGAACTGTTATAGCAATAACAACCACCACCGCTAATATCGGTTTAGTATTTGGTGGTTTCAAAGCACTGGTCCCTCTCTGATGCCTTTGGATCTGATTAGATTTCCGCAATAATCTGGTGAGGAAGGAGAGTGCCATGGGCAAGAGTTGGGAGTCAGCCTGCTGGGTGTGGTCGTGGCTTGGCCTCTCTGAACCTCAGTTTCCTCATCTGTAACATGGGGCTAGTGATGGTACCCACTGTGTAGGCTTGTTGTAAGGATTAAATGCATCAGTGCCAAAACGTGGGGAGCACAGGACTTGGCTCATGATGGGGGGCTTCCTGAGTGTTTGCTTTAATCTCCACTTGATAGATTAGAAAACAGAGGCTCAGAGAAGGTATGTGATTTGCCTGATGTCACACAGCTAGTATGTTCCAGAAGTGAGCTTCAGAACTTTAGCTGGTCTTCGTGCAACGATTGCTCCACTGCCCTAGACTTTGCAATGGGCCCTTAGGGTCATTCCCTGCTGGAGAATTGACTTGTTTTCCTGGGCACTGTGCTGAGAGCTTACAGACATGATGATGTCACAGACTTAGAATAGCCTGGGAAGGGTGAGAACTATTAGGAGGCCCATTATACAGATGAGGAGGCTGAGGCCTGCCAGAGAGGTTCATCCGCATCCTCCAGGGCACACAGCTAAAGCCAGGGGTAGGATTTGGACCTGGTCTACCAAGCTCTGAGCCCAACCCCCGGGGCCACACTTCCTGCCTCCCTCACTCCACATGCTGCTGCTTCTGTCCTCACAGACTCCGGGAGGGTGATGGTGACATCACTTTGTCACTGGGGCACTCTGAACTGTGTTTACTCACACTTATGACACCAGATGTGTGGGGTTTTTCCCCACACCGACCAATTCTCTGTTTCTCCAGACACCCACGGGGTGTCCTACAATTCAGTCCAATTCCGACACCACCTAGAGTTAGCACAGACCCCACAGGTTCAGGGCTCAGCCCCACAAGACCCCCCAACTTCAGACCCCAGTGCTAAGTTTGGGACCCCTGGACTGCTGACTGAGCAGCTATTAAGTTGGGGGATTCCCACGACCCCCTCCTCAGGTTCAGTAATTTCCTGGAACAGCTCACAGACCACAGGAAGGCACTTTACCTACTATTACTGGGTTATTATAAAGGATATGACTCAGGAACAGCCAAATGGGAGAGATGCAGAGGGCAAGGTATGTGGGGAGAGCTGTGTCCTCTCCAGCAGGCCATCCTCCGAGCATCTCCATGTGTTCGCCAGTCCAGAAGCTCTCCAAACTCCGGCACTTAGAGTTTTTTGTGAAGGCTTCACTCTGTAGGCATGATCGATTAAAGCATTGGCCATTGGTGATTAATTCAGCCCCCAACCCCTTACCCCTCCCAGGGCCAGAGGGGCCCTGAGAGTTCCAAGCTTCTAATCATGCCTTGGTCTTTCTGGAGACCAGCCCCTCTCCTGAAGCTCTCTAGGGCCCCCCAGACACCAGTCATCTCAATAGCACACAAAAGATCCTCTTCTCACTTCGGAGATTCCAAGGGTTTCAGGAGCTTTGTGCCAGGAACCAGGACAAAGACCAAATACATATTTATTGCAGGTGCCAAGCCCTGTGCCCCCACCAGCAGCCTCTGGGATGTAGAGCATTGGTCCCTGGGTCTTGCGTCCACCTGAAGGGGCACAGGTGGAAAATGTGACGAGTCCTGATTGAGGCCCCGGACCCGGAAGGGATTTTTGCTTTCCAGTGTCGGCTTCTTCCTCCCACCGTGAGAACTGTGACTTCTTCCTTCTCTTCCGGAAACTTTCTTCCCCTTTTTCCTGCTTTAAAAAGACACCAGCCCGTTTTTGCCTCATAAAAGGCCACTGAGCACATGCAGGGTGGTCCCAGGCTGAGGGGGCCAGGCCCTCAGGTCGCCATGTGGTCCCAGCACGCTCATGGGCCCTGCTCCCTTCAGCTTCTCCCCAGGGAGCCTTCAACACCGACGTCACACACGGCCCCGGCATGACTCTGTGGGGCTCCTCGGAGCCTCTTTCGAGGGGATCATACCCCATTTCCCCTGAAGTCCCATCAGGCCCCCACTGACCCCTGAATTCCTGCAGGGCTCTGCCACCATGACCTTCCCCCACCTGCCTCTCGGTCCCTTCGATAGAAGACACCTGTGACATGCTGTCTTTTATCCCAGGACGCTGGCTCTCTGCAGTGGCTCTGGATCACCCTGTCATAAGTGGTGCCCTGGGCAGCCTCAAAGTCAGAGGGGACGCCTTTCCTCAGGATGTGGTAAGGAAAGGACGTGGGTGTTTTGGAGTCAGCCAGTCCTGGGTTCAGATCTCATCTTGGCCTTTCGTTAGCTGTGTATGAGGGCAGCATACAGCGTCTGGGGCTTACCCAAGGTCACAATGCTAATAATGCTCCGACTCTGGGCCACCTCCCATGGACAGGCCAGGTGGCTCCTGCCTTAGTTGGCTCATTATGAAGAGGCTTTTTGAAGAGGCCAGGCACAGTGGCCTTTGGGTTTTAGGAAATCTCTTATGGTGGCAGAGAGGCCGAGCCCCCCCTCTACATCGTGTCTCCATGGTGGATCTCTGGGGGGTGACCCGGGGGCTGGCTCCACATGGCAGGCAGAAAACCCTGGGTGGTGTGACATCGCGGCTGGTTTGCTGTTAACCAAGGCTCATGGCTTGGGGCCATCCCTCAGGAGCCATCAGGCAACCGTTCATCCAACCTTGTTTTTCTTTCCTTTGGCAAAAAGTGGCTCGTGGAACAATTAGCTGGCACCTGCGTCCTTCAAACAGCAGCAAAGCAATGCTCTCTGGAGCTCGCTTGATGAGGAGAGAGTGAGGAAGGAGAGAAAGCTGAGGCCCTGGAACTGGACAGAGCTGGCTTGGAATCGAGGTTCAGAACCAGAATCCAGTTCTGGACTCTCAGTCCAGTGCTCTCTCCACAGCTTAGCAGAAGGTCCTGTGGACCAGGGCCAGTGCAGGGTAGTGGTCACAGCAGCCAGGATTGACACAGACCTGGGCTCAAATTAAAGTGAGGATTCTAACGCTTGCTAGCTTGTGGCTGGTCCAGATACCAGGCTGCGTAACAACTCAGCCCCAAACTCCGCGACTTAAACAACAGTCATTTTATTCTCTCCCGAGGCTTCTGTGGGTCTGCGATTTGGAAGGGCTCTGCTGGGCGGTCTGGCTTAAGGTCTCTCACGTGGTTGCCGCCGACAGAGGGTGGCTGGTGCTGGGCCTGGCCAGGCATCCCCCTCTCTTCGTGTGGTCTCTGGTCTCTCCATGTGGGCTTGTCTGGCTTTCCTCGTGGCATGGCAGCCTCTGGGTTCCAAGCACAAGTTTCCGGAGAGCAACTTGGAAGCTGCATCATCATTTCTGAGCTGGCCTCGACATCATGAGACATCACTTCTGCCACGTTCTGTTGGTTATAAGCATGTCACATCTTTAAGGGCCAGAGAATCTAGACTCCACCCCTGGATGGGGGAGTGATGAGGTTCTAGAACGTGTAGGATGGGAGGTATTGGTGAGGCCGTATTTTGCTACAGTGGCCTCAAGCAAGTGACTTAAGCTCTCAGAGGCTCAGTTTTCTGGCCTGTAAAATGGGATGGAAAGGAGTAGTGACTTCGCAGGTCTGCTACGCAGATGAATGAGATGCTGTATGTCAAGGGCTTAGCACAGAGCCGGGCACATGGTAGGGTCTGGCTGTTGTAAGTTGTGATACAGCAAAGCTTGCGGAGTCCCACAGCCATGCTTCCCGCTCCCTGCCGAGGTGGCGAGAGGAATCTCCTGGGACTTCTGCTCTCTGCTTTTATTACCAATGCCCCCCGCCCCAATCCTCTGATGCCCCCTAAGGACGCTCTTCCCACCGAAGAGTAAATCAAGGATGAACTCTGTGCCTTCTTTGCAGCAAGAAACAATTTCTCTGTCTCAGAACCTCTTGGCTGAGTGAGATTAAAATCAGACACAACGTTCTTCCCAGGAATGAGCTCCATGAACAAAATCCTCCCGGAGTCTCCCCGTTCTGCACCTCAGCCCAGGTCTGGGGGTCACTCCACCTGCAATCTCTCTTTTAATTCTCACCTGACGGGCAGGGAAGGAATTCCCAGTTAGTGGTTTGGGGTGCTGAGGATCAGAGAGGTTGTGTGACGTTGCCACGGTCAGACAGCTTCATGTGGGGGTGGACCCGAGGTTGGAATCAGTGTCTGGCTGCCCCCAAAGCTGCTGCCCTTCTCCTCCACGAGGCCGCCCGCCTGGCCCAGGCCTTGGGTGCATTCTGGCTGCCCGGACCTCCACCTCTCTCCTCGGGGCTCCTTCTCAGCTCCGTCTAATCTCCATCCAACCCTCGAATCTCCAGTCTCTGTGCCTCCATCTGGAAGGTCATCCTCTAAGCAGAATGGAGGCAGCAGAGCTCCGAATTGAGGCTAGGGCCGTGGGCCCTGGGACCAGGCTGACCTGTGTTCAATCCTGGTTCTCCTCATGATCTCGGCGATGCCCTTGATCTCTGAGATTCAGTGTCCCTATCCGTAAATTGGGGATAATAACGGTGCCTACCTCCTAGGGTTCTTGGGAGGCTTACGTTCTTTAATTTGAATATGAAAAGCTCTGTTGTCGTCATTATTATTGGTGTTATTACTAGTAATGGAATATCTGTCCACTGTCCCGAGGAGTTTTCCCCAGCGAAGCTCGAGTCCACGGGCTGACTTGGGCTGGTCTTTAATCCTCTCCATCCCTGTGGTCCCGGAGCTGTAAGAGACGATGCAGCTCTCCCTAGGAGGTCTGAGACTGTTTGTCACTCTGCCCGCTGTCCCTCATTACTTCACAAAAATGACAACAATGTTCAGAATCCGAAATAGCAACAGAGATGAGCGATGCCCGCCTTGATGGACGTGTTGCGTTGCTTTCCTTCTGCCCTGAAGGCCGGCGGGAGCTTTAATTTATCTGTCTCTAGCTAAATTTGCCACTCTACATGCCGCTGACCCCATGGCCTGATATATGACGCAGTCAGGCCCATATATAACCCGAGGGGGGGCAGCGTGATGGGTGATGAAGGGAGGTGCCAGTCAGCCCGCAAGTACCCTCCTGCCGTCATAAAGATGTCGGGCCTGGAATGGATGGGGCCGTCAGCCAGGGAGCCCAGAGGGGCACGCAGGAAGGAGAGACAATAGCAATAACGACAAGGGCCCGGCCCCTGCCTTCTGCTGGGACACCCCCACATCCAGCAGCCAGGGCAGTCCCCCCAAGGAAGGGAGGAGGTGGCCTGGCGCTCCCCAAGCTGGGGCAGACCCTATGCGCACAAGGCTAGTGGGAAGTAACAATGTTGCCATCAACACAAAGCCACGACCTTATTATATTCAAGCACTTCGTGAACTGTTTTTATTGTTTTAAAACAAACGCACAAGTACGACTGGAAAGTTGTCTTCTTATAAAAAATAGAAACAATATGGAAGAATATAGAGTATAAAAAGGTCCCTCCTCACCCCCCCAGATCCTCTGCTCTCAAAGATGACCATTGTCAAGGCATAAATGTGACATTCGTTACAACGGATGAGCCCATGTTGACACATTGTTATTAACTGAAGTCTCTAATTTGCGTCAGGGTTCGTTCTTGGTGGCATCTATTCGTCGGGTTTGGACAGATGTATAATGTCGTATTCCACCACGACAGGGTCACGCAGGATGGTTTCACTGCCCTAACAGGCTGGGTTTTTTTTCTCTTCAACTTTTTTTTTGTTTTGGTGAGGAAGATTGGCCCTGAGCTAACATCTGCGCCCATCTTCCTCTATTTTGTATATGGGACGCCGCCACAGCATGGCCTGATGAGCAGTGTACAAGTCCACACCCGAGATCTGAACCCGCGAACCCTGGGCTGCCGAAGCGGAGTGTGCGAACTTAACCACTCTGCCACTGGGCCGGCCCCTGTCTTCAATTTTTTGAGTTGAAACATAGACTCGCAGGAAGTTGGAACAACAATACATAGAGTCCCATGACCCCTTCCCCCAAGCGTGGCATTGTACCCAGTGCAGTACACGTCACACCCAGGAAACTGACATCCGTGCGTATTCTACATAAATGGGTCCACACCATCTCCATCTTTATGCTCTCTGCTTTTTTTTATGTCACAGTGCGTCTTCTGCCTCTTTGTACTCTGGTTCATGGTGATGTCCCTCATTCTCTTTGTTGACTGCGGGGCCTTGCCCAGAATGGGTGGGCTGCCATCTCTGTGACAGTTCTCCGGCTGATGATCATTGATGTTGTTTCCTGCTTATTGGTGTTATAAACAATGCCACCCTGAACATCCTTATATGTAGAGGTTCTGCACCTGAGTGAGCATTTTGGAGGCCTGGTTTCCTGGATGTGGGGCTGGTGGGTCAGAGGGCGTGTTCAGTGTTTAACATCTGGATGAAGGCAGCCCAATTCGCCTCCCTTGGGTGTTTATACACAGGTTGGCTCATTTAACCTTCACAGCCTATGGGGTAGGTACTGCTGTTATCATTTCTGTTTATAGGTGGTAAAGCCGAGGCTCAGAGAGGCTAAGTCACTAACTCAGGGTCACACAGCTTAAGTGGCACAAAGCTGGACCTTCTGCCTGCCGTGCACTGTGTCACTGGGGGTCAGAGGAAGGCTTGGCATTTTCAAATGGACCCGCAGCCTCCACTTTGGGGACACCACCTCTGTCCACTACTCCAAAATGGACACTTGGCCCATCCAGTCTCTTTGCTTCTCTGAGCTCATTGCAGGGCTCCGAGGGGCCGAGGCCAGGCCCCCATCCAGCAGTTCCTCGATGAGGCACAGCCCTCTGCCTCGCTCCCCTCCAACTTCGAGGGGCTTCTCCCTCCCTGTCCCACACTCACAGCTGCTTCCTGCCCCTAGTGAGACAGATGCACCCTCGTCACAGGGTGTTCAGAGCGCAGAGTACACGCGCCTCCGCTACGTTTTTCCCAGGAGCTGATTGGAGTTGGTGTCTGGGCCCCCGCAGACTGGGACCAGCCCTGCCCATTTCTTCAGGCTCTGGGTTAAGGGACGTCAAGGGTCATTGAGGAGCAGGACAGCTGCAGTCTGGGCCTGGACGGCCTCTCTGCAGAGGGCCTCAGATGGCAAACTCAACCTCCCCAGCCTCAACCGCCCGGGGGAACTCCCTGCGTGATCGCAGAGGCCGGGGAGGATGGCCACCTGCCCGGCCCCGTGAACACCCTTGCGGGGCCGAGGCCAGGCCCCCAGCCAGCAGTTCACGTGCTGAGAAGGGGCTGAGACCGGCAGGCCTGAGCCTCTCTTTGGCAGGGCGGGGACCAAGGCCCAGAGAGGGGCAGCGACTTGTTCAGGTCACACAGTGAGGCTCCTGGGCCATTGTGTGTCCATCCTGCTCGGCCCCTCCTCTTTGCCCTCCCTCCCTCCTCGTCTTCATCCTCCTTTCCTCCCTTGTGTCTTCCCTTCTCTCCTTTTCACTTCCTTCTCCCCTTCTCTCTCTCTCTCCACGCCCTCCCTCTCTCTCCCTTTCGTGTCTTCTGCTCTACGCCTGTTGGAGGACAGGCCCTCGGCTGCCCTGGGACACCATCCCCACTTTCCAAGATAAGATTTCAGTCTAATCAAGGGAGATAGACGCAGACAAATGCATTGGTGATGCCAAGAGAAAATTCTAGGCAGGAGACCCCCAAAGTCCCGAGTGGTTAGCCTCCCCCAAGGGGTCCTAGGGCCTGGGACCCTTGAGCTGAATCTCCACAACGGGGAAGAAATTGGGGAGGGTGCTCCAGGCAGAGGAACCTGAGAAAGCAAAGGTGTGGCAGCCTGAGCAAGGCCTGGGGCCTCCGTGTTCACATCTACAAGGCATCAACCTAAGGGCTGTGATTAAGAGAGGGTTACCACGTGGCCCCATAGCCTGGAGATTTCATTGGTCTGTCCTTGGACCCAGTACCCCCGGGGCCTGTCCTCTCCTGGGCGTTGTCCCACCCACCTGCCTCCCTGTGGCCGCAGGCCCCGCCTCCTCTGCCCTGCCCCAGCGGGTGGCTTGGCTCTCTGCCTGACAGCTGGTGCAGCCGGGCCTATTCTGGGCCAAGGCAAGGATTTATTCTGCGTTTTCTGAGCATATTGAGTTCATTCATTAAGCTGGAATGGCTGCTTTGGGATGTAAACAATTATATTAAAAAACCCACAGAACCCTGAGTGGCTGGCGCTGGAAGGCAGTGTGCACTGGCAGCACCGTGCCTCGGGAGGGCGGGGTGGGGAGAATGGAACACCTGGGGGACCAGGCTTCAGGCTGGCTGAGCCACTCACTTGCTAGGGGGCCCTGTGAAAGCCTCTCCCCTGTTCCTGACCTCCGTTTCCCCTAAATAATAACAGCAGCTGCTATTTATCCAGTGCTTACTGTGCCAGGCACTATATTCTAAGGGCTTTGGCCATCTCAACAATTCCATGGACTAGGTGCTATTATCCCATTGTACAGATGAGGAAACTGAGGCTCAGAGAGGGGAAAGGACTGGCCTCGTGGGGGTGGACTAGCTGCTCTCTGGGGTCCCTTTTAGCCTTGATCACTAGAGACACTGTTAACCTATCCTTGGAGGGGAGAGAGCGATGGCTTGGTGAGACCTCGGCTGTGAATGTCTGGACTCACCATCCAGAGACTGAGCACAGCCACACTGCTAATGACAATGATGGCGGTGACAATGATGGAATTATTGACTGTTACTCTTTGCTGAGAATTCACTCTCTGCCAAGCATGATTTAAGTGCTTTGCATTGGATTTTTCCATTTAATCCTCATGACCCCATGTGATTGGTCATACCCATTTTATGGATGAGTCAGTGGAGGCTCAGAGAGGTATGGTAAGTTATCTAGGGTCATGGACTTGGGAAGGAGATGAGCCCAATTTTAGACTGGGGAGTTCTGTCTTTGAAGCCTTTTCCCCTGTTCTTTATGCCACGCTGTGTTGCATGGTCCATGGCGTCATCAAGAAATGGAATTAGTAATCATAACTTTTCCTATGGTTGTTGCATTGATGAGATTAAGTGCTTAGACAGTGAACACTCGGGAAACACCAGCTACTGTGGGCTTTCCTTGGGGCCCAGGAAACAGCTTCAAAGGGGACAGTTTGATAGGTTGAGTGACCCCTGTGCGGCCTGCCTTGGTGACAGACACGTAATGTGGAAAGAACACTGGACTGGGGGCCACCCCGGGCTGTGTTTGGTCCTGGCTCTGCCTCACCAGCTGTGTGGCCTCAGCAAGTCGCTCACGGACCTGCTGCTGGTCCCACCCCTGAGCCTTTGCTCGTGCAGTTCCCCTGAGGGGCGCCTTCCTGCTGAGGTCTCCCTGATGACTCTGCTCCTCAGCTCAGATCATCCGCTCTGGGGACACTCCCAGGCAGCTTCACATCCAGTGTCTCATTTCGTCCTTAAAATGACCCGCTGGGAGAGGAACTGCCCCATTTTACAGATACGGAAACTGAGGCTCAGAGAGGTGAGATCTCCTGTTCGAGATCCTGCAGCCGGGCTGAAACTGTCTTTAGATGCCCAGCCTCTGGTTCTTTCCACAATTCCCCACCACCCCAAAAACGCCACGCCAGCCTTTCCCCTCCAGCCTCTTGATCGAATTAGTTTGGGAGACCCCTACCCACACTCCCCTTCTCTTGTAAATTCCCAACGCACGTTGGCACACTCAAGGTTCTGAGAAGTCCTGCAGGAAATCAGCCCATTTTACTGGGTTTAATCTGATGCTGCCCCAACTGCTCTGTCCAGCAAGCCGTCTTTTCCAGAATGCCCACTCATATTCCCTAGTGCGTTGGGAGTGGTCTACGAGTTGTCTTTCCAGCTGTCAGAGTGTGGGCAGTGATTCATGTTGGATCATGAGCAACTCAGCATCAATTTCTAGACGGCTTGTTGGGTAGGCCTTGTAAGGACCACTAACTGTGCAAAGGCCCTGGAGCAGATGGCAACTTTCTCTAAAGCCAGACAGGTGGAACAATATGTCCAGGTTTGCGGGGCTACATGGCACCTGGGGGCAGCAGGGACAGGCAGGAGCCATGAGAAGCAGGAAGGGACTTGAAATTCTGGCCTTTAGAGGATTACATTTTCCATGATCCCAGCAATAGAACTTTACTGGATGTCCCTGGGCAGAAATCTCAGAGTGTGATCACAACTGTAAGAGTTGATATTTGTTGAGCAGAGTCTGTGCTAAGCAATCGCCAGAACTCCCTGGGATAGATTTCCATTTTACAGAAGGAGAAACTCAAGTTCAAAGAGGTGACACGACTTTCCCAACATCGTGCGGCTTTAAGGGGTGGAGGTGGGATTTGAACCCGGGCAGTGTTTCCAGAGCGCTGCCTTTTCTTGTAGCATCTACAGCCTCTTAGGCTTATCTCCTCCCTGTGGGTGGCCTCCTTCTTCACGGGCCTCCGAATTGTAAACCTCTGTGTGAAGACATGTGAACCAGATGCGCTGGCATTATAAATAAGTCACAATGAGTCCAGTAATTCAGGAACAGCGTGGCTATTGTTGGAAGGAGAAATAACTTGGTTATTAACAAACGCAGGAGGCCACGGTAATGGATAGCAATTGAACTCATGGTGCATGGGGCAAAAACAGTCATGTTATTTTTTTCCTCTCTCTCTCTCTTTTTTTGTATTGAGCGTAAAGGGAAAAATCCGCCTTTGCAGGTGGGTCTGAGCAGCTCTGAACCGCAGTTCCGTTACCTTCTCTTGTTCCTTCCTTTTTTTCTTTCTCTCATTTCTCCTTTGTTTGTTCTCTCTGTTCAAAATCCCAGCCTGCCTCTTACGATGGAGTGACCTTGGGCAAACGACTTGGGTGATGCAATTTGCCCAGGGTCACCTGGTTCATTGAGAGCTCTTTCAGCTAAACCAGTATTTCCTAAACTAGTATCTCCTGGGACATTAGATCCGCAAGATACTCTATAAAAGCATTTTGAGGCCAAATAAGTCTGAACAGAACTTCTCCTTCTTGGAGATCAATAAGATGTCCTTCAAAGGCTCTGAGAAGTCCTGCAGATAAGAAACTTGTTTCATCAATGACCAAATTGATTTGATACAGGATTCATTTTTTCCCAGCGGCACTGATGAACATTCCAGGGAAAGCCCACTGGGAGGATCCCCTTTGGGAACTCTGAGCCCCAGCTGTGTGGCCACTCTGCCCTGCTCCACAGCGGTTCTGCCACCTGGAGAGTTTCTGGCTTAGCCCTGCCCAGGCTAGCACACTGGCTGGAGCCAGGCCTCACTGCAGATGTGCCGATGGCTTCTGAGGAATAGAAAGGTGCAAAGAAAGAACAGAGTGCCGAGACCTCAGCTCCCTTTCAGAGAACCTTCTACTGGCCTCAATAACTGAAGGGAAAACCAAACCCAACCTTGCTAAGTGTGATCAGCCTCTGAGGCCCTCTCTGAGCCTCCGCACCTGGGATGAGCGCAGCTGCTGAGACAAGAGTTCAAGGGCAGGACCTTTGTGCGGGAGTGGATCCCAGGAAGCACTGGGACGGGCATGAGGAAGGGAAGCGGGGGAGGAAGGCAGCCCCAAATGGTGTCTTATCAGGCCAGCTACCATTGTGGGCACCTGGGGCTCTATCCCGCTAGAAACCTCTTGGGGGCAGCAGAAAGCAGGCACCTGAGGTACCCCACTTAAAGAGCATTGCTTTCAGGCATTGGCTGAGGGCTGGGGATGTTAATTCCCCGGCATTCCCAACCTGCCCTGCACGTGAGCAAGTGCAGCACCAGAGAACACCCTTAGCAGTAGGAAGCACAGTACAGCCCCGGGGTGGGGTGGGGGGTATATGGTGGAGGAGTGACAGCTCGGCTCCAGGTCCGCCCACCAGGTTGCCATCTGAAGTCTGTTCCAGTCTCCTTTTGACTTGACCTACAGCCCATGTGTATGCTCAATCTAAGTCTAAACGGGAGATGTGGGGGTATCAGAGCCACCCCTAACCCTATGCCTGGACTCAAGTTCTAGCTCAGCCATTTACACGCTGTGTGACTCAGGCAGGACAGTATCCCTTTCTGTGTCTCGGTGGCCTCTACTATAAAATCAGGCTTAGCAACACTCAGCCTGCAGACCTTGCAAAGCGGTTGGGAGGTCAGCCAAGGTCACAAAACCATCCCCCCCCCCCAGTGTGGACACACTCAGGTGTGCATCCTCCAGGCCATGGCGAGATGCACGGACCATTTGTCACTAAGAATAACAATAGAATTGGTATTTGCAATTAATTTTTAAATACAGAACAGATTCAAGAGTGCATAGTCTTTCATACATGGACTGTATTTGTATAAGTCCGACCGTACACACAAAGGCGAATGTGAGGCTAGTGGTTACAGACACATGTTTTCTCGTATGTCGTGGCCCCTAAAGGCAAGCCCCCCATTTCCTTTGGTGTTCCGCTGGAGGGAAAGCTTGCTGTATTGGACTTTTGGAAACATGCTCCCACACTGTACGTTATGGGCAATTTAAGAGATTCTCAAGGGTAATTTTAAGGGCTTGTGATCTTTCACCTTTGACTCTGACTTTAGGACGATGCCCCCTCATGAGAGGAGGCCCCTCTGTGCCGCGCCGTGGTTAGGGCATTGAGTGCTGAGTCTGGAGGCCTGAGTTCACATCCTGCCTCTGCCACTTACCAGCTGTGTGACCTTGGAGAGTCACCCACTCGGAGGCCCCGTTTTCTCATAAGTCGAGTGGGGATGTTAATACTGACCTCACGGGGCTGCAGGAGGATTGAATGAAGCAGTGCGTGTTCAGAGCTCAGCTCATGCCTGGCAAGGGGTAGGTGTACAGCACGTGCTGCTGGCTGATGTCATGACGTTAAGGCTGCCTTTGTAATACTCTTAGGTATTTGCATTCTGATTCTTTTTCTTGGGAGGGTGAGATGGAGGAGAGGTGACAGGTGGGTACCAGGGAGCCTTTCCTACCGATCAGCATCACGTGTCCTGAGTGATGCTCGCAGAGAAAGTGGAGAATTCCTAGATGTCCTGCGTGTGAAGCCCATTGCAGAGCCGCACCGCGGACGCCCCAGCCCCGGGCTCCTGTTCCCCACCAGCAACCAGCAGAATGGCTGGGGGCGAAATGCACACGCCAGAAATGATTTCTGCATTTAGCTTTTGGGATTGTTCTGGGCACAGCCTCCTTGCGTCCTGGTGGGCACCTGGAAGACTGTGTGATTCCCACTGGAGTGGGCTGGGGGCAGGGAAAAGTCCACAAAGCCCCCAGAGGCACCCTTTGAGGAGCCGGCTGTGCCCTCTCTCTCTGTTTCCATCTCTGTCTCCTTTCCTCTCCCTCTCTGTGTGTCTCTGCCTCTCTCACTGTTGTTTTATCTTTTATTTGGTCTTTCCTGTTAGAGAAGGCTGCTCTAAGCTTCCGAAGGCTGGTCCCTTGGGGAGAGGGGAACACAGAGATTCTCTCTCCCAAATCTTGGAGAACGAGGGAGGGAAAGTGGGCAGGGCTTCCATCAGTGAGAAACGTTCATTCCTTCGTCGATTTCTTCCTTCATTTAGTCACTCGTTTTACAAATGTTTAGTGAGCGCTTCCTGGTGCCAGCTCTGTTCCGGGTGGAGCAGTGGCCATACAGACGTCTGCTCGTGCAGAACAGCAGGGGCTATTGCACAGTCCTCAGCGCACGAGGGTGGGGAGCTCGCTCTGCACTCACTCTCTGTTCCACCCTGGACAAGAAACTGGACCTCACCCGGTCCGTTCCGTATCTGTGAATTATCTCAGAGGGGTTTATGAGGGTAAAGGGGATGAGGCTGGGGAAGCATTGCACACGGTGCCTGGTACACAGCACATGCTCGGTGCTCCATGGCTGTTCTTGCCAGTTAGATGATGGCTTTGTGGAAGAAGGAGCCATCCGTGTACAGGAATATCACTTGTACTGGAATCTCCAAACTTGGTGGCATTCCGAGGACAGCTTTGTCTCTGGATTTGGGGTAGGTTGGTGGGAGGTGCTGAGCCCAACACGTGTCCACGTTTCCATGGAGGAGAAATGCCCTCAGCCAGCTCAGAATCCCTGGGGTGTGACCTGCGTCTGAAGTGCACCCATTCATTATCCATTCCACAAACCTCTGCGCTGGATAGACGACCTTGTAGCCCTATGAAGAGGTGTTTGGGGTTTTATGACTCCATTTTACAGACGAGGAAACTGAGGCTCAAAAAGGCTGTGCAACTGGCCCGAAGACTGACAGCAGGGAGTGGCAGAAACGGGAATTGGACCCAGATCCTGTCTGGTCCAAGGTCCATGCTCCTGTCCACTTCCCTTTCTCCCTGCCTCAGGTGCCCCTTAGGGTTCTCAGCCTCCACTGAGAAGGCTTTGGCCTCTCTCATGTGTGAGCAAACAAAAAGGAACCCACGGCATTGGGTCTTGTGCACTCGCCAGCCTTCGAGGAGCTGGGAGCAGAAATGCGTTTTCCTGGCAAAGCTGCCTGTGGACCTCCTGTGTGTCACCAGCAGCATGCTGCCGAGCCGCCCCTGGGAACATCCCCCTGACGTCAGGCAGCAGCGAGAGTCCGGCCGAGTCCCTTCACTGCTCTTCTTCGGAAACAGCCGTTGCCAGCTCCCTTCGCGCCTTCCCCCCAGCTCGGTGGGGCTACAGAAGGGCCGCGCAGGTGGAGGGGGAGAGACTATTTAGAGAGTGGCAGTGGAGGGTCGATGGGGCAGCAGAGGGACAGGACATCCCCACCTAGAACGTTGTCTCCTATTTAATTCACTTTCAAGCCCCAGCCCAGGAAGAAGGAAGTCTCACCCAGTGCTAATAGCCATCAACGCCCCTCTCTAATACTTGCTAATCTCCCTTTTTAACAAAGAGAGAGCAGACCTGAGGCTCCCAGGTAACTGTATCTAGTTAGAAACTAATGATATTTTTGTGCTCGTGTTGTGTTTATTTTCTGTTTCTATTTGTGACAAGTGATAATGGTGTTGGTTTGCAAACTGGCTGCCATACACAGAGGGCAAGGAGAGATGGAAGAAAGAGGCGGACTATTCCAGATTGGTGTGTGGCAGGTTTAATAAGCAGGGGAACTTTGCAAGATGGGTGGACCTCGGCGTCCGCCGGCCAGAATCTTACGAGTTTGTACAGAGGCCTTCGCTGGGTTCAGTCACGTATAGGGTCCAGATGGTCTCAGCAACACCTTACTCTCCAGGCCGTGTCTTTGAAAACGGCTCCCACTGCGGGAACGGTGGGCGGAATGTACATTTCAAGGAGAGGCCGGGAGGAGGGGCCTCCAATCACCAGGGCCAGCTCGCAGGTCAACCAGCGGTCACCTTCTCCCCATGACCTCCTCCAGCAAATGGCTTCTCATTTAAGATCGTGCTATAACACTTCCTTTTGCAAGGTATTTATTTAGGTGAAAAAGATAGGCAGTCCATTTGAAAAAAAAGTCTTATCCAAGGTAGGGTCACAAGGATATGGTACATTTCCTAAAAGTGATATTTGAAAGACTGATTTTTGGGAAATAGTAGTTCTTCCACTTAGTATCAGTCTGATTTCTGGTAACTTCTCTGAGTCAGTTTTCTCATCTATAAAATGGGAATAATACTGCTTTCTAGGACTCTTGTGAAGATTTAATAATAATAAGAAGAAGAAACTACAACTATCGTATGTTGAGCTTTTTCTGTGTGTCACGCCTGGAACTCTAATGCAAGCTTTGTGACTCCAAAAGCCATGAGCTTGACAAAGATGACATGTTGAGTAAAATGGGGTCAATGGGTGGTAACTGTTGTCATCACCATCATCATCACTTTAAAAGTGGAGGACTTTTTTATTAGCCATATCACTTCTCTGAGTCTCAGTTTCATCATCTCTAAAATGGGAATAATCTGTAAGAATGTGTAATAAAATGATGTTCTTGTGGTGATCAGTGCTAAGTGGCATGTAGGATCTCAATAAGCAGTGGCTATTTGTGACCCCCCGGTGACCTGGAGCCAGAGCTCCTCGTCCTTGGGTAGTGTCAAAGTCCCAGATAGTCTTTCTCCAGATTTCCAATTTTTCCCTAAACCAGGCAGATTCTTGAAGATGTCTGCTTGAAGAATTGGACCCTCATGATCTCTTTCTGATGGATTGAGAAATCTGTTGGCAGCTGTGATTCTTATTTCAAAGAATAAAACACATTTATGGGAAGATAGGAGATGGGAAAAAATTATTTAAGGATGGCACTGTTACTTGTTTTAATAAAAGTCATTCATTTTTTATTTGAATTACAAAATTAGTACACAACCACTGAAGAAAATTTGGAAAATACAGAACCCCTCTACCCAGCTGTGATTGTTAATATTTGGATATATTTCCTTTTTACTATTTTTTATAGCAGTTTAGAATGATTTACACAGTTACATCATACTATGGTGTGGTTTTCTAGTTTGCTTTTCATTTAATGTTTGACTGTAAGGATCGTCTGCGTCGTACAGTCTTTGTTGCTGATCTTAAATGGGCTTATAATAATCCATTGGGTGGTTCCCCATTGCTTCTTCAACCTCATCTGGTTACTGCCCTTCCCCCCTTACATTCCGGCCTCACTAGTCTTCTTGGCATTTCTCTAACATATCATGCTCATTTCTGCCTCAGGGCCTTTGCACTGCCTCTTCTTTCTACCCCTAAAGCTCTTTCCTGCTTCTTTTGTGGCCAGCTCCTTCTCACCTTTCATAACTCAGTTCCGATATCACATCCTCAGACAGAGCCCTCTCTGACTGCCCTAGATCCATAGCGACTCCTTCAACTTCTCTTGATCTCATCACCCAGTTTTATTTTCTCCTTAGAGGGGAAAAAAATCTTTATAATTTTATCGCTGAGAGTCTCTTATCTATTTGTTTACTTGTTGATTGTCTCAGTCCCTCAAGAGACTGTAAGCTCTGTGAGGACAGGCACCTTATCTGTCTTGCTCATCATTGATTTTCCGGTGGCTGACACAGTGCCTGTCACATCGCAGGGGCTCGATAACTACGTGTTGAAGAAATGCATGGGTGGTTAGACGGTTGGGTGTGTGGCTGGGTGGGTAGCTGAATGGATAGGTAGGTGGGTGGCAGTGGGCAGTGGATGAGTAGATACACAGATACGTGGGTGGATAAATCCTACTTTTACTAACCATTCCCCAATCCACATTTAGAGTGTTCCCCGTGATCATTTTAACTGCTTTCAGAAAGGGAACAATGCACATGGCAAGAAAGTAGGATAAAGGTGTCTCTTGGGAAATGTGAGTCCTGCCCAGGGACTGTGGCTCAGGGGCCCAGGCCTGGGCAGTTATTCAGGCTCCTGCTGAGGGTGGGGACCGGAGGTTGGGAGATGGCGAGACTCTCCGAGGTCCTCTTGGACGCCCACCCACGCCACACCCAGGCCCCCACCACCATACTTCTGCTCTGTCCCTGGCACAGTGGGCCGGAAGCAGTTCATGCGGTTCGAGTGGGCAAACCACGCGGCTGAGGCCCTGGGCTGTGAGTACGAGGAGCTGAACACGGCCACCTTCAAGCACCACCTGCGGCAGATCATCGAGCAAGTGACGTGCGGGCCGGGCCGACGCGGCCCCGAGGACGAGGAGACCAGCTCAGGTACCGCACAGCTGCCACTCCGGGTGGGCAGGGGCCCCGCGGGGCCAGCCCTGGGGCACCCCAGCATTCTCTCACCTGTTCATCAGGGATTTCATGAGGTCATACTATATGTGGACCTCCTAGGTGCAAGGGAGGCCCCTGTGGGTGGAAATGGGCGTGGTTCCTCCCTGTGGTCAAGTAGTTGGCTCTGTCCAGCCATCACGAAGGCTGCTGAGACCCGGCAGGGGGCGCTGTGCTGCAGAGAGGGGACATCGTAGGCAGTGTCAAGGGACCAACCCTTTTCCTTTGGATATTGTGTTGCTGGGCCGCTGCTCTGTAGCGGGAATACTGACCTTCCAGTTTGAGGGACAGAAATAGGGCTGGGATGGCTGGAGCGGCTAGGAGCATAGTAGGAGAGGAGATTGGAGAGCGAGGTGGGGCTCAGCTCATGGAAATGTCTGTAAACGAGATGAGAAGCCATGGAGGGGCATAAGCAGGGGAATGGCATGATTTGACTTATTCTTCGTGAAGCTCAGCCTGGAGGAAGACTGGGGAATGAGTGGGGGGAGGGAGACCATTTAGGAACCTGTACACGTCACCCTGGTGAGATGATGGCGGCGGGACAAGGGACGCAGTGGTAGAGATGGGACGAGGGGGACACGTTCAAGGTCTAGTTTACAAACAGAGATGATGGCGTGGGCCCTGGGGGAAGGCGAGGGACCAGGTCGGCTTCTAGGGTTTGGGCCTGAGCAGCTGGAGGAATGGCTGCTTTGAACTGCACGTGCTAGAGTGGGGTCTGCTGGATCCCGCGCCTGCAGCCTCTGCCGGCCAGATGCTTGGCTGCAGAGGTGAGGGCAGAGGGATCGCATGGAGCCCCGGGGTCTCCGGGAACTCTCTAAGAGGAGCTGTCCTGGAGACCGCAGAGCCTGGGACTAGTGTTTTGGGGGCACATCTCTCAGAGGCCCCTTGGATCCTGGGAGCTGCTCCACATTCCAGGGACTTCGGCTTGGTGGCTGATGTCATTGGGACTCCACTGGCCTTCCAGGTCCAGGTGTGAGCTGTAGTCTGCTGCGGTCACCCCTCCTCTCTGACACACACACACACACACACACACAGACATGCATATACAGATACGTACATGTGCACAACCACACACATGTGCAAGACACGTGGCACACACGAACATATATGTGAACAGACACACACCACACACGTGCACAGACACATGCACACAAGGCACATATGTGCACATGCATTCATAGGCACAAACACCAAATATGTGCCCATGGATGCACACCACACATACACAGACACATACATACGCCACACACATTCACGAACATGTTCAAGACACATACCACCTACGTGTATACAGATACACACCCCACACCAATGTACACAGACACCACGCACACACAAGCACAGACACGTGCACACACCACTTTGTGAGGCTGAGTCAACCTCTCAGGCCAAGGTCTCAAGGGTAGATGTTAAGCAGGCAGGGGACCAGCAGAGATGCTGGGAGGCTGTGGGTTGCCTAGCAACGGCCCAGGTTGGGGGTGGAGTTAAAGGAGGGATGGGAAATGCTTTGGGGCTGCAGCAGGCTGCCTGGAATGTACCAGCACAACTATTTCTCTAGGCACTAGTGCATGCAGATTTGGAAATTGTGTTTCCAGTTCTGGGGATGGAAACCTAAGAGTCAGGATTTGTGATCTGACTTCCCCCACTCCTCACCCCACTTTATTCAATGCATCCTCATCAAGCCTGGCTATTTTAATGGGACCAATGAATGCATGTGTGTGTGTTTAAACAAAATTGAGACCACAACTATAACAAGAGTTGTCTAAGCTTTTTTATTCCTCCTAAGATTATAGGTGGGCGCTTTTCCATCTCACTCGGCATTCTTTTCTACCTGACTTGCAGCATTCCATTATACAGAGGACTGCAAATTATCTAACCATTTGCTATTGCTGGATATTCAAGTTGTCTCGAAAAAGTGATTTTCGCCCAATTTAATCAACAATCGGGAGAACATATGTCCCCAGAAATCTTTGTTTGTCTGAATATTTTATTAGAATAAAAGCCTGAGTGAAATTATTAAGTCCAAGTATACGAACGTTTGATGGCTTTTGATATAAAATTGCCAAATTTCACTCCAGGAAGAGGGAACAGCAGACATTTGCTGAGTCCCCACTACCTGTCAGGCCCTGGAGATTCGAGAGCCAAGAAACCCAGAGACCGTCCCCATCCCCAGGGCACTGCCAGCCTGGGGTGGGGGACATAGTTAATAAAATAACCAGTAAAGATCCGCTGTGGTCAGTGCCATAAAAGTGGGGTAGATTTGTTCTTCTGTGTCTGGCTTTGTTCACCTAGCATAATGTCCTCCAAGTTCACCCATGTTGTAGCGAATGGCAGGATTTCTTCTTTTTTACAGCTGAATAATGTACTACACGATCCTGCTTATATTAGGAATCTAAAGTAGTCCAGCTTATAGAGGCAGAGAGTGAGTGGCGGTTACCGGGTGTTGGGGGGCTGGGGATACGGGAGATATTGATCAAAGTTACATGGTTTCGTTCATGTGAGATGAGTGAGTCCCAGAGAGCAGATGAATCAGTAGATGGATAAGCTGATCGGTAGATGAATCAGTTTACTGTACAGCATAGTCCCTACAGGTAACAAGACTGTATTGCATACTTCAACATTTCTTAAGAGGGTTGATCTTTTGTTCAATGTTCTTATCAGAAACATACACACACGAACAGGGAGAGGGGAGACTTTTGGAGGTGATGGTTATATCATGGCATTGTCTATAGCGACATATAGTTATCTTCAGACTCAGCAGAATGTGTACATTAAGTAGGTAGGTACAGCTTTTTGTATGTCCACAATACCTCAATAAAAATTTAATTAATTAAAAAGAAGAAGCAAGGTAGAGCTGAGAATTGGCCCAGTGGGGTGGTGGTCAAGGCAGGCTTCCCTGAGGAGGTGACATTGGGCTGGGCGCTGAGGGACAAGCAGGAGAGCATGTTGGAGACAAGTGAGAGCCAGGTTACTCAGGATCCTGTGGGTCCTGATAAGACACTGTTCTTGGTCCTAAGAACACGGGTACGTCATTTCAGCAGTGGGGGGATGTGTGTGAGGGAGGGGGCTCTCTGAGGCCGGTGGTGAGCCTCTGCAGTGATGTCCTTGGTCCCTTCCCTCTTTCTCGCTCCAGGCCTCAAGATGACGGGTGCGGAGTGCGTGGAGGGAATGGCCTCGGGCCTGTACCAGGAGCTCTTCGCCGCCGTGGTCTCCCTCATCAACAGGTAACGGCAGCCTCTTCCCTGGCACAAAGCGGCTCTTTGCAGGCACGCGAAGGAGTCCAAACGTGGGGCAGTCTAGCAGAGTGGGGTTTTTTGAGCCAGAGAGTGGGTTTTTGAACCAGATGGTGCTGGGTTTAAATTCCGCCTTGGGCACCCAAGGCAATCGGTTCACCCCTCTGACCTCCCCTTCTGCATCTGTAAAATAGCTCTCTCCCCCAGCATCGCTGCAAGGACTAAAAGAAATCGTGTGTGTAAATAACTCTTTCTAATCAATCATAAAATACCAATAGTAGAAGCTAACGATTTGGGGGCACCTACTCAGGGCCAGGGCCTGCACTCACTGTGTGACCAGACTTGTATCATTTAATAGTCACATCAACCCATTTTACAGATGAGGTGAATAAGGCACGGAGAGGTGGAGCTGGGCTGCGAATGCCCTGCTGTACTCCCACCTCGTATCTTCAAGTTTCCCTGAATAACCCATCACGTTGCTCTCATTCATTTATTTTTCTAAAATTTCCTACTGGGAATGGGAAGCAACCAGGGTAGATTTTGGAGAGGGCCAGGACGTGTCTCTAAAATGTGTCTGCGGGGCTGCCGGCGCTGGAGCCTTTGTTTCTATCAACATGAATGATGCTCCGAGCCCGCCCTTGGAAATCTTAAAGCAGTTCCAGTGGGGCCGACCCCAAGCCGAGGCAAGGGCTTCCCCCTCCTCTGGGGAAGCAGGAGGCATGACTGGGCTTCCGACAAGCTGCTAAGGGGGTGAGGCCGTGCACAGCAGCAGAGCAGCCGGGGTTCCCCAGCGTCACCGCGGATGCAGAATCAGCTCCCGCTCTCGCTGCTGGGGTAATTGCCATCCAGACCAGACACATTATCTAGAAACCGAGGGGGTCTCGCGTGCTTAGAGGAGGGAGTACCAGAGGTGGAAATGAGCTGCTGGCGGGGGAGGCTGTCTCAGCAGCAGGGCTGCTGCCGCACGGTTTGGTTCCTGAGCCCGCATCTGTGAAATGAGGGTATTGATGATAACGGTACCCGCTACTCCACCATTCACGGGCACCCAGTAGGTGTCTGGCTTTCTGAACATAAACTGACTTAATCTTCATGCGTGTCTATGTGGTGGCTAATCTTGGCCCCATTTTACAGATGGAAAACCTTAGTAAGTAACGGAGAAGAGCTCAGGTTCGGCTAAGGGCCCTCCGAAGCCTGTAGCTGATCCTGCTGATGATGATAACCTCAGGTAGCGTTACTGAGCACTTACCACGTGGCCGGCCTCGTGTTCAGAGCACGGATGCCTTATCACATCCAACCTCTCAATCGTCCTTGAGCTGGCTCCACCATTAACCCTTCCATGGCTGAGGCTCAGAGAGGTCGGGCAACTCTCCCGGGACACACAGCCCCTCCGTGGTAGAGGGAGTGTTGGAGCCCGCATGGGACTCTATCTCCAAAGTTGCTTAACTCCTGCATTTTGATGCGAATAATCCCTGCTTTGTCCACTCTGACAGATTCATCAAGAGGATCCAAGGAGGTGACGGACTGAAAGAACTTTGTAAACTGAGGCACTGAACAAAATTGTTTTTTATTGTAATGAGTTACTTAGACAGAAAAGGACGCTCTAGTCCTAACTTTATAGCCAATTTGCCATGTGACCTTAAGCAAGTCATTTCCGCACCCTGGGCCCGGTGGAAGGAGATTTCCTGAAGGCCTGCTGAGCCCAGGGGAGGCACTTTCCACACTTCAACTCCTCCGATTCTTGCCGTAGCCCCTGGGATTATCCTACTCACCTCTACTATCATTTAATGGTTGGGGAAACCCATGCTCAGAGAGGTTAAGTCACTTGCCCAAGGTCACACAGCCTGTAAGTGGGGAGCCTGATTTGGAAGCTAGATCTGCTGGATCCCCAAACCCACCCGGCATGCTGCCGCATCTTGTCCGTCTCTGTGATGGGGGAGTGGGAGGCTGGGACCCGCGGGGCTCTAAGGTTCCGTGTCGTCTCAGGGCGTCCCTCCTCTCTCCCCAGGTCCTTCTCCTCCCACCACCTCTCCATGGCCTCCATCACGGTGGTGGACCCTCCCGGCTTTCAAAACCCCCGGCACCAGGGCAAGGACCGGGCCGCCACCTTCGAGGAGCTGTGTCACAATTACGCTCACGAGCGCCTGCAGTTGCTCTGCTACCAGCGGACCTTCGTCTCCACGCTGGAGCGATACCGGGAGGTATGGCCGGGCCGAGCGGGGCCTTCACCAGGGCTCAGCGGCGGGTGGGGGGTCAGACAGGGCCGGCGGGGAGTCCGGTCCTCCGATCACCTTTGGCTTCCTCCTGTTTGGCTCACGGCAGAACAAAACCGCAATTCCAGGCTTGGCTCCCGAGGCCTCTGCTGCTCGCCCATCTGCAGCCCAGCCTCCATCCACGGCCCCTGCACCCTACAGCCCAGAAACGCCAGGGGACGTGGGGCTTCCCGGGCCTCGCTCCCACAGCTGTCCCTTCTTCCGGATGACCTGTCCCTCCACGCCACTTCACCCGAGCTGAAGCCTCCTTTAGCCATTAGCCTGCATCTTCCCCAGTGTGGAAAGCGCTTCAAGCTCTGTTGTTGGGTGAAGACAGTGGGTTTGCGTGCCCTTTGGATCAGACTGTGGTGGTATCTAAGACGGCTGAAGATGCAGTGCCGCTTCCAGGCACTCTGTGTTTCTCTAGGAGACGTACGCATTCCTGTCAGCCCTTCTTTTCTCATCAAAAAAAGAAAGTTTAGGGGCCGGCCTGGTGGCATAGTGGTTAAGTTCCCGCGCTTCACTTCGGCGGCCTGGGATTCGCAGATTTGGATCCTGGGCGCGGACTTACACACCACTCATCAAGCCATGCTGTGGCAGCATCGCATGTAAAAAATAGAGGAAGATGGGCACGGATGTTAACCCAGGGCCAATCTTCCTCAGCAAAAAAAAAAAAAAAATTGAAATTGAAATATAACATTTAAAGTGCGTCAATCAGAAGTGTACGGCTCAATGAATTTATCCAGACGAACATAATAGTGCATCCACTGTCCAGGTAAAAGGTAGACCATTCCCAGCCCCCGCAGATGCCCCCTCATGTCTACTCTCTCCTTCCTCCCTGAAGGGGACCCTTGACTCCAGCAAGTGCTAATGGCTAAATGTTGGAAATGACCAAGTTGCTCATCAATAGGACAATGGGTACTGAGATTATGGCCATTTCTTTGGTTGGAGGCCGCACAGCAATCAACATGAAAACATCAACATGGATAATTCTCAAAGAAATGACGTCGACGAGACCTAGGGTCTGACTCTAATAACTCTCACTCTTTGGCTGTTGGGCCTTAGGAAAGTCGCTCACCCTCTCTGATCCTCAATTTCTTCACATGTAAAATAGAACTAGCAATACTCCTGTATCAGTTACATTTGCCACATTAATGCTACATAATAAACTACTCCAAAGCATAGTGGCTTATAAAATAACCTTTTGTTATTGCTCACAAGTCTCTGGGTGGCCTGGGTCGCTCTTCTGGTCTTGGCTGGAAGAGCTCTTGTGCCTGAAGTCAGAGGCAGGTCGGGTGGGTGGCTCTGATGGTCTGGGCCCAGCTCTCATGTGTCTGGGGGTCAGCTGGCCATGAGCTGATCCAGGCAGGCCTTGGCTGGGACACCTCGTCTGTGCTCCAGGAATGCCCCCTCCTCCAGCAGGCCAGCCCAGGCTGTTCTCATGGTGCTGGGCAGGGTTCCAGGAGAGGGAGTAGAAGCGTGCGGGGCCCCTCGAGGTCTAGACTTGGAACTGGCCTTGTCACTTCTGCTGTATTCAATTGGTTACAGCAAGTCCAGGGCCAAGCCCTGACTCGAGGGTGGGCAATACGTTCCACTTGATGGGAGAAGCTGCAACATTTCTGTGCAAAGAGCATGGCTACAGGGAAGGGGAGAGAATGGGGTTATGTTTAGAATCATTTTTACTATGCTGCCTGAAGGGGCTGTTTGAGCATTTAATGCAGTAGAATAGAAAGTACCTAACCTGTATTAGGCATTCGATGTATGGTAGCAGCTACTATATTTTTTCCGTAATATTTCACTTATTTCTGATTATCAAAGCAATACCTGTTCTTTATTAAAAAATCTGGAAAGTACATATAAGTGTCAAGAAGCAGAAAACACCATCTCCTTTAGCCTTACCGTCCAGAGGCCACCACTGTTACTGCTCTCTGTTTTATATGAGCCGTTTCTCCAGATATCGTCTCCTCTGTAGATATCTGATCCTCTGTCCACATGGTTTTGCTGCCTGCTGTTTTCCCCAGAGCGTTCTGTTATCCACATTTTCTCCCTCCACATACAGCTCTTAGTAAACACGCATTTCAGTGGTTATGTCTGATTCAATCTCGTCTCTCCTTGGCTATCTGGGTGATTTCCACGATGAAGCCATTATAAACAACACCGTGATGGACATCTTTGTGCAGAGCATGGTCTGGACATTTCTCGTTACTTTTCTATGGCAATTATTATTATCTACAGTCTATGCTTGCTCCCACTAGCACCCAGCACATATTAGGTCTTCAGTAAATATCAGAAAAGTCTGGACTGAATTATCAGTTCCTGATAAAGCTCTCCCCATGGTCGCTGACAGCCCTACAGGATGAACCATGTCAGCATGTTGTTGGACTGTGGGTCTGCATCCCTTCTTCTCAGACAAAGGCTGAGGGCGATGACACAAACAAACAATTTGATTGAAAAATGGGCAAAGGACTTGAATAGATATTTCTCCAAGAATGATAAACATGTGGCTGATAAGAAAATGAAAAGATGCTCAATATCGCTGATCATTAGGGAAATGCAAATCGAAACAATGAGATGCCACTTCACACCCATCAGAATGGTTATTATTAAAAAAAAACAAACTAAAAAACAGAAAATAACAAGTGTTTGTGGGGATGTGGAGAAGTTACAGCCTTTGTGCCTTGCTGGTGGGAATGTAAAATGGTACATCCACTGT
Source organism: Ceratotherium simum simum (assembly GCF_057802395.1). NCBI lineage: Eukaryota > Metazoa > Chordata > Mammalia > Perissodactyla > Rhinocerotidae > Ceratotherium > Ceratotherium simum. The sequence goes on along the minus strand of NC_141934.1, from coordinate 12,331,035 downwards.
GGAAAAAACAGTATGATGTTTTCTCAAAGAATTAAAAATAGGATTACCATATGATACAGCAGTCCCACTTCTGGGTATATACCCAAAAGAACTGACAGCAAGGCCTTGAAGAGATATGTGTCCATCCATGTTCACAGCAGCGTTATTCACAGGAGCCAAAAGGTGGAAGCAACCCAAGCATCCATCACAGGTGAATGGATAAACAAATGTGATCTATCCATATAATGGAATATTATTCAGCCTTAAAAAGGAAGGAAATTCTGACACATGCTACAACATGGATGAACTTTGAAGACGTGCCCAGTGAAATAAGCCAGTAACAAAGAGACAAATTCTGTACGATTTTGCTCATATGAGGCATCTAGAGTCGTCAAATTCATAGAGACAGAAAGTAGAATGGTGGTTGCCAGGGGCTGGGGGGAGAGGGAAACAGGGAGTTGTTTAATGGGGACAGTGTTTCAGTTTTGCAAGATACTAAAAGTTCTGGAGATGGATGGAGTGATGGTTGCACAACATTGTGGATGTACTAATGCCACTGAACTGTACGCTTAAAAATGGTAAAATGGTAAATTTTACGTTATGCATATTTATCACAATTTTAAAAAATGGTTAAAAGAGAAAAGGCTAAGGAGTGACGAAAGTCCTCACTTCTCTTTCCTCCTCCAGAAGTTTTCTCCCCGTTCAGCTCATGGCAGGAACTAACGTTGAACTTCTGTGACTTTCCAGGAGGGTGTCCCTGTGCACTTTGACCTCCCGGAGCGATCCCCGGGGACCACGGTGGCCGTGCTGGATCAGAGTCCCTCCCAGGTAACACGGGGCCCAGCTCTCACCAAGGCTCTCAGACACCGAGAAGACTTTTTATTGAAATACCAGCAGACTTGAGCCTTTGAGCTACTAGTTCTCGACGCTGTCTGCACCTAGACTCACCCAGAGATTGTTAAAAACGAACCACTCCCAGATCCTGCGTTGACTGGTCTACGCATGGCCTGGGCAACGAATATTTAAATCCCCTCCATTGAGACCCACTGCTCTGCTCTGTCTGAGTCTGCGTCTTAGGATGCTCTCACACAGGGAGCCTGTGGTCTGAGATGGGGGGCGTGCAGGGCCAGTGCCCAGTGGTCTCCAGCCACTCTTGCCTGGAAAGCTCGGGTGTTCAGATGAGGATGCTGTGCCCAGCAGAGACTCGGAGAATCGGGGTCCCTGGGGGATGGAGAAGGGAGCAGTGTTGGGTCCAGGCCCCGGACCTCCCTTAGGGGGCAGATAGGCTTCAGTTTGGGGCATACCTGAGTCTTTACCCTCTTTTTCCATACCAAGAACACACTTTGCTGACCCCAGACCTGCACCTCTGCTCACTCCTCTCCCAGAACTGCCCTGGGCCATTTCACTCCACTTGCTAGGCTCCGATCCAGTCTTGGTGACCTTGGGCACGTCGCTCCACCTCTCCTAGCCTCAGTTTTCTCATCTCCGAAATGGGACTAATCGTACCCCCCGGGGTTGTCGTGAATGTGCACGGGATCTGGCACGTAAAGCGCCTGGCAGGTGCTTGGCACATAGTAGGCCCCGCAGGTTGCGTTTCTCCTGCATTTGACAGTACAGGCTGTTCCATCCTTGTCCCTTGTATCCTGTTGCCTGGGCGTGGGTGAACCCGGGGCTTCTCTTGGCTCACGGCGGGCCGTAGCTGCCCCTGCAAAGCTCCCTTGTCCGTGAGCCCTGCCAGCTGTTCCCTGCCTGTACTGTCTGTCGGCACCTCTTGGGCTGGTGCCCCCTCCCTGGAAGGGTCCTGAAGAGGTGACCCAGGCGGCATGAGGAGGGAGGGTCCCTGCTGTGCCCAGGATGGGCAGTGGCTGGGAACGGCTACCTCCTGAGGGTGGGCTGCCTGTCGATTTTGACCCCAATAAAGAAGGCCAAGGTGAAGGTTCAGGACACCTGGGATCCAGCTCCAGTTCTGGCCCCGTGCCTCTCCTATGACCCTGGACGTGTCCTTCTCTTCTCTGGGCCTCTGAGGGGGTGGACCAATATTTCCGAGTTAGGGGGACCACCTGTCCTGGTTTGCCTGCGACCTCCTGGCTTTAGCATGGAAACCCTCATGTCCTGGGAAGCCCCTTGTCCCGGGAACCCTGGGATGGTTGGTCACCGTACACATCTCATTTCCCCCATAGCCACTCGATGCCATTTTTTGTTGTGCCAACTCATTGTGGGCCCTTCAACAAGCCCCTTAGACACCTCAGGCCTCTCTCAGTTTCCCATCTGCAAAACCACAGGGTTTTGGTCTCTGACCATTTTAAACCTAGCTCGTGGCTAGATTTAAAATTCCACGTCTGTGCTGTTAAACCAAGTTCACCCTCTCCTCTAAAATATTCTCTGGGCATGTTGTTTTTCCCCTTAAGATTTTAGTTTGAAAAAACAAAGACTTGCAAGAGGAAGCTATGCAGACAGAATTAATCCTTTCGTGTTTGGCTGTGCGCAAATATACACAGCAGCCGGTGTGTATCTAGAAACGTGTAACTTACAGTGCGTTCCCTTGTTAAATCCTCCCTACGGCCCTCTGAGGAAGGTTTTGCCAGTCTCCGTTTTGCCTAAGAGGAAATGAGGCTCAGAGAGGTGCAGTAAGTTACCCAAGGTCACACAGGAGGTGAGGACAGAGGCAGGATTCAGACCCCTTGTAACGGAGAGGTTGTTAGTTTTGTGGTTTCAACACTGAGAGTCTGGGGGTGAGTGGGAGCATGGATCCCGGCCGGTGCATCTGCGTCATAATACCTGGGACTCAGATCCCCCAACTCCCTTAGGTGGGAAGAGAAGCCCAGGACTGGCGTCTGTCAGGGATCAGGGCTCCTCGGTGTATCCTTGATCTCCCACCAGGTCCGCTCACCAGCCGGAGGAGGCACTGAGGACACCAGGGGCCTTTTCTGGGTCCTGGATGAGGAGGTCCGGGTGGAGGGCTCCAGTGACAGTGTGGTGCTCGAGCGTCTCTGTGCGGCCTTTGAGAAGAAGGGAGCCGGGGCCGAAGGTAAGGCACTAAGGGGGAGAAGGATGCTGAGTCCAGCCTGGGAGGAATCTGTCCTTGTCAGCTGCAGGAAAAGCCCTGACAAGGTCTACACGGTGGGGCTGTGGGCTCTGAGTGCAGAAATGTCTGCGCGTGTGCCCGTGTGTGCTTTCATTCATTTCTGTGTTCATTCATTCACATATTCAACAAATGTATTTAGCAGCTACTGTGTGCTGGGTACCGTGCTATAGAGGGTGAACCAGCCTGACGCGGCCCATGTCCTCGTAGGGGAGAGGAAGGGGGAAGAGGCCACGGAGAAGCTAACAGATAAGCACATACGTGTACGGTGGGGTGAGCCAGAGATGACAGACTATGGCGCTTGACGTTGTGCATCAGGCAGACTTAATTTCTCCGGGAGCCAGGGGCCTCTCAGGGGGAGATGCACGCAGGTAATTCCGACAGAGAAGAGGGAGCACGGTGCGGGACAAGAGGGGAGATGTTGTCTGGGCTCAGACTGCAGAGGCCCTTGTGAACCATGCAAAAAACATTGGTCTTAAACCCAGAGCAATGAGAAAGATTCTAGGTAGTGGGAAATATGGTCAGATTCATGTTCTGGAAAGTTCATCCAGGCTGCAGTGTGGAGACGCGATGGAAGGTGGGAGAGGACCTGGCCTGCCCCTGGAGGTGGGCAGACTCTGAAAGTGTTTAGCAGGTGGAATCCACAGCACTTGGAGATGGATTGGGTTGGTGGGAAGGATAAGGGAGAGGGGAAAGGGAGACATTGAGCCGAAACAAGACCAGAGACCATGGGATCTGGCATCAGCCAGCCCCAAGTTCAAGTCTGACTGTTCATCAATGTGACACTGAGCAAACCTTGCATAGTCTCAGGCGGTGTGCTTGAACAGTGGGGATGGGGATCCGATTCACCAGAATTTCCCCTTCAATGAATGGGTGAGAGGATGGACGTGGGGGCTCCGTTATCTGTGTTGCAAGTGTTATTGATGAGGTGAGGCTATTGATGGCGATGAAGACTATTCTCCCTGTCCTTCAAGGAGGCAGAGGGATGCTGGCTGTACTCCACGCAGGACCCCGTGCACAGACATTAGTGTAGATTGTCTAGTAGAATTCTGTCACGTATTTGGAGGTCAATATTCTTACCCCCAAAAGGAGGAAACTGAGCTGCAGAGAGATGCTTTCAACATGCTTGTCCAAGAGGCGCCTGAGGGTGAGTGTCAGAAGGCAGATTCACAACACGCTGGGTCTGGATCTAACCTCTTATGATCCCCACTCCAGCGGGTACCCTCAGGCATTCACGGAGGCAAGTACACCTTGAGATCTTGTAGGTCCCAGCGGGCCTGGTGGGCAGCACGTGGGCTCATTCATTCAACAAGTATTTATGGAGCACTCAATATGTGGCAGCCACTGGCCTAGGCCAGGAGATACATCCCTGACCAAAGCAAATGTCTCCCTCCCCACGGGACTGACGTTCCAGAAAAGGAGATGGATAAGACGAGTGAATCTGGAAGAGGGAGATCGAGGACCACAATTCTGGTTGAGGTCATCAAGGTCACTATTGAGAGTTGGCAGAGAAGATGGGCAAGGACTCAGCCCTGGAACATTCCAATGTCAAGGGCCCGGGGACAAGATGAGTGACCACAAGGGAGACTGAGGAGGAGCAGCCAGGGAGGTGGGAGGGAAGCCTGGGGGATGTGGCCCTGGAAGCCGTGGGAGGAGGGAGGGACCGGCTGAATTAAATGCTGCTGAAGGCTCAAGTGAGGCATGGCTCAGGAACGGCCATTGATTTGACCGATGGGGCTCACTGGAGACGGAGACAAGTGCCATTTCAATGAAGTGTTTGGTGTGACCCTGTAACTGGAGTGGTTTATGAGAAATCGCGAGAAAAGTTGGAGAAAGATATACGACAACTCTCAGTACTGTTGTCCACTGGGCTGGTGACGGCAGAGTCCTCCACCCTGAGGGGACCAACCGGGTCCTCTGTCCGGGACATTCATGGAGCATTCCTGTGCTTGAATCAGGACATGAGTTTCTAAGCGGCAGCAGCAGTATCTAATGGTTCCAGCAGCCCTCGTTGGACCCAGCTCAGAGCTCTAACACCCAAATTGCCCCCAGAGAGCTTGGCTCTGCTGGTGACTGGCCCCGGGGCCAGCTTCTCCACTAGGTACGGGAGGGGCGCTGCCCGGGGCCCATGGTGCTTTTAGGGGCCCACGAAAATGTTTCCATTTCTGTTAAAAGCAGAAGAAAAAAATGAACTTTGAGGTCAAATACAGTGTTTTAATATATATATGTTATGGGCTGAATTGTATCCCCCCCCAAATTTGTATGTTGACGTCCTAACCCCCAGCACCTCGGGGTGTGACTGTATTTGAAGACAAGGGTTGTTAAGGTTAACTGAGGTCATTGGGGTAGGTCCTAATCTAATGGGACTGGTGTCCTTGTAAGAAGAGGTGAGGACACAAACATGGATGGGGGAAGGACGCGGGGAGAAGGCAGCTGTCTATAAGCCAAGGAGAGAGGCCTCGGAATGAAGCCACCCCTGCCGACACCTTGATGTTGGACTTCCAGCCTCTGGAACTGTGAGAGAATACATTTCTGTTGTTTAAGCCCCCATGGTACTTTGTTATGGGAGCAAACAAATACAGTATACTTATGTATTATTAATATGAATCTGTTTTTATATCAACACAGTGAGGAAATATAATTTTTAATGTTTTTTTTTTATGGAGGAAGGGGCCCACAAAAGCAAAAGTGTCTAGGGCCCAGGAAAGTCATAATGTGGCCCTGCATGGCCCTCGCCCTGGAGGATTCCTGGTGCTCAACTCGACCTTGACAATGATGCCTCTGTTCTCTGAAGGTCACATCTGTTCTCTGAAGTACATCCACCCCTTTACCAGCCGGTGAATGAGGAAGGGGGAGCAGAGGAAACTGCTGTTTGTGGAGCTCTTAGCCCAAGCCAGGCATCGTGGGCTCTGCTATGCCCCTACAGTGGGGTACCTGAGGCCTCTGAGCGTCCAGGCGGCTGACCAGGGCTCTGTAGGCGCCGAGAACAGAGCTGGCCCTGCACCCGGGAGGCCTCCCTGCAAAGGCCAGGCAGACCCACGACCCCTCTCCAGGCTGTGAAAGTGGCCCCTGTCCTCTGGAAATGACTTCAGGGCCCAGGAATGGAGGTTTCTGGGGGGTGGTGGAGGAGGAAAAACCTCACCCGGATCCCCAGGAATCCGGGAGCAGAGCCGTGGAAAGCCCAGGCTTTGGACCCCAGAGACCTGCCTGGGATCCCCCTCCATGGCTTCATTGCAATGCAGGTGACTTCTGGGAAGCCACCTCCCCGTCTGTAAAATGGCAATAATGGTCACACCCACCTCAGGGGCCGGTGCGAGGACGGAAGAGCTAACGTGTGCCAGGAAGCGTTTAGACATCCTCCTCAGACAGAGTAATTGTCCATTACTCCTCCTCCGAGCCCTCCTGACCCCTCTGCAGCCTCGCTGTCCCATCACAGCAACCTGGTTGTGTCTTTCAGGGCCCTTTCCGGGCTCTGGATTGTTCTGTTACCTATGTGCCTTACTTGCTCTGTCTCCCCGACCTCCCTGTAGCCCCCCGAGGGTGCAGGGTGACCTCCTTTTGTTCTCTGCTGCCTCCCCAGGGCCTGGAACACGCCACAGCCTCCGTGGGTATCTGCCGCTTGCCCTGCCCCCTTCCTCCCTCCCTTGGTCCCGATCGCACCTCTCTCTTTGCTGCCCCTTAAACACCCCACGCAAACACCCTGAGGGCTGCCTCAGGACCCTTGCATTGGCAGTTCCTTCTGCCTGGAACGCCCCTCCGCCACGTTTCAGCACCACTTGCTCCCTCGTCTCCTTGGGGGTCTCAGGGCCTGCCGACCACCTCGTGTGGAAGAATAACCCTCCCTACCTGCCCGTCTCCCTTCCCTGCTTTGCTCTTCTTTGCTGCAGCCACCACCATCGGATGTCACCCCTTTGCCCTCACCGGGAGGTTGGCTCCACAAGGGCGGGGGCTGTTCTGGTCACCTCTGCATCCACGGTACTTGGCATGGACTGGTGTGAGGAGGATGCAGTGCATGCTTGATACAGAGCAGACAAATATGGGAAAACCCAGTGATCCAGAATCGAAGGAAATGAACTTCTCAGATGCAATGTTTTCTGGATCCCGACTGTTTTTTTTAAGGGTCAGAGGCAGAAGGCGTCTTGTGGGGTGTGGCTCGGGCAGGAGGGGGTTTGGCTGGGTTTGTGGCCCCCTCTCCTTTTTCTGTGAGGTGCCAATCCCAGACACCCCAAGCAGGACTCTAGAAGGCTCTCCGTTCCCCAGGGGAGGGGTTCTGTTATATCCTTTGTGCTGGGTCCACTGAGATAGACACATTAACTCAGACATTTTGGTTAAAAAAAAAAAAAGATCTTTTGCCTCTAGGGCTTTCTGATGAGCTCTGAGTTAATGAGAATGTTCCATCAAGCAGAGCACGTGGGGTTTCTGGCTAACCCAGCGCTCGCTATCTGTCGTCTCTCACCTAAGGTGCATTTGCTGGGCGGCGGGCTGAGCAGGGGCTGGGGGCAGCCCTCTCAGAGCCCAGGCCCAGGAGACAGTCAGGCAACAGGCATTCGCAATGCAGCTGTAGTGGGTGAATGTCAGGGGCAGAGGGGCGCAGAGAAGCCCCTAGACCAATCTGGGGGTCAGGCTCCCAGGAGAGGTGAAGGCTCTGAAGCCACAAGAGAAATACTGGGTGGAGCTCCATCTCACAGGCGTTTCCAGGGGCTCCTGAAAGTAAAGGCTGCCTGTGAAATGCTTGGATGAATAAAACTGGTGTGAAACCTCCTCCAGGAGAAAGTGGAGAATGAGGGGAACGAGCAGGCCGGTATCCTGGGAGCTCTTTTCCAGGACAGTTCCTGGGAAATGTGGCACCTCCATGTACTGGGCCACTACCCCAGTTGGAGACAGGCTTTGGGGCAGGCAGACCTGTGTCCTCATCCTGGCTCTGCCCTCCTACCTGCTATGCAACTTTAGCCAAGGCATCTCATCTCTCTGAACCTCAGTGTCACCTTCTGGAAACTAGCCTTGTAACACTCAAATCACAGACCAGAGCGAGGATGGAATGACATCATGCGTGTCCAGCAGCGGCTGGCGGGGGCTCAACAAACCCGAAAGTCCTTTCTTCTTTCTTGCCTTAGTCCCCTCTCCCTCCCCAAATGCTGTAGGGGTCCCCATTCAGAGCCCAGCTCTGCACTAGCTGGACATACGATGAATGAATATGGTCCCTGCCCTCAAGCGGCTTCCAGTCCAGTGCAGGGAGCAGCCAAGCAAACAGACACCTGTAGCATTGGCCAGGCAACATGGACGTAGGTGCCACAGCCTGGCATGCGCTTTGTCACCGTGCGCCCTGTGGGATGCTTCCTCTCCCATTGGAAGGGGACTCCTTGTGGGTGGGGACTGCATGGCTCTGACGGGCTCACGGGGGGCCCATGATGCAGCGACACTTCACTCAAGCAGGAGTGTTCCTTGCTCGTAACTTCAGTTATCCAGAACACAGAGGAGATCCGGGAAGTGAGGACAAGGGACCTCCAACCAGCCAAACACACGGCAGAATCCACACCGTTCCTCATCGGAAGCCTGCAGACTCTCAGACTGTGTTTATTTTGTATGGAATTCCAAGAAATGCAGGTCCCTCATTTCCTAGCTCACTGCAGTGTAGGGGGAGCAAATTAGGACTTGGGGGAGGGACACTAGACCCTAGTCCATGCGGGTACATTGATCATAGCGGGATGGGAAAACGGGGAAAGATCGTTCAGAGTAGTTACAAGAACCGAAACAATGCTAGCACTCCTGATAATAATCGGTTTGGGGCCACTGCTCACCCTGGGAGCATCAGTGCGATTAGAGTGATATAAAACATAACCAACAATTCTTTCATTCATTCATTCATTCGTTCCACAAGCACTTCCGGAAGCCATTCATGTGCCAGACACGATGCTCAACGTTGGGGATATGGAGATAAACCCTTTGTGACTCCCGAACACCAGCAAAAGGTTAAATGCAGGAAATGGAGAGACACCCACTACAGTTTATTGAGTGACTGCTATGTGCCAAGGACATAAAATATTTCACACACATTATCTCCTTCGGCCTTATGCACCCTGGGAGGTATGTAGTATTTAATCCACATTTTACAGAGGAGGAGACTGAGGCTCAGAGATTTCAGTGGCTTGGCCCCTGGCACACAGTAATAAGTGGGAGAGTCAGAATTTGAACTCATGTCTTCTCTGACTCCAAGCCCATTTTTCCCTCCTGTTCTGTCCCTTGCAGCCAAGTGCCTGCCAGCATCTCCCAAGAGTATACTGTGCATTGATTTGGTTGGTGGTATCCAAGATTTTAGGTGGCACACGAATAAATATTTTCAAAATATTTAATAATTGTGTATTTACTTACATGATTATTAGAAAATAAATGCAGGTGGCATACCAAACCCACAATATAATGCTTCTTTAGAAATGAATTTACTTGTACAAGGGTGAGTCGGTTTAAAGAAAACCTTAAGTCCATAACAGCCCAGGTGATACCTGAATATGGCAAAAATCATGAAGATTGTATGCACTGATGATGTTTGGGAACACAGGTATCCTGATTTAAGAAAGCACGGAGGAATACCATCCACTTTGGAAATAATGTGCACAAATGCACAAAGCAGGAGAAATGTGGGTGCCCAGAGCTGGTAGCTTTAGCTATCTGGAAATGTGCGAAAATGGAAAAAGTGTGTTCTTGGTGATGCCAGGTGATTGCAGAGTGTCCCCGCCGGGCTCCAACGCTCATGGGCTGTGTCTGCTTTCAGGGACCTCGGCCCTTCGGACCTGTGAGCAGCCCCTCCAGTGCGAGATTTCCCACCAGCTGGGATGGGACCCCGTGCGCTATGACCTCACGGGCTGGCTCCACAGAGCCAAGCCCAACCTTTCGGCCCTGGACGCCCCCCAGATCCTGCAGCAGTCGAAAAGGTGACCGGCCAGGGCTGGGGACGGGTCAGGGGCAGCTGAGACACCGTGTTCCCTCCCCACCGGGGCTGTGCAGTCACAACAACCCGGTGAGTGAGGGCCGGTCTGGGAACCCCTCTCTAATGAAACAAAGAACCATAACCGGAGTTAGAGCGGTTCAACGTCTCCCTGGGGCCGGCGCGAGTCCAGCTGAGGAGAGAAGCTGGCCTGCTGGGGAGGTCGCACTAAAGCTAAAGAGCTGTGACTTCTTATTTTGGCTCTTTGCCTTTCATTAAGTATCTGAGAGATGATGTGACTGGAACAACTTTTATGGACATCCTAGAACGAGGGGGTCGTAAAACCGAAGTGATAACGTTTTGTAGCATTAACAGAAACTCACTCTGTCCCCTGTCTGCTCTTCTTGGAAGAGCTGGCAGAGGGCTGGCAGCAAGGGCTGTGTTCAGTTCAGAGTTATTGGGAAATGCCTGATGCATGTGTGTGCGTGTGTGTGTGTGTGTATGCATGCACATGTGTGTGCACATATTCATGGTGACCCTCCCGAGTCCATTGCTGGAATCCTGCAGGGGCAGAGCTTGGAGACAAGAACAGAAGCAGAGACCGCCAGGGGGGTGCTGGGGGCATGAGAATGGGCAAGGAGCAGTGTTTACTGACCACCCGCCGTGTGCCTGGCATCAGGAGAGATGCTTTATAAGTATCTGATTACTCCTGGCACAACGCTGTATCCTTAGCCCCATTTTACAGACGAGAAAACTGAGGCCCAGGAGGTGAAGTGGCTCTCCTTTGATCACACAGCACAACAATGGCAGAGCCAGGGTACCAGTGGTCCTGGTAGAGGTTCTCAGGACATGATGGTCAGAGTTGATTGGAAACTCCGTATGCAGGGTGGCTCATGGGCACACAGCTCCAGAAGAGAGATCAGGTCAGGGGATGGGGCACAAGGAAGTTAACGAGCACACGGAGGAGCGCATGGAGAGCCAGGGGACCTGGGTCAGGTCCTAGCCCTGCCCCTTGTCACCTGGGTGACCGTGGGCTGTCACTTTCCCTCCCTGGGCTGTTTTGCTTCCTCCACCGTAAAATAACCATTCGTTGGACTAGGCTATAAGAAACGGCGGCTACTGCACAGCCCTGGAGTCAGACAATGTTCACCTTCTGCTTTTGCCTCTTTGCACAACATGGGCCTCAGTTTCATAATCTGAGAAGTGGGAGTGATGATGCCAAGCTCTCATGTTTGATGTCAGGCTTTGCTGATGTGACACTGCGGATGGCTCATGCAGAAGCTGGTTGACAGCAGGCCTTCAACGCACATCTTGTGGCCTTGTACATTCCCTCCCTGCCCTAAAATCCCGTGGCTCAAGCTGAGGGAGGGGTGTGGGGTTAGGAAAGGGCGAGGCACACCTTTGTGGACCAGGTGGCCGGGGAGTGAGGGGCATTCTGGGAGGAAGGAACTGCTTGTGCAAAGTCGGGGCTCACAGGGGTGAAAGAGTGTGGCGGGTTTGGGCGTAAATCTCGTTAGGATGTCTCGTTTGCTCGAGAGCAAGCACTGGTGATTTCTGAGAGCCGACGGTGCCTTTTCTTAGCGTGTGCTTCTGCGGCCAAGAGCCCAGATTCACCAGGACTGCTTGTTTAGCATCTGATTCCTGAGCCCCATCTGGTCTCTCTGGGGGGCGCTTCAGGGACTGGCTTGGCTGGCAAGCTTCCCAGGAGGTTCTTACACACGCTCAAGTTTCGGTCAAACACTTTTGCTTTGTATATAGGGAGCTGAGGCCCACAGAGGACACGTGACCTGCCCAAGGTCACACAGTCAGTTGAAGACCAGAGATCAGATCTCCCAACCCCACAGATGGGGCGATCCACGTATGGGAGTCAGGGCTCTGGGTGCGACCTCTTCTCCCTGTACTGGGGGTGGAGCCCACGTCCCCCAAGGCCCTGCCCTCTCCTCTCAGGGCCCTTGCTTCCAGGGCGCTCCTCTGGTGCCCTCCCTAGATTTTTATTTCAACACGAGTGTATTCAAGCCGTTGTTCATCTTTGTGCTCTGCCATGCATTTAATGACTTTAAACACCTTTGGCACATTCGGTCAAGACTCATTTTCTTAACAGTTTGGACAGTCAGGGTAGGCACAAAGGGAGACGGATAATGCATCTTGAGGGCTGGGGCCAGAGGTGCAGCCTGGACTTGAGGGAGTGATGGAAGGTGGCTGCCTGCTGCCACTGGCGGGGACGGGGCAGGTGGGACCGGGGAGGCGCAGTAGGGTCTGCCCGGCCTTCTTAGCCCTCTTTCACCCAAACCAGAGGGCAGGCCAGCTCAGGTCTATCAGAGCAGACTTTTACAGAGCCCTGGCCCTCGCCCGCTGATCTCAGAACCTGGACATTACAGGAGGGCCGAGCAAAGGCACTGTCCACTGCTTGGCATCAGGCCGGGCATTTCGCTGACAGGTCCAGACGGCCTGTTTGACCTGTGGTCACTCATTCCTACATGAAACAGAGTAAGCACCTCTTATGTGCTGGACCTGTGCTGGGGATGACCAAGACGATTTTGCCCTCTAAGAAAGAGCAGTCTTCGTAGAATTCCTGCAAGTGATGAGAATATCCAGGAGAAGGAGGGATGCTCTAAGGTCGGGGAGGAAGAGAGGCCTGGGGGAAGGAGCTGGCACTTGTCAGAAAGCAAGGGCTCTTCTGGCAGAAGGGACTGTGACTAAATGGGTAACAGCTGCGATGTGTGATTCCAGGGGACGGCTCAGTAAGCAGATCAGGAGAAAGCAGGGTGGACCCATTCCCCGGGAGCCCCCTGAAGCCCCCCTCTCTCCCCTCTTACCTGCCAGCGAGGAGCTGAGGAGCCTGTTCCAATCCCGGGCCAAGCTGCCCCCTGTGTGCCGGGCCGTGGCGGGCCTGGAGGGCACCTCCCAGCAGGCCCTGCAGAGGAACTGTGCGGTGAGGAGGACGTTTGCCAGCAGCTTTGCGGCCGTGAAGAGGAGAGCCCCGTGCTCCCAGATCAAGCTGCAGATGGTGAGTGGGTGCCCCGTCTCCATCACGTCCTGGCCTTCCCTGCCACGCATCCCTCCCTCCTCCAGGATGGGCTATCTGCCTGCATCCTCTCCAACCTCCCCAGCAAGCCTGGAGGGCAGGCATCACCCCACGCTCCACGGGGGAGGAAACTAAGGCTCAGAGCAGCACAGACACTTGGCCACATCACACCGCTGAGAAGCAATCCGTCCAAGTCTGAGGCCGAAGCCTCGGCTGCTTGGTATTGACTTGAGTGGCTTCAGGAAGTTCCCAGGAACCGAGGTGACAGTATCACAGCCAGCCCAGCCCTGCCTGCCTTCCTCAACTCTCAGATGCCTGCGTTTTTACCGCTAGGCTCTCCTGGGGGAAGGCAGCAGGATCCAGCACTACGTATAAATATGTTACCTAGAGACGTTAATCCAATAACAAATGAGAACACTGATGGGTCATTCGTTGGGCTGAGCCCAGAGGGTGGGACACGGGAAGGATACGTTTTGCAAAAAAAATTCACAACATATTATACTGGAAAAGCCCTCAGACTAGATCCTGGGTTCTTATCCACCTCTTCTGTGGTCTGCATGACCTGGGGCTGTTTGCTTGCCCTCTCCATGCCACAGTTTCCCCATCTGTTAGAACAGGGAATAGAGTTCCCTTATTTCTCGTGAGTACCAATCAGGCTGTAGATAGGGGGTCCTTCGTGGAGGACACAGGGGCCCCCGAAGATGCCCAGGCCTGGCTGACTGGATGTCTGGGGAGTGTCCAGAGCCCTGTGTGTCTCACCCCGAGACAGCTGGCCCTGACCCCCTCTTCTCTTGGTCCCAGGATGCATTGACCAACGTCATCAGACGGTCTCAGTTACACTTCATCCACTGCCTGGTGCCGAGCCCAATGGTGGCGAGCAGGGGCGGGCAGGGGTCTTCGACTCCACTGCAGCCTGATGGAGACCAGCCTGGGGCAGGCGGGTCCCTGCCCTTGGACATCCCGGCCCTGAGGGTGCAGCTTGCGGGGTCCTGCATCCTGGAGGCGCTGCGTCTGCACAGGACAGGTAAGAGGCAGTGGGGAGCGGGCGCTTGGCTCTGACTCCTGGGACACACCCACCAAACAGTGGCAGCCGAGGGACGAGAGCACCAGCTATGTGCCCAGAGCTTCCCACGCAGCCTCCCACTGGCTCTTCCAAGCAGCCCTGTGAGAGGGAAGCTAGGATTACCCCCATTTTACAGGTGAGGAAACCGAAGCTCAGAGAGGGGAAAAGACTTGCTCAAGGTCACACAGCTGGGCCACGGCGGAGCCGGGATTTGGACCTGGGCCTCTTTGAGCCCAAAGCCCATCTTATTTCCTGAATTAGTGTGCACTCCCAGAAGGCTAGGGCTGTGTCTTACTCATCTTTTCCACAACAAATGTCTGAGGAACATCTGCCTTGGGATAGAGTGGAATTCCCACAAGTCGTATTTTGGTCGTCAAGATGCTCAGCCTGGTTTGGGAGATGAGTGTGGAAACAGGCGATGACAATATGATGTGTCAAGGGCACGCACCACACGGGGGTGCAGGAGGTACCGTGATGCCTAGAGGAGGAAGCTCCGTGCTCTCACTGGGGAGACTGGGAAAACCTCTTAGAGGAAGTAACATCTCTGTTGGGTCTTGAAACAAAGCAAGCAGCTCATCTCTGGGGACTTGGGGGAGAGGGAACCCTCCTCAGAGATCAGCTTATGCAAAGGCAGGAAGGCACGGAAGAGCCTGGGTTTTCAGGGAATGGGGTCAGAATGAGCAGGGGAATTGTGGGAGAAGAGGCTGGCGGGTCCCTCAGGAAAGGCTGTGAGAGCCGTCTTGGGAAGTTTGGCTTCACCAGGTCCAGCTGAGGAGACGATGGGGTGGTGGGGGGAAGAAGGGGTTTCAATTGCAGGAGTGAAGTCGTTAGGCCTGTGTTTTAGAAAGCAAGCATGCACCCGAGGTTTCCACCGTTAGCTCATCTTATGAGTTGAGTTTGATCTGAATCCTTCCCGTTCTTTCCTGCCTCTCAGACCCCAGAGGCCACCCTGTGGATTCCCCTCCCCGCCATTAGAAATGGCTCGGGCTCATTCTCTCCACAGAGGAGGGGGTGGCTGGGGCTGGGGGAATCTGGGTGGGCACCCGTTTGTTTAATGTCTCCGTGGTCACTGATGCCCAGCTTGTCGTCACGGTCCCCATCTCCTCCCACTGCGGTAATAATGGAACTCTGGGCACGAGATATTTGACGGAGAAGCTGGGAGCAGCTGGCAGCCGAGCTGAGACCCTCACTCCCTTAAGTGTCGCATTGATTTTCTCTCCCGTCTGCATAACCACAGGCAGAAGAAAAGAGATAATGTCGCAGGAGAAGAGGAGGATAGTCACAGCCGGCGGCTGATCGATTCTGCCTGGCTGGTTGTCAGGAAGCACTGGGCTTTTGCAAGTGGCCCTGAACCGCCTGTTAGAGCCCCCATGCGCATGCCCGGGTCTGCATGTCCCCTTCCTCGGGCCTCGTGTCCTCACTGTGGTGTCTGCCCTCCGCATTCTCAGCACGGCCTGACTCGGTCTAGACGAGTTTTCCAACTAAGCAAAGGGTTGATGTCTCGTGGTAGAACTTTCCAATTTCTGCCCCCCAGTCCTGGTTCATTTCCTCATTTTTTTTCTGCTCTAAGTTGCTTCTGTCTCTCTCACACCCTATAAGAAATACTTACATGCATCCATGTAATTATATATCAATTTTTTATGATTTTGGATTTATGCATATGCAACACATATATACATATGCACACATGCATTCATGTGATGCTGTTTATTGAGTATTGTAGAGCCCGCTGCAGACCTTGCAGCGAGTCGGCCTGGGCCTGACTCTGGCCAACGCTGGACGGGGCCTGAGATCGTGCCTCCTTCTCCTCTCCTCCAATAGCTCCGATCTCAGAGAGCTGTTGAGTGGGTTGATGAGTTAATAAGGGAATAACACTTTGAAAAGTGCCCAGTTGTAGGAAAGGACTCAATCTATGTTAGCCTCTTTCACTGTGATCATCATGGGATTTCATCCTCGTCGTGACCTTGTGACAATAGATCTTGTTATTCTCATCTGACACATGAAGAAATTGAATCGCAAAGAGATGGGGTCATTTGTCACTGGTCAGAGGGTTAATAAGGGCAGAAATGGGACATGAACCCAGTAAGTCTGACTTAAAAGAGCAGGCTTGTAACCTCCCGGCCCCTCTGTCTCTATGCGGTCAGCATCCTGTGAATCTGGCCTGAGACCTTCCTCCTCCCCCAAGAAGGCTTCCTGGATTTTCCACCCTTGATCACTCTTCTTCATGGTTTATGCATTTGGCTTATTGTGAAGTGAAGTGTCAAAACTGGAGTGAGATTTTCCCAGATCTTGTCTCATCCGGCCACTCGAGGGGTCTTTTTGAGGCAACCGAGGCTCTACCATGCCCATTGTATCAGGACAAAGTCCAAACTTCGAGGCCTGGAATTTGAGTTTAAGTTCCTTTGGGCCCCAGTCCCTGCTCACCTTTGACCTCATTGTTGGCTTCTCTCCCCTGGATTAGTTAATGTTGCCATCTGGGTTTGAATCCCAGCTGGGAGAGTAACCGTCTGTGTGACTTTGGGTAAGGTGGCTTTAACTCTCTGGGCCTCAATTTCCACGTCTATAAAATGGGTACAATAATATGGGCCCCAGAGTGTCTAGAACACAAGGAAGTTGTCACCCTAGTGTCTTGCACACTTGAGTGCTCAGTAGATGCTGTCTTTTGCTATGACTGTGGAACAGATCTTAGACTTCTCTGCTCCCTCTGCCTAGATTTCCCTTCCACACCAAGTCCCCTGGCAAACTTTACAGCTCCTTCAAAGCCCAGCTCTGATGTCACTTCTTGGTGGCTTTCCAGGTGCCTCTTCCCAGTTTCCCCCACGGAAGGGTGAACTGTGTCCATCCTATGTGTTAGACTTAGAAGAACCCCTCCGTATTATCTGATGTGGCATTTCCACATGCGTCTGTGTGGAATAAGTATTAGACCAAAACGTTTTCTTTTCCGTGGTCAAACAGGTTTGGAAAACTCTGGGTTAGGCAAAGCTAACAAAGCACCTTCCCTGCAGACGTTCTCAGAGCCTTTGTCATCAATGCTGACACACACTGTGACCTTCCAAGGGGCAGACTGAGAGTGCAGCTTTTGCAGACTTTCAGTGGAATGTTTCATAGGGTTCACGTACTGGGGAAGGCATTTGGGAAATGCTGATTGAACCCAAGCTCTTAAGTTAGTAAATGGGGAAACTGAGGCTCCGAGAAGGGAATCTGCAGAGCAGGTTAGTAGCAAGGCTGGGACGGGACCCTGAAGCCCTGCCTGCAGGACTGGTCTTCTCATTCGGACTCCTTGCTCTTCTGCCTGCGCCCACCTCCCCAGGCTATGCCGACCACATGGGGCTGACCCAGTTCCGCCGGCGGTTCCAGGGGCTGGACCCTCTGCTCACGCAGAAGCTCACGCTGGCCACCGAGCGAATAGACGAGAGGAAGGTACGTGGAGCTGGGTGCAAGAGCGGGAGGGCCTGGGTGCTTCTAGATCACGGGGCATCGCCTCGGGGGGCATCTGGACCCGCTGGGATCTGAGAGCCGGGCCTTGGGGGCAAAGATGAGGGTGGTGTGAGGGTGGCCCAGACCCTGCTCCAGACTGCACCCCTTGCAATGTCACTCAGGACACTACCTGTCCCGGAGTGGCCCTTCTGAAACCCCGCATGAGCAAGTGCAGGAAAAGAATGAGAGCGATGAGAAGGGCATGACCCAGCTAGAGGAGCCCCCAGCAAGAGGAAAAGCCATCCTTTCCAAAGGGAGTGCCACTCAGCACCAGCACCCTGGGATGGTCTATGAAAAGAAGGCTTCCCTGTCCAGAATGTCTGGGGAGCATTTCACGCTAGAGTCCCCGTCTTAGAGAATGACAATGAACACTCCCCCTCAGGGCCTTGGCGTCAGCTATTCCCTCTGCCCGGAGCACTGTTTCCCCCAGTCTCTGCGTGGCCAGTGTCATCTTGCTATTGAGATCCTGGCTCAGATGCTGCTCTCTGTGACATCCTCTGGTTTTCATGTTTGTGTGGCACTTATCTTTATCTGAAATTATATGGATCCCCTATGTGTTCTGTGACTCATATAGCAAGCGCTTAGTAAATTTTCTGTTGAATGAATGAATACACATACCTAACTTTGTATTTCTGCCCCTGTGTGTCTCCTCTCTCTGACTCTACTGTAAACTCCTAGGGCTGTAAACTCGTCTTCACCCCTACTGCCAAACCATCAATTAATGTTTCTATTGAGAATGGCCATCCGCTGATCAATGATGACAGAGCTCTTCAGAATTTGCAAAGCCCTCCTGCATCCTCAAAACAGCCTTGCAAAACAAGAGCTATTAGGTCCCTTTTACACATGAGGAAAGGGAGGCTCCTGGAGATGAATTGACTCCCCTGAGGCCACGCAGGCAGGCATGGGTGGGTTTTTTCTTTGAACCCAAGTTTCTTGATTCCAGGGAGGGTAGTTGAAATAGCATGGGCTCCAGAGTCAAACAGACCTGCAGTTGATTCCCAGATGGGGGCGTGAGGACGTAAGCAAGTTACTTTGTTTTTCTGCCTCGGTTTCCTCATCTGTAAAGTGGGAACAACAATGCCTACCTCAATGGGGTGTTTTGAGGATGACATGTAATAGTATAGTGGGTGTGCTTGACACAGGACCTGGCAGATAGTAAGGGCTCAATACGTATGAACTACTATCATCAACATCATCAGCATCAACATCAGCACCAGCATCCTTGTTGTCTTTCAAGGCCAGAGTGATGGCAGCCAAGCCATACAGACTCTGTCTTCACAACCATGTTGAAACTTCACCTCCAGGTGAGTGTGCCCATGCGTGCTGGAGACATCAGCACTGGAATCCTCAGTCAATGAATCACGGGGCTAGAAGAGTTAACAGAGTCACAATAATTAGGTCGTTTCTTGGCTCTTCTCTGTGGTAGGGACCAGGGCATAGGCCACCTCCTGCAGACAAGGCAGCACCTTCTATGTGGCCCTGCTAACTCATCATGGGGAGGGGACATCAGAGCCAGCTGGTGTGGTGAAGAGCTCTCCCCTCCCTGGGTGGCAGCCCATTTTAGAAGCCATGAAACTCTGCCTGGCTTGGCACCACCACTCACTCTGTTCTGATCTTCATTTAGGGTTCCTTATTCCTGGTCCCCTAAAACTTGATCTCTGTTCAGGGCATCTGGAACGGAGCCATTGTAAGGGTCTTGGACTCCTCTGCAGCTGAAAACAGCACCGAAGTGAGGTGTGGGGGAGTTTTCTGCGGGGGCAATGGGTGTAGCATATGGAAGCATTTCTATTCTGGACGACTCAGCAGTTCTCTGTTGCAGCCAAACTGAAGCCACCTCCATCCACGCGCTGGAGGCCTCAGAAAATGGAAAATTACAAGTGGAAGAGACTTGGTTGGGAGTTTTCACTTCTTCTTATTCTTTTTTTTATTTGCTCACAAATTTCATTTGCTGCAGCATAGAATTTTGGTGGCAACAAAAGGAAACGCCATCCTGCCTCTTATGAAAAAGCTGATAAATATTCATTTGCTAGGCAACGTGATATGCCATGAATTATACATGAACACGTGCTCGGGTGGGCAAACTGTCAGCCTCTGTGTGCAAAGCAGTTAAGACCTCAGGATTTAATAAGACAAGTTTGACAGCTAGAAAAGGTCAATATTGTCATTAGACACTAGACGGCAGCAGAGGGAATTCATTGTCAGGGCCCCAGTGAGGTCCCCTGTGTGCCTAACATGTGGCGCCTAAACATTGATTTTTCATGTCAAGACACTTTATCAAGAAAGTACTCTCATTTGATGGTACCTGCTGGATATTTTGTGTTCCCGAAACAAAAATAGCATATGCCTTTTACCACATGCGCACAAACTCTCGTTGCAGAATATCATGCACAGTGGGAAAAGGTTACAGATCCTTGACCTGAAACAGCCCCTAAAAGATAAAGCCTTCCCACTCTGGGAATCATCCCCATTTTACAGCAGAGGCAACTGAGGCCATCACCACCCAGCCAGATAGTGGTGGAGCTGGGGTTTGAACTCAGGCTTTCAGATTCCTCACACAGGGCTTTTTACTTTTTATTGTGGTAAAAATACACAGAACATAAAATTTACGAACTTCACCCCCTTTTTATTGTTTTTTGTGAGGAGGACTAACATCTGATCCCAATCCTCCCCTTTTTTTCTTGAGGAAGACTGTTCCTGGGCTAACATCCGTGCTCATCTTCCTCTACTTTATATGGGATGCTGCCACAGCATGGCTTGACAAGTGGTGCATCGGTGTGCACTGGGATCTGAACCTGCGAACCCCGGGTCTGCCGAAGCGGAGCGTGCGCACTTAACCACTGCGCCACCAGGCAGGCCCCCCCCATCTTCACCATTTTTAAGTGTACAGTTCAGTGACATTAAGCCCATTCACATTGTTGTGCAACCATCACCACCATCCATCTCCAGAACTCTTTTCATCTTGGAAAAGTGAAACTCTGTATCCATTAAACACTAACTCCCCGTTCCCTACCCCTCCAAGCCCCTGGCAACCAACATTCTACTATCTCTCTGTGGATTTGACTACTCTAGGAACCTCATATAAGTAGTATAACCTCATATAAGTAAATCATATAGTATTTGTCCTTTTGTGTCTGGTTTATTTCACTTAATATAATGTCCTCAAGGTTCATCTATGTTGTAGCCTGTGTCAGAATTCCTTCCTTTTTAAGGTTGAATAATATTCTATTGTATGTGTGTATCTCATTTTGCTTAGCCATCCATCCATCAACGGACTTGGGTTGCTTCCAGCTTTTGGCTATTGTGAATAGCACTGCCATGAACGTGGGTGTACACATATCTCCTTGAGGCTCTGCTTTCCATTCCTTTGGGTCTATACCTAGAAGTGGAATTGCTGAATCATTTGGAAATCTGTGTTTAGTTTTTTGAGGAACTGCCATACTGTTTTCCATAATGGCTGCACCATTTTATATTCCCACCAACAGTGCACCAAGGTGCTAATTTCTCCACATCCCTGCCAATATTTTTTATTTTATGGGTTTTTTTTTCATAGTAGCCATCCGATGGGTGTGAGGTGGTATCTCATGGTGGTTTTGACTTGCATTTCCCTGATGATCAGCGACGTTAAGCACCTTTTCATGCTTACACAGCAGTTTTGAATGGAAGTCCTTTGAAGACAGGCAGAGTGTTAGTCAAGTTCTGTACAGGATGTGCCACCCATGATGTTAATTTAAAATAATTCTTATTGAATTGAATTCATCCAACATTAACCAAGTACTGCCTTGCATCTGCTGAGCCATGTGCCGGAGACACAGGAATGAACAGAACATAGTCTCATGGGGAGAGGAAGACCATCACAAGCAATTTCCATACAGAGGGATGGCTTCGGGATGCCAGAGAACACCCCTAAAACTTTTGGTGTTTGCAGTAGGGGTGAGGGTGGGGCAGTCAGGGAAGACACCTCAGAGCAGGTAATGATGGACTTGAGACTGTGGGACAATTTGGAGGAAGTGGGCGAGAGAAAGAGCAGAGGCATTCTCACGCTGGCTACAGCATGAGATTGCATGGCTGCTTCAGTGTAGCTGGAGCATCAAGGATGCCAAGTGTCCAGAAAAGGGGCTGAGGATGTTGGCAGGGGCCAGATCGTGGGTTGTTGTTAACAGGGTCAGAGAATTGAGCTTTACCAGATGGTCAGTGATGGTCCATTGAAAGGTTATCCCCAGGGACGTGGCATGGAAGACCTGATCTTTATTACTTGATTACTTACTTTATTACTGGCTTAAGCAAGATTATGAAGAAAGTCAAGTCCACTCTGCCCATTCTCTGGTCCTCTCTAGGGAGCAGTGTCCTCATGCTGACCTCCAGCTATTCAGGATGCCCTGGTCTCTTCTAGACACCCAGGCACCTGCTCAGGTCTCCAGAAGGACACTGTCTTCCCCCTTTAATCATCTTGGGTCCATTTCTCTCTCCTAGATTCTCCCATCTGGTTAAGATTATGCCTTGACCTATGGTGAAGCCCACCCAGAGTGACTCTAATGGTGGCATCTCAGGCAGGTCAGTGGAGGAGCTCTTTCAGCCCACCTTGCCTGTGTCCCAGATTCTGCCCCTTCAGTCTGTCTGCTGCTGAGGCAGGAGTTGCCAGGTCTCTCTGATCAATGTGAGGAAACCCTTGGGCTCGCCTCGCCCTCTTCCCCTTGGAGTGTCTACAGGGTTGATTGATTTTAGTCAACAAAATCTCTGTCCCTGGGGACTTGAGCTGAAGAACACAATTAAGGGTTGTCAATTCATCTTCTCAAAGGCAGCCACTCTTGTTCTGTCTCAAACCCTAGAGACACTCCCAATTTTCTCTGAATTTGTCTGAGTCCCTTTTGCTGGGAGGGGGAGCTGTCCGCTCCCAGGGTGCTGAACGATTATTCTGGGCTCCCATGGCCTTGGCCCTCTGGAAGTTTTCCATTATCCTTTTTTTGCTCACCTTGCTGTCCTCCATTTCGAGTCTACTGTTTTAAGAATTTCGCGTGTTTTCCATTCAATGTTAACCAACACAATTGTATATATGTGTGTGTGTGTGTGTGCTCATTTGTTTGTTTGTTTATACAGTTTCTGCCTTGTGCCAGGCACTCTATTTATAGTCCAGAGCATATAAATAACACAGTCCCCACCCTTATGGAATGATTTGATCAATACATAAGTGAGAGGTTCAGTGGTTAAAAGTATGTGGTTTAGAGTCAGACAGACTTGGGTTCAAATCTTGGTTTCTGCCATCTCTCTTTCCATTCATCCATGCCCCTTGATACTTGATAGCTGTATGGCCATGGGCAACGTGTAATAGGATATAACAAAGTGCCTGGCACATAGTAGGTACCCAAAGATGGCAGACATTGGGCCATGGTGGCCTTTGGGCCATGGTGACCATTGGGTCCTGGTGGCCATTCTGCCATGGTGTGGGTTTCACAGAGGAAGTGTTGTGTTGACAGCAGCCAAATGGTTCGTTGGGTCAGCATCCAATTCCACAGACATGGATTCTCCGTATCACACTACTCCTTGAGGAGTGAGTTTTGGAAGCATTTCTCAGCTGTGACTCTTCATTCTTTATGGGGTCTCTCACTGCTTGCCTGGCATGTTCAGCTTAATATGAGATGTCAGATCATATGCTTTTTTGGGTGCATCCTTGTTGAACGTTGGAGAGAAAGCTCTTTGCAAAATTCTAGGACACAAAGAGGCTCTGTAAGTGGAGGCATGGGCTGGGTTTCTCCCAGGTACATTCGAGGACTCATAATTTGAGTCTAGAATGGTGGAGGTGAAGGATGTGTTATCACTTCCCAGTGCCAAAGACTGGCTTATAACCTCAGAACCTCCAGCAATTATTAGTATTTATTGAAGCTCAGCATGTGCCAGGCATGATACTGAGCACTGTATGTGCATTATAATAGCTGCTTAGAAGTCTTTGTCCGTTAAGTCCAACATCTAAGCCCACAGAGGGTTCCTACTGACTGCTTCTTTTTGTTACCTTGAGTATAAATCACATTTTCCACTTTATTTGCACATCTTGTAATTTTTTTTGAAAACTGGACGTTTTAGGTAATACGTAATAGCATCTCTCAATTCTGATCTTTTCCCAATTATTTAGAAACTTATCTGGACTAGATTTACAGAGTCTGTCTCCCCCATGATGTGAGATTGCTGATCTCTCTGCTCAGTTTTGTTTTCTTGTTTTTATTACAAATTGTGGGTTCTCAGGGGTTGCCCGTGTGTCAGCATAGCTTAGTGGCCAGCAGAGGTAGTGATCAAACACCTTGAATCTGTGAGACCTGATTCTTATGGAGCCGTGTGTGGGTTGGGAAATGTATTCCACATCCAGGCATTTACAATTGTGCCCCACCTTTTGCTTTTTGTTTGGCTCTTTTCTGCCTGGGCACACGGCCCCGTGTTTAAATAGGGATATGTAGACAGCTAGGGCCCTCTCTGTCTCTCCTGTGTGTGCATGTGGATTTGAGCATGTGTGCAGTCTTCCAGATTTTCAAGGCCCACTGTGGCTGTTCCTGTCCCTATGTCTCCTTGCTAAGTTTCCCGCTAGTCCATGGTCCACTGCTCGCTCCAATCGGAATAACGACCTTAGGCTACCTGTGCCATTGACCTTCTCCACTTGTTTGTTGCCAAGATCACTACCTTTTCTGACAATGATCCTGGGTGTGAGGTTTTCCTGTGCTTCACTGCATATAAGTGAGCCCCTTCTGGCAGCAAAGCTGCTGGTTTTCACAGCTTGCCTCACCCTGGTGGGACTGCTGTAGTGACAGAGCTTGGTGGGGACTGGAAGAGTCCTAGTCAAGATTGCCACAAACTCCAACTGTTTTTGGTAAAGTTCAATACTTTTTCTTTGTTTGTTTGTTTGTTTCTTTCTTTTATTGAGGTCACATTGGTTTATAACACTATGTAAATTTCAGGTGTACATCATTATATTTCATCTTCTGTATAGACTGCATCGTGCTCACCACCAAAAGTCTAGTTTTTATCTGTCACTGTACACATGTGCCCCTTTACCCCTTTTGCCCTCCCCTCACCCCCTTCCCCTCTGGTATCCACCAATCTGTTGTCCACATCTGTGTGTTTGTTTGTTTATCTTGCACATGTGAGTGAAGCCATACGGTAATTGTCTTTTTCCGAATAACTTATTTTGCTTAGCATAATACCCTCAAGGTCCACCCATGTTGTTGCAAATGGCATGGTTTTGTCTTTTTTATGGCTGAGTAGTATTCCATTGTATATATATACCACATCATCTTTATCTATTCATCTGTTGGTGGGCACTTGGGTTGCTTCCAAGTCTTTGCTATTGTGAATAATGCTGCAATGAACATAGGGGTGCATGTATCTTTTGAATTAATGTTTTAATGTCCTTTAGATAAATATCCAGAAGTGGAATAGCTGGATCATATCGTATTTCTATTTTTAATTTTTTGAGAAATCGCCATACTGTTTTCTGTAGTGGCTGTACCAATTTACGTTCCCACAAGCAATGTATGAAGGTTCCTTTTTCTCCACATCCTCTGAATAGTTTTTCTTGAATAAATGCTTCTCAACTTGGTGTATCCCCATGTTCAATGTCAAGAGTATTGAATTTGTTGTTTTTGAAATTTTTCTCCATTTTTATCATTGTTTTTTGGGGGAGAGGATTTATCAAGTCCCTTGTTCCACCATTCTGAAGGTCTCACTCCTGCATGCTACTTTTGTGACCTCATTAAATCCCCACTGCATCCTTGTAGGATAGGCAGGATTGCCCCGTATTCTAGAATGTGAGGATCAGAGAGGAGGAGTGGCTTGTTTAGGGTCACACAGCTAGTGCAGAGTGGAGCTGCAGTGGATCCCAGCATCAGAGGGCAGAGAATAAGCTCAAGAATCTGATTCCTTAAGGGTTGTTCCTCCTTCCTCATTTCTTAGCATGCGACCTGTGACAAGTCATTTCATCGCACTGGAGCTCACTTTCTTTCTCTGTAAAATGGGCATAAAATAGTACCTGTTGCAGAGGTCTGAAAATAAAATGAGTTATGGGTAAAGCCCTTAGAGCCATGCTCAGACTCAAATACACAAGAGAAAATTATTTCCTTGGAGCAAAGTGGTCAACATTTTACTCAGCGTTCCATGGATCAATTATCCGGACAATTCAGGTGGAATCGCTGATTCCATAAAGACGTAGGACAAGGAACCAATTTTTCATGGTCACCTGGATTCTTGCCCTCTCCTCCACCAACCAGCTGTTGGACATTGATTACATTATGTAGAATCAAATTAAGTCACATATTTGACCTAAGTGAGTGACAATTTTACTCGATCTAAGAGTAATATTAACGATGATAATGGTAACAGTAATTAAGTGCGAAGTCACTTACAAAGTCTTTTTCACAGATTCTCAATTAACCGCCCAACACCTGTACAGTCTGGGTAGGGCGCAGAGTCACCATTTTGCAGGGGAGGAAAATGAGGGTCAGAGGTCTAGTTCAATGCCGGAGCCACTCACTCACCTGTCATTTGGACCTAAGCTTTCTTATCTGTAAAACGAGGTCCGCAAGACAGAATATGTCTGTTAGGCCTATTGTTCTTGGCTACACAGATATTTAAGGCCCCTAAGAAAACCAGGAGATGGAAAAGAATTCTCGGATGTTGTGGGGGTCGGGGTGTGTGTTTTGGCCATGCTCAGGGTGTCCCTGAGAAATGAGATAGTCTGGGTTCTGTAGCACATCTACTGAGCTTTGACCAAGGCAGAGCTGGTAGGACTTGCTCTAGGACATTAGGAGTAGCTCGTAATGTTTATTGAGTAATTATTATATGCCAGGTACTATGTGAAGCCTTCCACAAGCACAAACAGAATCTTCTGAAATAGGTTCTATTATCTCCCCCCATTTTTCTGAAGCGGAGGCTACAGCTCAGAGCAAAAAGGTCAGACAGTCCATGGGTGATAAAACCAGGCTCTCAGTCTAGGGGGGATCTAACTCCACATCCTGGTTTTTCCCCCAAACCTTGACTCTGGGTGTTAACTCCAAGGTAGACTTAGAAAAATTTCATTGGCTGTAGTTTTCATTTATTTCTCACCCATCCATCTTATTTTCAGCCAGTTTTTATTTTGTTTCCCTCTTGTGCAGAGAGAAAATATGTTGTACTTTGGATATATTGGTGTTATGCATTCTGCTGCCTACAGCTCCCTTGGAATGCTTTTGGCTAAAATGTAATAAGCAAAACCATTGAATTCTTGGAGGGGTCTTATGGAATGTTTTCCAAGGGGTCAGAGGAAGAAAATTCCTCCCAGATTGCAGTCTTGGACTAGACTTTTAATAAGTTTTTTTTTTTTTGGTATCTTAGGAAGTTTTCTGTGATACTGATGACCCGTGGAATTGAAACTCATCTGCTAAATTACCCCAGTCTTATAATACCTTTTGCTTCTTGAGTGTTGCAATTACTTTTCTGACAGTTTATTCTGAAAATAGACTTTGTGATTTTCGGTGAATGGAAGGTCCACGAGGGGTGGTGTGGGGGTGGAGTGGGAGGGGATTGGCAGTCACAAAGGAACAGGCACAACCTGTATTTATCTGAGGGTACACGTCTCTGGCGGGCTTGTTTTAGAGCTTGCAGGACTATATGAAAAGAGGAAAATTCCATTAAACGGCTGATGATTTGGCCAGTGGTGCATCCAGGAGTCTCTTTGAGTGAATTTGTTCCTCCTGCATGCGGCTGCCTTTCTCCCCTCTACCCTTGACCCCCACTGGATGTCTCTTGTTTGGGTAGTCATTCATTCAGTCATATTTATTGAGCTCCTACTGTATGCACAAAATAGTACCAGGGCCAGTGGAGGAAATAAGAGATGAATTAAACACAGGCTCTTCCTCCATAATCTAGGTCAGGCACACAAGGTTAATGGCCATGTCATTTACTCAGCAAATATTTGTGAGAGTGAGGTAGTCGCTGGCAAGTACAATGAGAGAAGGACAGAGTGCTGGGGAGGCTGTCGCAGAGGACGTTAGTGACACAGTGGGTGAATTCCTCATGCCCTTGGGTCCTCTGGAGCCATCCTGGGCATGTGAAGCAGTTCCAGACGTAGATATTGCAATGTCGCCTAACAGACCTTGATTCAGACCTGGCTCTGCCCATGTGTAAATTATAACCTTGGAGAAATGCCTTCGCTTATTTTTTTTAATTCCAGTAAATATATAGAACATAAAATTTACCATTTTAACCATTTTTAAGTGTGCAATGCATTCACATTGTTGTGCAACCATCACCAGAACTCTTTTCATCTTGCAAAACTGAAGCTCTGTCCCATTAAACACTAACTCCCCACCCCCTTTCCCCAGCCGCTGGCAACCACCATTCCACTTTCTGTCTCTGTGAATTTGACTGCTCTAGGTGCCTCATATAAGTGGAATCATACAGCACTGGTCCTTGTGACTGGCTTATTGCACTCAGCGTGGTGTCCTCCAGGCTCATCTGTGTAGTAGCCTGTGTCAGAATTTCCTTCCCTTTTAAAGCTGATTAATGTTTCCTGTGTGTATACACCGCATTTTGGTTATCTATTCATCTGTTGAGTGGTTAGTTTGCTTCTACCTTTTGGCTGTTGTGAATAAGGCTGCTATGAACGTGGGTGTGCAAATACCTGTTCAAGTCCCTGCTTTCACTTCTTTTGGGTATATTTCCAGAAGCAGAATTGCTGGATCATATGGTAATTGGATGTTTAATTTTTTTGGGGAACTGCCGTACTGTTTTCCACAGAAACACATCCTTCATTGAGTTTCGTATCTTTGGTTTTGTCTTCTGTAAAATGGGCATGGTAATAGGGGTGCTATGAGGATGAAATAAGATGGTATCTGTGAAGGTTCCAGCAGAGTGGATGGCATACAGTAGGTGCTCAATACATGCTTGTCTTCTGCACTCACCTGGGTGAGATGGGGCACTGTTAGCCAAAGCTCACAGATATGTGGGGTCATCTTCTCTCTCATGATGCATCAGCCATCTAGCCAGCCTGACCTTCACCTTTCGGAGTCTCCCATCTTTGATCTCTCTTCTCCTCTAACTTTGTCTTCTTCCCAGGCCATAGAGGAGCTCCTACAGACCCTGGATCTGGAGAAGAAGGCAGTGGTCGTGGGGCACAGCCAAGTAAGTCATGCTTTTGTCTTATGCCGTTCTGCCCATCGCATCAGGGACCCAGATGAGACTCGATTCGTGTCCTACCTCAGTGTCCCTTACCTCTGAGTGTCTCCTTTCACCAAACTGAAATCAGGGCTAATGATTTTCTGCCTGCCTATCTTACAAGGTCATGAAGATAAAATGTTACAATGTGGGAGGAAATGACATTGGGAAATATCACTTATTAGAGGTTATATTCCCAGGGACCTCAATGGCCTGGAAGAGTTAACATTCTGGACCTCAGTATGACTTTCTGAGCCTCAAAAAGAGCTGCCACAAAACCTGAGAAGAAACACTCGTCCTCTCTTAGAGCCTTGTAACTTTTACTTTGCAACCAACAATAACACAACTATAGTCCCAGCTGATTAGCAGCAGTAAGTGTGAAGACAGGGCTTGAGAAGAAGGCACATGATTTTAGAGTTGAAAGAAATAGCTTTTTCCAAACTGGTACTGAGTCAAAGGCTCTTCTAAGAATGTTTAAACATTTAGAGAATAATTTCACAGAGCCCTAATATGCTCATATTTAAAGTTTTCGAGAGGGAAGATATAGTTTTTAGGGCTTCCCAAACTATTTGACCAGGAGACCCGCACCCTTTTGTTTTTGTGGAAGACCCATTACCATCTCCCAGAGTGAGTGTTCTATGGGTGATAGTTTGGGAAGTGGGGTACAGAGATTATAAACTCTAGAACCAGGTGGTGGGCAGGGGAGAAGGGACAAAGGTTAGAAATACAAACTGGAGAGAGAATAGACCAAAGGAACAACTGCTCCCTCCATCTCCCCACTTAGTTATCTACTGATTGATTGTCAACCAGTGAAGCTTCGTCCATCACCTTCCACCTCCAGGTGCTACGCGAGGTGCTGGGGAAGGGCGCTGGTCTCCAGAAGCCCACTGTGGTGGCATTATTGCCCATTAGTACCTTTTGGAACCCTAAGGAGTCTGCCCCATCACACCTCCTTCCTTGGAGAGCTCATGATCATATACTCTGGTCATTGCCCCGTAGACAGACTGGTCTCTCCCTGCAGACGTCTTGGTCCTGCTGAAGCATATGGTTGAATCTGCTAGTCTGCGGTGGTCTCCACCTGAATTATCCTGCTGGGAGTTGTCAGCAACTAGACCTCTGCAGACCTTTCCATTAGAAGGAATAAACCTATTGGTTACTGGGCTCCCAGCAAGAGCCAGGTGCTATGCTAGGCAACTTCGTGTGTTAGTCGTCTTTTTCCCTCACGATCTCCTGGGAGACAATTAGTGCATTCCTTCTTCACAGATGAGGAAGCTGTACCTCTGGGAAGTAGACCACTCCTCAAGGTCTTATAGGTAGCTAGGTACAGGTACAGCTCCTGTGAAAACCTGTATTTGTCCAAGTCCCGGGATCTTGTCAATACACCGTGGGTTCTTTTATTTATTAGTGGAAATATTTAACACATTCTTTACACACAGGTCTTTATGATCTGGAATCAGAGAAATTATTCTTCATCTCCAAGGACTTCATCCTTCTAGACTAGCAGTCCTCAACATATGGTCCCTGGACCAGCAGTGTCAGCATTGCCTGAGAGCTTGCTAGAAAGATAAACTTGCAGGCACAACCCCAGACCTAGTGATTCCGAAACTGTGGGGTAGGACCCAGCAGTCTGGGCTGTCACAAGCCCTGTAAGGGATTCTAGGGTATGCTCAAGTTTGAGAACCACTAGTCTAGATAATTACTCAGTTATTTCATGAATACAAAAACTCGGTCCCTATGATCCCAGGAGCTCTTGCAGAGCAAGGAAGAAAACAGAGGAAGAGGAGAAGTTGCTAGGCCCAGGTTCACAGTGGCGAGACCAAGAAGTCTATAAGCTCAAACATTCCAATAATAAAACAGTATTATTATTGAGTAATACTTGGTATTCACTAAGAAACTGTCAAGAGCAAATTAAGGTCAATGTATCCTTTTGGAAGCCAGGCTAGACTGAGATCTTTAAGGGCAGATACAACTTGTATACATTTGCAGGATTTAACACTTAATAGGTGGGAAGGTTACAAACTAGAGAAGAGAATAGGCTGACCTGGTCCACACTCAGGCTTCCCCAGGTCCCAACTGTGTCATTCCTGAGTGAGTGATTGACCCTCTCTGAACCTCAGTTTTCTCATCTGTGAAATGGAGCCACTGCTTTCTACCTCCAACGATGGCTGTGGGAATCAGTAAACTGCCATTGAACCGGGGTTGGCTGTCATCACTTGTTGAATGCATTTGTCAAGAAGGCAAGATGCTTATCAAATAGAATAACATTTTAATGTCCAAAGAATTAAACTCCTCCAGTCTGGAAAATTACTAAGAGGAGAAGAGCTAATTCCTCAGCAGGACCAGATATGGGAGCTGTTGCTGTATCAGATTTTTAAACCTTGGCTTTCGGCATTTTTAGAGGAAAAACAGCTTGCATAGCAGTGGTCCCTCCTGAAAGATGGGGATGTTGGGATGTTACACTCTGCTTGGGTTCGATAAGCAGCTGGACCCATGAAAAGCGAATAATTTAGATTTTTCTTGGTGATTCTCAGCCCCTGGTACCTTATCGAGGCCTGTGCCGAGGGCCATGACATTTATGAAAAAGGTGGGATTCCACAATCAGTCAGCCTTCTGATCGGCAATACGCTCTTAAAAGGAAAAAAAAAAAAAAATCAAGATATGACTCTGCAGAGGCGATGACTTATTCCTGTTCTGTGTATGGTCGTTTCCAATTATCCTTTTAATGAAAGCTTCGTACTTAATCAATAGTGGTTTGGGCAGCCCCCGCCCCCTTTTGTAATATATGAACTAGCGCTGTCATCACTTTGATCATTGATTTTTTTTTTATAGCGGCTTTTGGGACTCACCAGCTTGTGAGATTAATATAGTCATTATTGAGGCAATCTGATAGGTAATGAGTCAATCGTGTCGTTATTTCAATGAGGCTAATTATCTTGGCGGCCCTGGCTGTTAGGAAGTGTTCTGTACGGCGATAGAGGGTTGCGAAACAGAATTAGCACTGATTGGGTGTGCTAATTTTCATTTTCCCGTCGAGAAAGGGTTTACTGTGGGATCAGCAGAGTGGTCTCCATTACAGAAAATCGGGTTAGGGGAATGGAGAATAGATGGAGACCTTTTGTCCCACTGGGATCAAATTGCAATTCAACCGCAAACTTCAGGCATTTGTATCATAATGAACAAGGAAATGAAGCCTCATGTTGACGTGGAGAATGGGGGCAGGAGATGAACTCAAGGTTTGGGGTTTAAGTCTTAGCTTTGTCGATCACCAACTAGGTGAACTTGAGTCAATTACATAACCTCCCTGAGTCAATAGATTCCTCAAACGGTTGTTTCGAGATTTAAAATGAGACATAGGAGAAAGAGCTTTGAAAAAACGTAGCTGCCATGCAAATGTCAATTACATTCAGTGAGAGTTATAGTCTTCTCTGGAGTCAGATAGAGGGAAACAAATCCTGGTGTTGCCACTTGCTAGTGGAGGATCGTGGGAAAGGCGTTTTTTTAGCCTTAGTTTCTCCATCCATAAAATGGGGGGGATCATAATGGCTATCACATAGGATCGTGCGCGTAAAGTGCTTTACTTGCATATCAAGTGGTTAGTTCAGATCCAGAATGCAGTAAGGTCTCCATAAAACGTTAGCCATTAATTGATAATGTCACCGATTACTTGATAATACCACTCTGCCTCCAGAGAAATTGAGCACCTTTGGGGTTATAAGCCACAACTGGCAAAGAAACTCACAGGGCTGTTCACAGAAACAAGCAGCATGAGGGGGGTCCGAAAAGGACCCTCCTCCTGTGGCTGACTCAGATCCCACCACCAGAGCATCTTTCCTTTTCCTCTGGGGAGGCGAGACCGGCATAGCTACCCTACCACGTTGGCTGCAGCAGGCATGGCCCCAAAGTTTCAGATGCTTTCAGAAAATCCTTTCGTGTTCCCTGCGGTCTATTGGAAGGCAGCCCTGCAGGGTGCCTGAGGAGGCATTGATCGCCCTGCTGCGGAGGCTTCATCCGTTATTGATGAGCCGAGGCCTGGACATTGTGGAGCTCGCGCTGCTTTCTGCTTAATGCCTGAGCCCTTCAGTGGCTGGCACCAGCCTGGCCCCATCCTCTCCTGGCTGAGGAGGCTACCCTCACTTTCCCCCACATGCTCCGCCCCTCCTTACAAGGCAGGACTGAGTATTTCTAGGGCGCAGCTTTTCTCAGGTAGCCAGTGGCTCTTATCAAAAAGAATGCACATTCCCAGACCTGGCACCAAACCCACTGATTCAACCTTTCCTGGGGTGAGGCCTGGGAATCTGCATTTACCACACTCCGCAGGTGATTCTGGTGCACAGAGAAGTTTGGGCAGGTCTGTCCTAGCAGTGGTTCTCGAATGAATGTGTGCATGACTCTCCTGGGGATCATGTTGAAATGCCAGCTCTGACTCAGCAGTCTGGGGCGGGGAGGGGTCCCAGATTCTGCATTTCTAACAAGCTCTCCGGCGGTGACACTGCTGGTGCGTGGACCACGCTCTGAGTCTCCAGGAGCTAGGAGAAGGGAGGGAGGAGCCACCAGGAGACAAGATGCTTTGATAATTTAGCCCCTCAGTCAAGGGCAGCTGCTGACCATCACTTTGGGTGGATGCAAGAGAACTGGGGCCTGAGCGGCAGCCACCTCCCACATGACCAGAGGAGAAGTCACCTTCAGCCTCTTCTCCTTCTAGGTGTTCCTCAAGGCTGGCGTGGTCTCCAGGCTGGAGAAGCAGCGAGAGAAGCTGGTGTCTCACAGCATCATTTTTTTCCAGGCGACTTGCAAGGGCTTTCTGTCTCGCCAGGACTTCCAGAAGCTGAAGGTACGGAGACCGGTGTGCCTCGTGAGCCCGGCGGAGGTGTGAGAGCCTGGAAAAGCACCTTCCTGGCTGGACCAGGGCCGGAATTGCTCTTGTGCACGAATCCACTGCGGGATAATGTTCCCGTGCAGATTCTGATCCAGTGGGTCTGGGGCGAGCACAGGGTTGGCATGTCTCCCATGATGGAGCCAGTGCGCTGGTCCATGACCCGCCCTGAGTGGTGAGACTTAAGTGATGCTTTGCAAGAGGCTATAATTTTTTCTGGAACACTGACATCAAATTGCCAACGATGTTGACCTTGATCTAGATATCCATGAGGTTGTCCAAGCCCTCCTGGGTCAGTTCATGGCTTCAACCTGTCCCATCTCTGGAGAACTTGGCTTTCACGGGTCAGCAGACAGGGCATGGTCAGGACCCAGCCACTGAGGAGTTGGGGACCGAAGGGCAAGTTCAGAGCCTGCAGTCCTGAACCACCCTGGGCCGCCATCTTCAGAGATCTCTGGAGAATGAATTTCTTCTCCGTAGCCTGCACATTGGAGAGATGGCAGCATGGCTCTGGAGACAAACAAGACCTGTGTTCAAATCCCACCTCCACCGCTTAAAAGCTGGGTGACGGGGAAATGAGATAATGTGTGCTTAGTACAGAACGTGGCACATAGTAACTGCTCAATAAATCCTAGCTGCTATTACCTGAGTATTGTCTCTATTAATTAGTACTACTAGCCTGGAGTCTCATTACATGTGCCTCCAGCTTATGTGAATTTGTGAAGTCAAGTATACGCACTTGACAAAGCAGAAAAAAGCAAGAACATTAATCATTAAAATATTGTGGGCAATCCCACTGGCCCTGCACTTGAGTAGCTTATGCCCTTGGAATAGAGGTTAATTAAGAGCCTGGGCTCTATCTGCAGCCAGACTGCAGGGGTTCAAATCCCAACTCTGCTACTGAGAAACTGTGTGACACTGGGCACATGACTACCTCTCTGTGCCTCAGTTTCCCCATCTGTAAAATGGAGATGATAATAACACTCACCTTCACAGGGCTGTAGTGAGGATTCAGCTGAAGTGGGTAAAATGCTCAGGGTGATGCCTGGCCCTTGGGAAGCCCCATACCAGCTGTACAAGCATCACTATTGTAACAGTGATGACAGGAAAGGATCTACTGGCTTGTAAGTCAGCACGAGTCTCACCTACATAGGAATGAGTTAGGTCAGTGGTTCTCAAAGTGTGGTCTCTGGACCAGGAGCAGACGCATCAACTGGGGATTTGTTAGTAGCACAAATTCTTGGGTCCCACCCCAGACTTACTGAATCAGACCCTCTGGGGGTGGAGCCCAGCCATCTGTGTTTTCATAAGCTTTCCAGGTAATTCTGCACACAAGTGTGAGAAGCACGGAATTCTTGTTTAAAGACACTTAAAATGATGTCTATCCTTTAAATATCAACTAATAACATAATCATGGCTGTTGTCTCTTGTGGGCAATTTCAGGGCTTTTCTTTTTTTTTTTTTAATTTTTTGTTTATTGCAGTAACATTGGTTTATAACATTGTAAAAATTTCAGGTGTACATCATTGTACTTCTATTTCTGCATGGACTACATCATGTTCACCACCAAAATACTAATTACAACCCATCACCACACACATGTACCGAATTATCCCTTTCACCCTCCTCCCTCCCCCCTTCCCCTCTGGTAACCACCAATCCAATCTCTGTCCCTATGTATTTGTTTATTGTTGTTATTATCTACTACTTAATGAAGGAAATCATACGGTATTTGACCTTCTCCCTCTGACTTATTTCACTTTGCATTATACCCTCAACGTCCATCCATGTTGTCACAAATGGCTGGATTTCGTCGTTTCTTATGGCTGAGTAGTATTCCATTGTGTATATATACCACAGCTTCTTTATCCATTCATCCCTTGATGGGCACTTAGGTTGCTTCCAAGTCTTGGCTATCGTGAATAAGGCTGCAATGAACACAGGGGTGCATGTACCTTTGCAAATTGGTGTTTTCAAGTTCTTTGGATAAATACCCAACTTTTCAAGGATAGATTTTGCCTTGCACAGTGACTTTTGAACTTAATCCCTATATAAAATGTGACTCTGTTGTATAACATTTTACATTCCTCATCCTGTTATTATTAGCAGGTCATGCGAGATTAAATTGAGGCATGATGCCTGATGCTGAGAACCTGACTCCATGAAAGGAAGCTTTATTTTTAAGTTACCCAGTCCCTTCCACTAGGATATAAACCCATTTCCTCCATCGTTTTTGCCACCCCCTGCCTCCTCTCTCTCCTCACCCTTCCCCCAGGTTGGGCAGGACCCCTCAAATCTCCGTTCTCCTTCCCCTGCAGATTCGCCGACTGGCCACACAATGCATCCAGAAGAATGTGGCTGTGTTCCTGGCAGTCAAGGACTGGCCGTGGTGGCAGCTCGTGGGTTCCCTCCGGCCCCTGCTGAGTACCACCATCGGGGATGAGCAGCTCCATGCCAAGGAGGTTGGTCCAGGTGGCAGGCAGGGCGCCGAGGAGCTACCCCCTCCCCCAACCCCATCTTAGCACTTGCATCCAGACCCAGTGCTCCCACTCCTGAAAATTCTCGATCTGAGAATGCTCTGCCCAACAGCCCTCCCTGCACCTTCTAAACATCTCTCTGCTCCCATCAACACAGACCACCCTCCTTCCCAGCTCCTCTCTAGGCTCGTGGGTGCTGGTTAGATGTATCATGACGGCCCTGGGGCACGCGATCACTTACTGCTTATCCCAGGACACCCAGTGGTGGAATCTTTGAGTCCTTTATCTTCTTATCTCTCAGAGAACGCTCCCCCACTGTCCCTTCTACCCTGTTAGCACCCACCTTAGGTAACCATTTTGATTGGCTTCTGGTTTATCCTGCTGGTTGTTTCTCTTTGCAAAAATTAGCAAATGCACGCACTATTTGTTCTTCTCTTTCTTACATGAAAAGTAGCATATTACGTGTATTCTGCAATTTGCATTTTTCATTTAAAAACATATTTTGAGAATCATGCCACGTCCATTTTTCTGGATTTAATTTTTTTATTGAAATATATTTGACATATAACATTGTGTAAATTTAAGGCGTACAACATGTTAACTTGATACCTTTATATATTGTAATATGATTGCCATTTTCATAGAAATCTTCTTCGTTCTCTTTTCACGGCCATATAGTCATCCTGTGTGTGTGTGTTCCATAGGTCATTCCACCAGCCTGCTATGAGTGGGTGTTTAAGTTGCCCCTAATGGTGGTATCGCCACCACGTCACTCAGGCGTGCCCAGTCTCAGGTTAAGCAGTGGGTCTGTTCCGAGGATTTGCATTCAGTGCCCAGACTGGGCTGGTGTGGACCAGACCTGTATGAGCAGAGACGTTGGTATTCAGAAATGATGAAAGAACAAGTCCCTTGTAGGAACTTAGCATCTGGGCATCCTCACAGAGAGGCTGGCTGAATCACCCACTCCATTCTCCGGCCGCCCTTAACACATATGGTCCAGAATAGATTCTGCTAAGGTGTTTGTTTTTGTAGGAGGAGCTTACAATGCTGAGAAAGAAGCTGGAAAAATCAGAGAAGACACGGAATGAACTCCGGCAGAATGCAGACCTGCTAGAGAGCAAGGTACCCCCATCCCTCCTGTGTGGGGCCCCTGTGCGGGGTGAGCTCTGTGGACGGGGAAGATGGTGATGAGCCTGGCACTGCACTAAGTGCTTTACGAGCCTCCCCAAAATAGCCCTGTGAGGGGCATGCTGTTACTGCCCCCATGTTACAGAGGGGCAGATTGAGGGTCCGGAATGTTAGGTATCTTCCCGAGGCCTCACAAGCAGCAGCGTAGAGCTGAGATTCACACCCATGTCATCTGGCTCCACAGGGAAGAATTTCTTAAATAAGTCACAAAAGCACACATCACAGGAGAAAAATGATATTTGATTATATTAAGGTAATCAACTTCTGTTTATCAAAGCATAAAATGGAGACACACCACATGTAGACAAAATTTGCGACACATATAACTGGCGAAGGGTATCCAGAATATGTAAAGAACTTCTTCAAATTAATTGGAAAAAGGCAAACACTGCAATAGAAAAAAAACAAATGGGCAAAAACCAGGAATCGACAGTTCCCAAGTAGGCACTCTTGTTTCAAGAGTTCAAATGCTCAAGAATTCAGATGACTGTAAACTCATGTAAAGATGCTCAATTAACTAGCAATCAGGAAATGCAAATTAACACCACAGTAGGTACCATTTCACACTTCCGATGGGCAAAATTGACAGGTCTGATGTAGCCAAGTGCTGGCAAGAATGTGGAGAAGCAGGAACTCATATGCCGGAGGTGACAGTGTAACTTGACCTCATTGCTCTTGAACAGCTTAGCATTATCTCCAAAAGTTGAAGCTGTCCATACCTTCTGCCCCAGCAGTTCTGCCTTAGGTATACGTGCTCTAGAATCTGTCCCATGCATACATGAAAAGCCGAGCGGTATATAGCAGCAGTGTAAACACCCAGATGGGAGCCTACTGATAGAATGGATGAACACATTTTGTTATATTAAAAACTGAGTAACCAAAAGTGAAAATGAATGAAGAGGCGGGCCACCCATGGCCTTCAGGTCAAATCCAGTTCACAACCTGGTCGTTGTCAATAAAGTTTTATTGGCACACAGCCACACCCATTCATTTGTGTGTAGTCTCTGGCTACGGTGGCAGAGTTGAGTAGTTGTGACCGAGACTGTATGACGTGCAAAGACTAAAAATATTTATTATCTGGCTCTTTATACAAAAAGTTTCTTGACCCTTCAACTGGAGACAGGTAAATCAACATGGGTTGCCCTCCCAAACATAACACTGAAGGAAAATGATTAAGTTACAAAAGAATACCTAAAATATGATATCTCACATATTAATTTTTTAAATGTGCAGAACAATGCTGTGTATTGATTGGGGCACATACCTGTATAGTTTTAGAGCACAGATATTCACAGGAGCAATAACAGCAAATTCGGAGTGGTGGTCTCCTCTGGGGGTGGAAAGGGACTTGTGATTGGAGAAGATTATGTTGGGGTGTGTGTGATTGCAGGCTGGTGTCTTCTTTCTTTAGTTGGGTGTTGAGTTTGTGGGCTGGGGATGAGCAGACAGTCTCTGCCCCCAAGGAGACTATTGCAAATTATACATTTCTAAACAAATCCATACAATATGATGTGGGGCATGGTCAGCGAGAGTGGGTAGACCAAGGAAGAGCCATTCAAGGACAATTTGCTGTTCCACTAAGCCTCTCAGGACCAAGACTAGGGTGAGGAGAACGAGGCACTCATCTAGGGCACAAAATGTAAAGAGATGTCAAAAGACTTAGCAAGATAAATACTATTTTAATGCAGTGTCTTTGAAAATGTAAATTAATGCAAAAAAGTCCACGATGAGCAAAATATCAAAATTTTAAATAAATGCAGGATTGGTGGGGCAGAATTAGGGTGAAGCAAGTGAGACAGTCTGCACGATGGGCTCCGGTCTTCATTTAAAATTTTGATATTTTATTCATCACAGATTTTTGGCATTGATTTTGATTTTCTTAAAGATTGCGTTAAAATTTGATTTATCTCGATTTCTGAGATTTTGGGCGCTGTCTTGAATTTTGTACCCTAGGGGGGTGTTCCGTGTGCCTCATCCTTAGTCTCAGCTGTCTTTTTCCATGAAGCCGTGGGTACCTCATGGGGTTCTACTGAAGCTCGGATAGAAGCTTCATTTATTCACCCATTCAACAACTGAGTATGAGCACCTCCCACGTGGCAGGCATTGGACTGGACGTCTCAGGTACAGCTAGGGAGAAGGCAAAGTCCCTGACAGACCACAAGCAAATAAACAAGCCAACTAGTTTCAGATTATGAAGGGCTGCAGATATTAGGCAGAGGGGAGGTGATAACAAAGGGAGGTCGAGTGGGGGCTATTTTTGTCTAAGTGGTCAGGAAAGACTTCCATGGATTGAGATGTTTGATTCTAGATCTGAATGATTCAATGTTGCCATCCATATACAGATCTGGAGGAAGAGGAGAAATGGCATGTGCAAAGGTCCTGAGGAAGAGGAGAAATGGCATGTGCAAAGGTCCTGAGGCAATGTAGGATAGTATCTGTCAGTGCAGAGGAAAACTAGAGCTTTCTATGCCTGCGAGGCTATACTGTGATTATTACTGATAATATTGCTTTGTTTGGTTGATGGATAGTGGTGGCTTTAATTAGATTCATGGCTAAGCCAACAAAACACATTCTTCTTCCTATGTTGACAGCCCCGGTTGATCCTGGCTGGCTCACGTGGGGACATGGAATGGAGTTGGGGGGGGGCTCTTTTCTACCCCTTCTCATCCTCTTCATGATTGTGTTCACTCTCCCCACCAAGAGTTCTATTTCTGCTTAGCTCATGCCCACTCCCACCGCCATGGTAAAGCATCAACTGTTGAGTCAGCCACGCACGAGGAAGAGGCAGGAGCTTGGAAGGCAGTCACGTCTGCACGTGGTTAGGAGGAGCTGGGCTGAGATGCTGCACCACGAGTCTCCCCCCTGATGGAAAAGACTCTAAGAAGGAGAGGAGATCGTGCACAAGTGCTTCACGTTCTGGTTCGAGGCTCTTGCAGGCAGCCTGACCCCTCTCACCGGAAGTAGCAATGAGTAGAGAAGCAGAAGCGAAAAATCAGAGAGCTGTGGGCTGGCTGGGAACATCGGTGACTTCCCTGTAGAAATTCCTTCCCGCTGAGCTGACATTCGATGCAGTAATTCATCACGAGCTGTCAGCTCGGACTTGGGGGCTCGCAATGCCTCGGCTGTGGGGGAGACGTGGAGAGGGGTGAGATGAACATCTTTAGCATCTACTGCCGCAGCATATGGGACACTGGGAGGAGGGAGGGAGGGAGCCAGGCTTCTGAGCCCTGAACCAAGCAAACGAGTGCCAGCACCTACAGAATATTCTACCCGGGGTCTTTGTGTCTTTGTATCACACATGGTTACGTAAGATGTTCG
This sequence comes from Ceratotherium simum simum, assembly GCF_057802395.1. Lineage (NCBI taxonomy): Eukaryota > Metazoa > Chordata > Mammalia > Perissodactyla > Rhinocerotidae > Ceratotherium > Ceratotherium simum. The sequence continues at coordinate 12,290,462 of NC_141934.1, read as the reverse complement.
GGGCCTTGTAAAAATAAGATAAACTTAAAAGCTAAGAAAATCAGAGCAAAGGGAATTAAGAGTTGAAGAGTATACAAAATCAGGGAAAGGGAAAATAGAAATTTACCATTGGTCTCTGGCTCCCTTTCATTCCATGGCCTTTGCACGTGCTGTTCCCTCTGCCTGGACCACTTGTCTCCACCCTCTTCACCTGGTTAATGCCTGGTCACCCCTTCTCACTCAGTTCAGGTGGCACTTCCTCTGAGAAGCCTTCCTTGACTCTCTAAGGGTGGGTAGGCCCCCACTATATGCTACACTGGCCCTGTGCTTCCCCTCGCAGCGTTGATGGGTGCATTCTAACCACCTCCTGCCTGCCTGTGTCCCAGCCAGACTGTGAGACCCCAAGGGCTGGGATGTGTGTTGCTCATCACATTGGCCCAGCCCTGGGTGCAGAATAGACACAGCATGGGTGAATGGAACCGTTAAAGGTGGGCTGAAATTTTGACACTGAGCTTCCTAGCAACCAAAGCAAAGAGCGAAACAGGATATTCCAAAGACAGCTTGTGCCTAGGTTACACACACACCTGTTGCTTGAAAGAAGAATAACTTTTCAGGGTGTTGAGATATTATAGAAATTTCTCCCATAAGTCTTCGTAAAAATGACACTAAGTGATATGGCAATGTACGACCTCAGCAATATTTATACAGTTAATAAAAGAGAGGTTCTGTGGGACTGCTTTTGGTCACCTCATCCTGCACTGCAAGCCAAGGGCATGATGTTGATTCCATCAAAAGGATTCAACTGGGAGTCTAAGCAGGGCTTTATCCAGGAAGCACATTTAGATGGCTGAGTGTTATCATTTCTTCCTCCTCCTTCCCAAATCCTCTCCCGTCCTCTGTTCCTCCTCTTCCTTTTAAAACTTTAGATTGAGGTCCAACATACAAAAAAGTGCACACAGCTCAATGAATTTTCACAAAGTGAACACACCAATGCAACCAGCACCCAGACTGAGACACAGATCATTCCCAGCTCCCCCCTCCAGATCCCCCCTCATGCCTCCTTTCAGCCACTCCCCTCCAAGGGTAACCACCACACTGATTTCCAACACTAGGGATTAGTTTTTTTGCCTATTTTTGAACTTTACCTAAATGCAATCAAATGTGTGTACTCATTTGTGTCTGCTTTCTTTCATTTGCCATTATGTTTGTGACGTGGATCCACGTTGCTGTGAGGGGTTGTGTATTATTCATTCTCATGGCTGTAGAGGATTCTGTGATGTGTATAACCACTATTTATCCATTCTACTCTCAGTGAACACTTGGGTGTTTCTGGTTTTGAACGATCATGCATGAGGCTGCTGGGAACATTCCTACACATCTTTTGGTGCCCATATTGTACATTTCTGTTAGGAATACACCTGGGAATGGAATTGCTGGGTTTTAAGTGATTTCTACGTTCAGTTTTAATAGATACTGCCGGACAGTTTGCTAAAGTGTTTGTGTCAATTTACACTACCCTGGCAATGGGCAGGCATTCCAGATTCTCCACATCTTTACCAGCACTTGGTATTGTCTTTTTTCATTTAGTTATTTTGATGGGTGTGCAGTAGTGCACATTGTGGGACTTTGTGATTTTAATTTGCACCTTTTCACATGTTTTTGACTGTTTTTCCTCTTTGGCAAAGTGGTTTTTCAAGTCTTTTCTATTGCTTTTCTTATTGATTTGTAGCAATTCTTTACATATTGTGGATATAAGGTCGGTTGTTGGAGGCAAGTAGTACAGAGATCTTCTTTCACTCTGTGGCTTGCCTTTTCTGATGCAGTGTTTGAAGCATTTGCTGAAGCCCTGAGTCTCTTCCTACTTGCCAAAGGGCTCAGAAGAGGGCAAAGGACTCGGAAGAGGTCAAAGGGCTCAGAAGAGGTCAAAGGGCTCCAGAACTCCCAAACCTGCGTCAATTGCAGTAGATGCACTTCTTTGGTTTAGTTCCATATTTTGTCAATTCTCAGATGCACATTATCTCTCACCTTTGTACGTCCCTGGAATCAGGATGCACCTTCACGGTCAATGGCATCTCACACTAAACATTGGCAGCACTTTCTTTTCTTACATTTGCATCTTATAATCAATGACAGCTCAGATTGGGTGACGTGATCAAGGCCTCGTACGTCTTTATGTAACCATGTGTGATACAAAGATGCAAAGAACCGGGTAGAATATTCTGTAGTTGCTTGGTTCAGTGCTCAGAAGTCTGGCTCCTTTCCTTCCTTCTCCCAGTGCTCATAAGCTGTGGCTCTAGGTGCTATTATATTGGGGTCCAAGTAAGATTTTATTTGAAGAAAGGGCTCTAATTTCGCCCTCCACACACACACTCAAAAGCTACCGATTTATATTGGTTGTTTTGCCCTTTAAAGAGCCTCAGAATCACCTGGGAGGAGCTGTTAACCCTGTAGTTTCCCCAGTCCTGTCTCCCAAGGGTTTGACACGGGAGGGAATCTTGATAGGGGTCCTTCACTGTTTCTTTAACAAGCCCGGAGGTGGTCCTGACGCAGGGGTGATGCTGCATTAGGGTGGCGGTTCTCATACTTGAAAGTGAGCCAGAATCCCCCGGAGGATGTGTTAGAACAGAGAACGCTGGACCCCCTGCCTTAGAGATCCTGAGTCAGTAGGCTTGGGTGGCTCTGGAGGTTCTGGATTTCTAATAAGTTCTCAGGTGAGGCTGAACCTGCTGGTCCGGGGACCACACTTTGAGAAGCATTAGGCTAGAGGACATAGAGACGTATCCCCTTCTATGCGGTTCGACTTTCTTAGAAGAGAGTTTCTGTTAGCAGTTGGGGAGCAGGCACTCCTCCAGGGCTGTGCATCATGAAGACACCCCTGTCGCCGATCCCGGCCTCTGCGCCCACCCCCTTGTCTCAATAGCGGGCAAACAATTGATAGCAACGTTGCTGAAACATGTTGTGTCTCATCAGTGGAAACTCCATTTGACTAGGCTTATTAAAAAGACAACAATATTGCAAAATGATTTAAGTGCTTCATTTGCGAAGGAGCAGAAGGGGAGATGAGGAGCCTCCGAGAAGGAGCATGCTGTAAATATTCTTCAAGCATGCAAAATCTGCCTCGATGCAAAGTGGAGCTTTTAGTTTCACAAGAAAGCAGGCTCGTCTTGTGGAAAGTACCTATAAGGCTTCGAGAGCACATGGGGATATATGAGAGCAGCGTGTTTTCTTCCCTTTCTGGAATATATTCTGGGTTTTCTCTAAGACCTGATTTAAAGCAAAAGACTGAGGCCCGAGCACTCGGTTGTCTGGCCTCATCAGCCTGAGAAACTTCACTTTTGGTACAGAATTGCTGAGAGAATCCACCAGGATACAGCAGGGACTGGAGATTTTGGTTGGAAAGTCCATTTGCAAAGCACTGAGATTCATCATGATGGTCATGTGTGGGGTTGGCAGCTTCCCTCTGGGAGGGGAAGGGAAATGACTTGCCAGAGGTCCTGTAGTCAAATGGTGACTGAGCCTCGATCACATCGCAGATCTCCTGACTCCTAGTCCCTGCTCTGCCACAGCCTTGTGCCTCTGTGGGGACTGGGGTAGCTCCCGAGCCCCTGGGAGAATAAGACAGCCTGGTTTCCCGTCTGACTCAGGATGTTAGAGTGTCTTGGGCCTTACCTGATGGGACACACTGGGGAGGTCTCCTTCCTGCCGACAGCTGGCTGCAGAGGCTCTACGGCCATAGGTGTGGGCGTGTTCATGGATGACCACAGTGGGGCTAGCTAAGGCCCCACAGAGGCAGGCGCAGCTGGAAAGTCCTTTCTGTCTGCCTCAGTTTCCCCATATAAAAATCGGGACCACAATCTCTTGTCTACTTTGCAACACTGACGAAGAAGCTAGGGACTGTACAAGATCAGGGATGAGTATGATGACCGACCTGGTACGTTTGGTACGGGAGCGCAGGGTCCATCAGGACGGCTGGCTTTGTACCCTTATTGCTACCGGATTGTGGGCAAATTCTTCAAGCCTCTGAGCCTTCCTGTCATCATCAGTGAAATGGTGACAGTAATAGTCACGTATTGCTCTCCATAGGGTTGTAGGGAGGAGGTGCATGTAAGGTAGTTATCACACTGTGGCCTCTTACATAGCAAGCCTTCACACATTGCCACTATTACTAACATATATTTAATATTTTTTCATCCACTCCCCAGTAGACTGAGTTCCTCAAAGATAATGCTACGTCTTAGCTATTTCTCACCCCTCAAAACATTAGATGTGAATTGAATGAATGATGCTGAACTGAATAATTAAAGGAACATTGAATGAGCAATGTGTCTATGCCAGGCGCTGTGATAAATCCTCTACCTGTATTATCTAATTCTACCTTCCAATCCAACTCTGAGAAAGTGTTAGTCCCCCCATGTTCTAGATGAGGAAAGTGAAGACCGGAGAGGTGAAGCCATTTGTCCAACAACACACAGCTGGTGAGTGGCAGAGCCGGGATTTGAACCCCGGTCTGGCTGACTCCAAACAGCCCGTGATGGAGAAGGAGCATCTACACTGATGGAAATGGGATCAGGGAGGGCTTCTTGGAGGAGGGGACTTGAAGGACGAGTAGGAGCTGGCCAGGTGATGAGGTAGGGTGGCATTCCAGGTAGAGGGCGCAGCACGAGTGGAGACAGAGAGTGGGCTGGCACACGCAGTCCTAGTGGTTGGAGTGTCTCGTGTGCGTGGGGTTGTTATGGGGTTGGGGTTGGGCCCTGAGGCTGGGCCAGATCACAGGCCTATGAGAGTCATGTTAGAGGCCTGAACTCCATCCTGAAGGTGAGGGATGGACCAGAGAATATTTTCAAGATGGGATGTGTGGGTGACGGCATCTGAGGGGTTATTTCCTCTTTAGGGGGCTCTAGGGAACCTCAAAGGCCATTTCCGCAGCTCATGAAAGCCCCTAACTGCCCCTTCTCCCCCCAAGGCCAGTCGGTGATGTGTCATCCCCACGTGTCCGCTCAGATGCATGACCCTTCTCCCGGCGTCCTTACAGAAGTGGCCCTGTTTCCGCTGACAAGGACGTGCCCGCGGCTGTGGAGTCCTCTTCACTCCTTGGCTCCCTCGCACCTTTCCTAGTTCACTCAGCACGTGTTCTTTGAGCCCCCAAGAGGCAGTGTGGTGGTGTGGCCAGGAGTTAAGGCTCTGGAGTCAGGCTGTCTTGATTCACATCCAGCTCTGCCTCTGGCCGGCTGGGTGTCTTTGGGTGGGTGTCTGCACCCTAGTGCCTCAGTTTCCTCCTCTGCAATCTGGGGATATCAGGACCTACCTCTCCGTGTTGCTGTGCAGATTCCGTGGGTGAACCTGCACTGCGCAGGTGGTAACCGCGGTCTGTGTAGTGATTATTATGAAGGTAACCTTACTATTACTTACTGGTGGATGATGGTCCCTGCTGGGAAGAGAAATACACAGCTCGATGCCTGAACTGGTGCCCAGCGTGCGTCTCTGGGGAACCCCGGAGCCCGCCACTAAGCTAGAGATTTGTTCTGAATTTCTCCTAATGACAGCTTTGGGGGCCGGTACCTCGAGACTGAAACCACAGCTTAATATCCTTGGCACACAAAGAGCACACCAGCCAGCTGGCTCTGCAGTTGGGCTGGCCCTTCATCTATTGATTCATGTTTTCTACTGTTCTCTCTCTTTCCGATTTTTTTGGATTTTCTCTTTCAGTCACTCAGGTTGATGGGGATGGGGCTTCCCTTTCGCTGGGGGTCCACACAGGCGCCCTTTGGCTGTGGCCCCCAGGCCATGGTGGTTGAGGTCCAGGTCTCAGCTGGCCTTCGCTCTGCAGCCTACTGGCTGTTTAACCTGACCGCCCTGAGCCGCCGCCTCCTGGTCTGCTCCAGGTGGACGATGACTCCTGCTCTGCTGACCCCCAGGGGCCTGGGGTGGGAGATTGTGCTGAATGGTGGATTTGGGACAGAAGGCAGCACCGTAGTCATGAGCCAGGACCTGGGACTCAGGCTGCCCGGGCTGGACTCCCTCTGTGACTTAGCAGCTATGATCTTGGGCAAATCATTTCACCAGTCAATACCTCAGTTTCCTGTTCTGTGAAAAGGGAGTAACGAAAATGCTCTCCTCATAAGGCATTTGATGGGCTTAAAGAAGATGGGGTATCCCAGTGCTTTGCACATGTCTATCCCCACCTTTGATGAGTGTGAGCTGTTTCTCATACTAGGGCTTAACATGAACAGATCCTTTTGGTCAAATTGGAAAGTACAGGAAGAGAGCGAAAGGGAGAGCTGTTTGCTCTCTACAGGGAAGGTGATCTGGGAGTTTTGAGAGTATTTGAATATAAGAGCCAAGGGCAAGGTCAGGCTAAAACATGTGGGTGCCCCTCACGTGGTTTTCTTATCTCCCCAACTTGACGGTAGGGTCCTTGTGGGCAGGGCCTGGCACACAGTAGGCGCTCACATAATGAATGACAAGTGACGGTGACAGCCCAGGGGACCCCGTGTGTGCTTGGCATTTAACGTCTACCCAATCCCCGTTACCCACTGTTCCCCAAGCTGCAAATGACGCCAGTGTGCACGATATATTATTTCGGTTTGAGTCTGTGCAAAATGTATAGCAAATTCATTCATTCCTGTCCGCTGCTCTCTGACAGACCCTTGGAGTCATTGTCCCTAAGTAGGAAGAGGGTTTCGGATGATTTGGCCAAGCGGTGGATCCAGGGAGGTTTTCAGAATAATTTCTAGCTAATTGGTCCTTGAGTAATCTGTCAGGACCCTTCTGGGTTTGCAAACCAGACTCTCTCCCTTATTACACTGGTTTTCCTTTTGCATTCACCTAACAGCTCTGGGCATGGTGCCCACCGCTCACCTCTATGGACAAAGCCCCTGGGCCCCAGAATGTGGGAAGGGAGAGGGATTTGTGGGGACAGGGGAAGGTCAGGAGCTACTTGTCTCTGTGAAAAGCGTCTGTCATTTCCCCAATTTGCAAGGACTGATTGTCTTTTGGGTTCCAGACTTGGGTTCTGTAGGAACTCAAAATTAATGCATTAAATTAATTTTGCGCTCCCTTTGCTCAAGCCGATTAGCACAAATTAAATTTCACACTAATTGGCTAAGGCAGAGAGAGCACAAACCCAGTGTTTGGGATCGATGCTGATCATGGGGATGAGGAGGCGGGGCTAGGGGTGTGATCTGGGGCTTTCCTGGATCGCACAGGCCTGTACTCACTGCCCATTGCGAATGATCACTTCAGTGCCCGTGTGTCCACAAGCAAATTAACCCATCCAAAGCCAAGTGTGAGGCCAAGATTAGGAAGAGATCCTAACAGTTTCTATGGCAGTAATTCTTTTTTTTAAAATTATTTTATTGAGGTCACATTGGTTTATAACATTGTGTAAATTTCAGGTGGATAGCATTATATATGAGTCTCTGTATAGACTGTATCGTGCTCACCTCGAATAGTCTGGTTTTCATCCGTCGCCGTACACATGTGCCCAGTCACCCCTTTCGCCCTCCCCCCACCCCCTGCCCCTCTGGTGAGCACCAATCTGTTCTCTGTAGCTACGTGTTTGTTTGTTTATCTTCCACATATGAGCGAAACCACGCCATATTTGCCTTTCTCTGTCTGACTTATTTCACTTAGCATGATACCCTCAAGGTCCATCCACATTGTCGAAAATGGCACTTTTGTCTTTTTTCATGGCAGTAATTATTAAAACTTTGTTGCGCTTAAGAATTACCCTAGAGTGTATTGACATTCAGATCCCTGGGTCCCGCCTCAGAGATGATGGTGGGGGCTGTCTGAGGGTCCTGGAATTTGTATTTTAACAACCTTCCCAGGTCATTGCACTACAAGCATTTTCCCAGAACACTTTAAAGACAACAGCGTAAGGAAAGCAAAAGGAAGCCCCACCCCAAAGACAGCCAGGAACACCCCGGGAGAGCCCCTCCGTCATTAATCGGTGATCATTTCTTGGATTTGGTGGATATGGGGTCAAGTCCCAGCTCTGCCGCTTACTGGCTGTGTGCCTTCAGAACACTCCCCATAAGCCTCTCTCTTTCTCTGTCTCTATTGACATCTGCATTTGGGTCTGCGCAGTCGCTGGCGAGGTCAGCAAGGTGGGAAGTGGATGCGCTGGAGGAGAGAAAAAGGTGGGGAGCAGAGAATGCACCAAGCAGCCCCCGCTCAACTATTTTTTGGACTCTTTTTAAAAGATATTTATTGTTTTCTGTTTTTCTGATAACACAAGTGGTTAAAAAAAATCAACAGTATAGAAATGCATCACAAGGCAGTTGGAATCCCCTGTGAGCCCACCCTTCCAGCAAAAAAAAAAATCCCTATTAACAGTTTGGGAGTGCCGTTTTTTGTGCAAGTACAAACAAAAATGGGAACATGCCGAACGTTCTTTTCTGCAAGTTTGCTTTTTTATTTCCCCTTGGCAATATACCTTGGGGATGTTTGCATGTCAGACTATATAGATTTGCATCCTCTTTGCTGAATGATTATTGAGACAGCCTGTGAGCTGCTAGTATTGATGGGGACTAGCTTGGAAGGACAGCCGGATTCCAGGATGGAAGGGCCACTCAGCGTCTGCGTGGTGACACCCCCCAGGGCCCCCCCCAGTACCACGCAGAGAGTCTGATGGGAGAGGGAGGTGTTTTGACAGCTTCGCCTGCAATATTAGTGGTGTAGAATGGGAATGCCTGGAGGACAACGGGCACCGCGTAACTCAATGTACTTTACAGCTCAGGTCGCCAGAGCCGCATAGAGGAAGAGACTGGTCCAAGACCACGCAATACGTTAGTTGCTGTGTCTGGACTTGAACCCTGTACTTTCCTCTGTTTCTTTTTTTTCCTTCTCTGCCTCTGGACTTGAACCGCCGCCTCGCGTAAGCGGTTGCCTCAGTTTCACAAGCCGCCCTTCTGTGCAAGGTCGTTTCTGAGCCTCTTGGTCATAAAGACTGTGCTCCTATATTTCTCTCCTCATTTTATTTGGCAAATCCTTGAGCCCGGAAGGCTGCATTTTGGAACAATTGTACCACAGAAGCCCTGACTCATTTGGTGCTTGTAGTTGGTCAGTTATATGGAAAAAAAAATTCAGTGCAAGTGGAAATTCATTAAAAGTAAACATTTTTATTTTTCACTTTAAACATATCTACCTTAACTCACTGAGGTAGGACCTAAGCCTTCTGAGGATGAGCATCTGACTCAACCTCCACTTCCTTCTTTCTTAAACCCTGCCCCTGACACGTGACTGTATGATTTCCAGTTCTGATTAAAGCAGAGCAAATGTCAAAGTAATTTGAGTGCAGACATCTAATTTTTTACGTCTAGTTTTTGCACTTATACCTATTTGATAGAATTCCAAAAAGCAACTCATCTGTATCCATTCCTTCCAAAGCATTCAACCTAGTTTTCATGGAAACTCTTCATCCAGTCGTATTGTATATTTTTATGTGATAGCTAATCGGATAGGTGATTACAGTAAAAATGTGACAGGCATAAACAGGCGAGGAATACACACGATAGATAGGGGTGTGCATGGCTACGGCTGTCACCTGGTAGAAGCAGATGGACCACAGGGAACCAGAGAGAGGTTTCCTGGCTGAGAGCATTCCCATGAGGCGGGCCTCTGTGGGTGTGTCTCACTGAGGGAGCCTGTTGGTCGGTCCAGCGTGAGGACTCACTGAAGGATGGTTAAGGAGAGTTTCTACCAGAAGAGCTATATTTTATTGAGCACTTACTGTGTGCCAGGTACTGTGCTAAGCTTCATGTAGATTATCTCACTTAATTCTCAAAACATTTCTCTAAGTTATACTCTACCTTCTGAAGTTGAGAAAACTGAGAATCAGATAGGCATCCTGCCTGGTTCAAAGTCACACGGCTCATGAGTGTTGGGTCAAGAATTCTAACACACCAAGACCAATAAAATTCTGACATCCGTGCCCTTGATCACCTCCTTACACTGAAGGGTGGCCTTTTTACGAGAGCGGTGATCTGTCCAAGGCTGGTCCTGTGGAGTGTGCCTGGGGAGAAGGCTTGGCGGCCCCAGTGAGTGACCTTGCTTTGACCCTCCCCAACTCAGATTGCTGACTTGACCACAGAGCTCGCTGATGAGCGCTTCAAAGGGGACGTGGCCTGCCAGGTGCTGGAGAGTGAGCGGGCAGAGAGGCTGCGGGCCTTCCGGGAGGTCCAGGAGCTGAAGGTGAGTGGTCTGGGGTGGTGGGGGTGGCTGAACAGGGGGGCTGGGAGTGGTTGGGCCTGCCTCCCTCTGCTCACATCTGGGATCACTAAGCCTAAGAAAGATGCACAGGCTTACTGACTCCCATGCTTAGGGTCCTGGAGGACATTTGGGTCTTCCTAAGGCTTGGCCTTGGAGGTGCCCTGGGTGAAGACTGCACAGAGGGTGGGCAGTCCTGGCTATGGAGGCGCCATGGGTGAGGACGGTGCAGGGGACAGCCAGTCCTGGTTTGGGAGGCACCATGGGTAAGATGGCCAGCCAAGGCCTCTCTCCAGTTCCAGTTTGGACCTCAAGGCCTTTCTTCCAGAGCAAGTATGAGCAAGTCCAGAAGAATTTGGGAGACGTGGAGAAGCAGTTGAGAGAAGCTCAGCAGAAAATTCAGTTGAATGACTTGGAAAGGAGCCCCCCTGTAAGAGGTGAGCAGACTGGGACCCTTAGGGCTGGATGCTGGTGGAAAAAGCTATTTTTCAGTGTCATTCATTCATTCATCATTCATTCATTGATACACACTGAGCACTTACTCTGCACGAGACCCTGCAGAGTCTAGTGTGGCTGAGACTTTGGCAGAGCTTACAGTCTATTGGAACAGGCAGACATTAAACAGATAATCCAACAATAAATATCCCAAATAATAAATTATCAATGTGATGGGTGCTGGGTAGTAATTATGCAAAGAATGATAAAAAAAGATAGTGTCTCTGGGCAAGGCATCTTTATATTTATATGAATACTTTTAATATAAGTTTTGGAGAAGGCAGTTGAGTGGTTAAAAGTGAAATCTATGAAATCACATTTCTGGATTTGAATCTAGGCTCCATCTCTTATTAGATGAGTGGCTTTGGTCTTGGAAATTGTTGTGCCTCAGTTTTCTTATCCTTCAAATGGATGTAGCCATAGATGATTAATAGAAGGGTTTAGCTACTTACATGCCACCAAGTGCCGAAGAGCTGTTAGCTGCTTTATCATTATTACTAACACTACTAGTAATGGGATTGTAATCCATGCTCATAACCACCCACGGAGCAGGAGCTACTACTGTCCCCATTTAGAAGTGGTGTCGGGCACTCAGCAGTTATTGGATGAATGAGGAGGAAGCGAGGGGACCCCTGGATTGCCCAGTGATATATGTGCTCAGCAGAGCCAGGAATTTCTGGTGGTGCCCGTCTTACACAGTCCCCTGGGGACTCACATCCCATGGTTGGATGGGCATGGTGACATCTTTGTCAACTTCTCTCTCTGGTCTAAATGAGTCAGGTGAGAAGGATGCCCAGGGTGTCCGTCAGCTTATATAAAATGTTGACATCATTTCTCCGGTGCCCCCAGAGGATTTCTGCCCTGGAACTGTCAGAGACACTCCGAGGAGCAGAGGGCAGGAGGCGGTGGAGAAGAGGCGGGGCGTGTTCTACGCCACTCTGCTCTCCTCTCATCCTGGCTACCCCCAGGGTAGGCATTTACCAGGGAGGTTAAGACAGAGGAGTTTGAGATTACACACAAGACCTAACAAGGGAGGTATAGGCAGGGACAGGGAAATGTGTTTGCACAGAACATCAGGGGTGGGGGAGCACAATTTCCCCAGAAGAACATCAGCCCCAATTCCATCCTGACTGTGGTTTATGTTTCAGTGGTACACCCTCATTTGTTTTCCTTTAGAAAGATGGGGGAGTTGAATGAGGGGGGGCGATGCGCTTAGCTCATGAGCACATTAGTCACAATGCTATATAGGCTCTCAGCACTGGATGCTCATTTCAGGAAGCCAATCTACAAATATTTTTCTTTTCATTATGAAAGTAATACATACTCATTATAGAAAATTTCTAAGATATAGCAAAGCTGAAAGAAGCAATGAAACACTTTAATCACACTGCTGCAGTGCCCCCACACCCTCCTCTATGGATCAAGCTGGAGTATAAATTATTAAAAATATATATGTTTTTCCTCTATGCAGGGTTAACTATTTAAAGAGCACATTTTGTGGTCTGTATCCAGCACTGAGCTGGACACTGTGAGGAGTTACAGAAGAATTTTAGTTGGGCTCTGCTGTCAAGAAACTTGCAATATAAATGGGGAGGTCGGATAAACTCAGGAAAATGTGACTGGATAATGAAGGGCTGAGTTGTACGTACTGACTGAGAATGGCACCGTGGGGAGGGAGGATGGAGGTGGAAATTGGCCTTGAAGAATGGAGAACAGTTTCCTCATCTGCTCGTGTGGCCCATCCACTTGCTCTGTAGCACATCATAGCACTAAGTACATGGGCAGCCACAGAAAAGCTTTCTGCTACGTCTTCCTTTTCCAGGCCACGCTGTTTGCTACTGAGATTTTTTTCCTGGTAGGGGAGGCGGGATTTTTTTCCCATCGTAATATTATTTACCTTGGTGGAAACCTGAACAAGCTCTAACTCCTTACAATTATATCATCCTTCTGTTTGGGTTAGTTATGTGGCAATCCTTATTGGAGTCACCTCCTCCAAGACTCAGTCCTACCATCCATCCATCCACCCATCCACCCACCCACCCACCCATCCATCCATCCATCCATCCACCCACCCACCCACCCCCCCACCCCTCCACCCATCCACCCCTCCACCCATCCATCCCTCCATCCATCCATCCATCCATCCATCCATCCATCCTTCCATCCATCCATCCATCCACCTATCCATCCATCCTTCCGTCCATCCATCCTTCCATCCATATACTCACCCATCCATTCACTATTCCAATGAAACTTATGGAGCATTTATGCTACGGTGGGCATTGTAGTAAGTCCTGGGGGCACAATGATTAACAAAAAAATATTTCTGCCCTTATGACTTTGAATCCTCTTCTGGATTTCCATAGGTTTCCCTTATGAGAGCCCTGATCATGCTAGGTTGCAGCTGTCTTTTAACATGTTTGTTTCCCTCACCAAATTCTCCTGGAAAATAGAATGGTTTCTTATTTATTCCATTATTTCTTGTGCCTGATATGGAGTAGTGTGCTCAGTGAGTGCTTGGATAGGTGGAGCGTAGATGGAAGAATATTTAATGGGTGGATGGACATGTGGATGGATGGATAGATGGATGGGTGGATGGGATGGATGAATGGATGGATGGATGGATGGATGGATGGATGGTTAGGTGGATGAATGAATGAAATGGATGGTCTCTATCTTAATCTCTCCACTGGTGGAATGTTTTCCACAGCTCCATTACCTTAAGGGACATCACTCTATTACTCAGAGTCTAAAGATAAGACGTCATAACCTAGTCTAGCCCACTCTATTCAGCCAGTTTTCATCACACCAGCAAATGATTTTTGTAGATTTTTATCAAATCAAGGACTTGTTCTGTTAACTCATAGAGACATCTTTTGACCAATGTCTCTGTTGCTACGGAGGTTCAGTAAACCTTTTAATTATTGCTCATTGATTTATTTGTTAATTAATTCAACCAACAGTCACTGATTATGTACTCCATGTCATCCAGTGTGGTTGGCCAGTAGGATGATTCCAATTGGTGAACTTGTACAAACATGTATGGGGAATCACCTGTGCACAGGGAACTCTTCTAGAGGTTGTTGAGGATCCCCAAAAGACTAAAAGATCTCTCTTTCCCTCAAGGATTATGGAATATTCTTGGAGAAATAAAAATATATGTACACTTGTACCGAGAAATTGAACAGTATAGAGGAACCAAACTTAGAAAAGTGGACAATAACCAGACAACTGGGGATGGTCGGGACAGGTTGCCTGGAGGAAGTTTTTTTTAAGCTTGGACTTAAAGCAGGATTTCCTAAACTGAAGTCCAAGGTCGAGGCTCAGGAACTCTATTAATGCTGTGAAATTGTGTACAAAGAGCTAAGAAAGTGGAGGAGAACCACCGTCACTCACCTAGCCTTTCATCTTGCCCTCCCTGACTTTGTGACACAGCGGACGAGTGGCAAATGCGCTTTGACTGCGCTCAGATGGAGAACGAGTTCCTCAGAAAGCGTCTACAGCAGTCTGAAGAGAGGTTGGACTCAGAGCTGACATCCAGGAAAGAGCTGGAGCAGAAGGTAAGAGGTATTAGAGAGTCTGGGTCACAAAAGCGTCAGAGTGGGCAGGTCCTCACCTCTGCTATGGATGATCAAGGTGTTGGCCGGACCTGGGGAGGAAGAAAGAGGGCACCAATGATTTCATGTTTTCCCACCTCCACCGATATGACAAATGCTGGTCGCTGTGGGATGTGGGAAATACTTTCTCTACACGTGGGTCTTCCACACCGGGGAAGGATACCCTATGGTATAAAGAACATGAACGTTCGCTCAGGATACCTGAGTTCCAGTTCCATTTCTGCCCTTGTGGAAATCACTTTACCTTCTGGGCCTCAGATTTCTCATCTATAAAATGATTGTGATATGCTCTTAATATAGTCAAATTTTACCCATTCCCAATGGCTCTATTCTAACCTTCCACCCCCGTGTCTCATCTAGACCAGGGCAACAGCCTCCCAACTGGTCTCCTTGCCTCCAGCCTCTTCCCTCAACCACTTGCCACACTGCAGCCAAGGGATCTTTCAGATTCTCTTTCAGATTGTTGTGTTATCACAAGTTATGCTGACTCTCATGGTGGATTGTTTCCTTGTGTGTTTTGTAAATTTTGACTGTGAGCTCATCTTCAGCAGGTCCCTCTACCTCCCACCCCAGTGGCCCCAGGTAGTCTGCATTGTGGAATGTTCCTTGTTTTTTCTTCTGACTCTCATGGTGAATTTTTTTGTGTGTATTTAGCCATTTTTTACTGTGAGTTAATCTTATTTTTAAATTTAAAAACTTTTTACTGATTTTAATGGAAGTCCTGTGTTTATAGGGTTGTGGATGTGTTCTTCTAGAAGAAGCACTTCTGTACTGTCTTCTGCAGCAGCGCCTGAGACTATGCTCAATTCTCTGTTTCAGATTTTTGCAACATGTGCAAACTGTCAATTTGGGCTCTAAGCCCACATGAGGCACAAACATGGGGTTTTGATTTCTTATGGGAATACTTTCTCTCCACCCAGGGCCAGAGTGGCAGTAAGCTTTCTTACCACCTTCTAGGCCAGTGGGGGGAGATTTTCTTGCCCCCTCTCACTGAAGTGAAGCTCTATGTGGGTCCTGACTTAACGAGAGTGTCTTCATTCCAACTCTCCAGCTTCCATGGGACCAAGGCCTTGTCTCCTGTCTCTGTCTGGGCATTGTAACACAGCCTCTATCCTTAGGAGTATTCTAGAACTTTCAGCTTCTCCTCTTCTCCCTTACCCTGGCTGCCACAGTGCCAGCATCTGCCCGTATTACTCTTGTTTTGTGTCCTCTGCATTTATGACATCCTGAAATTTCCCTTTCTTTCTTGAAAGTACAGATGGATATTACAAATATAATCTTATCTCGTTTTTCTAGGTGAATGTGTTGATAGTTTGGCCTTTTCGCCTATTTTGCTTGGTCTCCAGCCACCTCTAGTCTAGTCTACATTCTAATCGGTCTCCACTTTGACTAGTGGTGTGCTGGTAAACTGGCTCTCCAAAAACAAAAAAAAACCACCCTGATGTGTAGCATTTGCCAATTGCCAATTTCCGTGGTCTAAATACTCCCACCATGGCTAATTTGAAGGTGCCATTGTGACGTCTCTGAATGTGGAACTGGGAAGAGATGTGCAGAATCAGCTCTCATAAGTCGATATAAGCCAGCTCCATACACCATTGAGTGCAAGCACATTCAGTTGTTTAAAGCTCACAGCAAAATTGAAAGGAAGGTACAGAGAGTTCCCGTATACCCCTTGCCCCCACACATGCATAGTCTCCCCCATTATCAACATCCTCCACCAGAGTGGGACATTTGTTACAATCAATGAACCTACATTGATGTGTCATTATCATCCAAAGTCCATAGTTGATGTTAGGGTTCACTCTTGGTGTTGTCCATTCTATGGGTTTGGACAAATGTATAACGATGTGTATCCACCATTATAGTTTTATAGAGTAGTTTCACTGCCCTAAAAATCCTCTGTGCTCAACGAATTCATCCCTCCTCCCAACCCCTGGCAACCACTGATCATTTTACTGTCTCTATAGTTTGCCTTTTCCCGAATGTCATATAGTTGGGATCATACAGTATGGAGCCTTTTTGGACTGACTTCTTTCACTTAGTAATATGCATTTAAGGTTCCTCCACATCTTTTCATGGCTTGATAGCTCATTTCTTTTTAGTGCTGAATAATATTCTATTGTTTGGATGCACCACAGTTTGTTTATCCATTCTCCTACTGAAGGGCATCTTGGTTGCTTCCACATTTTGGCAATTGTGAATAAAGCTGCAATAAACACCAGTGTGCAGGTTTTTATGTGGACATAAGTTTTCAGCTCCTTTGGGTAAATACCAAGGAGCATGCTTGCCGGATCAGATGGTAAGAGTAAGTTTAGTTTTGTAAGAAATGGCCAAACTGTCTCCCAAAGTGGCTGTACCATTTTTCATTCCCACCAGCAATGAATGAGCGTTCCTGTTGCTCCGTGTCCTCGCCAACATTTGGTGTTAGTGTTCCGAATTTTAGCCCTTCTAATAGGTGTGTAGTGGTATCTCATTGTAGTTGTACTTTTAACTTCATTTCCCTGATGACACATGATGTGGAGCATCTTTTCATATGCTTATTTGAATCTGTCTATCTTCTTTGGTGAGGTGTTTGTTAAGGTCTTTGGCTCATTCTTTTTTTTTTTTTTTGAGGAAGATTGGCCCTGAGCTAACATCTGTGACAATCTTCCTCTTTTTTTCTATTTTTTTCCTCCCCAAAGCCCCAGTAGATAGTTGTATGTCATAGTTGTACATCCTTCTAGTTGCTGTATGTGGGACGCGGCCTCGGCATGGCCGGAGAAGCAGTGTGTAGGTCCACGCCCAGGATCCAAACTGGTGAACCCCGGGTTGCCAAATCAGAGTACACGAACTTAACCACTACCCCACCAGGCTGGCCCCTCGCCCATTTTTCAATTGAGCTGTTTGTTTGCTTATTATTGAGCTTTAAGAGTTCTTTGTATATTTTGGATAACAGTCCTTTATTAGATGTGTCTTTTGCAAATATTTTCTCCCATTCTGTGGCTTGTCTTTTCATTCTCTTGATAGTGTCTTTTGCAGAGCATAAATTTTTAATTTTAATAAAGCCTAGCTTATAAATTCTTTCTTTCATGGGTCAGACCTTTAGTGTCATATCTAAAAAAGTCATTGCCAAACCCAAGGTCATCTAGGTTTTCTTCTATGTTATCATCTAGGAGCTTTAAGGTTTTTCATTTTACATTTAGGTCTGTGATCCATCTTGAGTTAGTTTTTGTGAAGGGCGTAGGTGTGATTCATTCTTTATTTTGCATGTGGATGTCCAATTATTCCAACACCATTTGTTGAAAAGACTGTCTTTGCTCCGTTGAATTGCATTTGCCCCTTTGGGAAAGAGCAATTGACTATATTTCTGTGGGGCTATTTCTGGTTCTCTGTTCTGTTTCACTGCATTGTTTTTTGACTCCTTCCAAAAATGCCTTATTCTTTCTCACCTCTGGGCCTTTGCATATGCTGTTTCTTCTTCCCAGAACACTCTTTCTTTCTCTTCTTTACCTAGACATCTCCAACTATCCTTAAGAGCTCAGCTTAAATGTCCTTCCCTCCAGAAAGTCTTCCCTGACAGAGATTGGATTGGGTGCCCCTGAATTATTTCCTCAAATATAAGCCTCATCGTGTTGTATTGTAATTCTCCACTTACTTCTTGGTCTCCCCCGTTAGAGGTGCGCACCATGAGAGTTGAGGTCATATTTGCCTGTCCTACTATTATATATATCTGCCCATGGTGAGAGAAAAGTATCATGTGATCACCTTGCAGAGGTGGGCCAGGGTGAGATCACATGGGATTTTATAAACAACGGAAGCGAAGCTCGGTATCCTCCACAGTGGTGATGGTTTTAGTGGTCGCTTCCGAGACAGACATTATACTGTGATCCCCAGGAGACATCCTGAGCTGTAGATTACTACACACAGAATGACAAGTGCAGGGAAACAGCCCAGTTCTTTAATAACACATTATAAAGTCGGGTCAGTTTCCCCAAGGAAGGGGGGATATTCATGCTACATTAAAAAGTAATAAAACTGCAACCTTTTCTGAGCAGCAGAATATAAGAAAACATCCCATTTGCCTTCAAATACTGAATTTAGAATTACAGGCTTCATTAACTCAGTGTTTTGCTTATTTAAAGCAATTCTTTAATGAGGCCATTTCTTCAAAGCGAGTGTGCTGAGTTGCTCTCGCTCCCAGATCTAAACTAGGACATTTGGGAGGGTGTTTCCTAGAGGAAGACACGAGAGCCTGGGATTTTCTGTTTGTTTACGGCCGTGTGCATTCCTGGGTAATTCAGCCCATCCAAAGTGCCATCTATTGCTCTCACCTTGCAGCCCGTCTCTCGGGTTTCCTGGGCAGATTTTCCAGGTGTGCCATTTTGGCTGCTTCGTGGCTAATCCTCACATAGCTCCGCGGATTATGCCAGCTGATAGGGATATTAATTATACAATAGTCAAGGGGCAGCCAGCCCTGGTGGTCTAGTGGTTAAGATTTGGCGCTCTCACCGCCGTGGCCGGGGTTCATTTTCCGGTCAGGGAACCACACCACCTGTCTGACGGTTGTCATACTGTGGTGGCTGCATGTTGCTGTGATGCTGAAAGCTATGCATCAGTATTTCAAACCCCAGCAGGGTCACCCATGGTGGACAGGTTTCAGCAGACCTTCCAGACTAAGACAGACTAGGAAGAAAGACCTGGCCACCCACTTCCAAAAAAGTGGGCCACGAAAACTCTATGAATAGCAGTGGAGCATGGTCTGATAGAGCGCCAGGAGGTGAGAGGATGGTGCATAAAGACTGGGCAGGGCTCTGCTCTGCTGTCCACAGGGGCACTAGGAGGCAGAATCAACTCAATGTCACTAACAATAACAAACTCAAGGGGCTGTCAAGTTGAGGCAGGGCATGCAAAGCATCTGTGGGCGTGGTGGCAGGAGGATTATCGAGGAAAATGGGAAACAACCCCAAGAGATTGAAGGAATTACTCCCATTATACCCCTGAGCAAACTGAGGCTCAGAGAAGTAGCTTCCTTAAGGAGACACAGGTAGAAAGCAGTCAAGACAGAGTCTCTCCAGCTCCAGGAGAGACGTTCACCTTGGAAAT
The DNA here is from genome assembly GCF_057802395.1 of Ceratotherium simum simum. Lineage (NCBI taxonomy): Eukaryota > Metazoa > Chordata > Mammalia > Perissodactyla > Rhinocerotidae > Ceratotherium > Ceratotherium simum. The sequence goes on along the minus strand of NC_141934.1, from coordinate 12,271,080 downwards.
GGCACTGCGTGAAATAACAAGTAGACAGCCTGTTCGGTGCCAGCAGAGCGGGGTGCTTCATTCTGTTACTCCCACAGCTTGGGGAGCTGCAGAGTGCTTACGAGGGGGCCAAGAAGATGGCTCACCAGCTGAAGAGGAAGTGCCGCCATCTGACCTGTGACCTGGAGGACACACGCCTCCTGCTGGAGAACCAGCAAAGCCGGAACCACGAGCTGGAGAAGAAGCAGAAGAAGTGAGTTGCGTTCTACACCATCCGCTGGGCCAGAGTGGGCGGCGGGGGCTGAGGCCTTCTGGGGTCTCCGAGTTCTCTTCCTAAGCCCCCTCACTTCTGTCAGGGCTCCTCATCCATGGGGTTTAACTCCCTAATTCTGCCCTAAATCCTCCCTCCTCTCACACCTTATTCCTGTAAGTTTCTTCCAAGAATCCAGCAAGAAGTGATTCTTTCCTGTTACCCAGTCTCAGCTCTGCCACCAGTTGCTCACGTGACCTTGAGGAACTTTCTTGGCCCCTCTGGGCCTCAACCTCCCCATTTATCAAGCGAAGAGTTTGTTATGGAGGGCGAAGACAGCCTGCATGGTGGTTAGCGCAATTGCTGATGTCACCCCTCCACCCCCCATGCAAGTCCCATCTGTGTCTCTTTCTAGCTGTGTGACCTTGGACAAGTCACTCAACCCTTCCCAGCCTCAGAGTCTTATCCCTAGGTGGGGGATGAGAACACCTCCTTGTCGTGAGGACTAAATGATACGGTTGGTATATCCAAACGGACTAAATTCTGGTTCCTATGCCGATTGTTGAAAATGGGGAAAGAGAATGAGAAGGAGCCCAAAAAATGGAGTTACTGCCCTTGTCATTAGGGTTTGGACTCTCAGATCACGTGAGCAATTCTGGCAGGGACTGGACCTCGTGCACCAACAAGATGCCGGTCTTGAATCTGCACGATGGTTCCCGTGTTGGCTTTCCCATTAGGATGCTGTCACGGCTCGCCAATGGTGGAGCCTAGATTGGAACCCAGGTCCCCACTCACGGGCTTCCTTATGCAAACCCTCAGCCCTGGGATGCTTTTATTCCTGGATATCCTGGCTGCTTTTGAAGTTCTTCAGCTCACTTGATGAGGGATAAGGTGTGTAGAGGTCCTGTTTTGAGCCAGACAAGCCCTAACAGAGACCTTACAGGAGGCAAATGGATGAAACACAGCCTCTTTTAGAAGGTCCAGGATAAAAATACAGAAAAACGTTCCTTTGTGTGCCAGGACATGGTTTTGCTGAGGACACCTCTTTTCCAAGAGATGGTCAGCTGAATTTTATTTCCATGAGAGGGGCATAGATTTTTAACTTGATCTACATTAAATACTGTTTCTCTCATTTATCATTGAGCTTTCCTGAGCTGGTTTCTTCATCAGAAGAAAAAGATCTCTTAGGGGTTGTTAGCATGCCCCTCAAAATGAGAGAGGTTTATTCTCTTTTTATTGGTATCTGACTCTGTTTCCTTTTCCACCTTCCCATGGGTGCTCTGGCTGAACCTTGTCCCTGCAGTGGGGAAAATGGCTTAGTCCTACCGTGGTCATTTCCTGGGTGACCTTGTCAAATGACACCATCTCTCTGGGCCAGAGACTGACTGATGTTTCAGAGGAGTCCTTGGACTTAAGCAGGTTGCCTGATGTTGGAGAATGGCTCCACAGACCCCATCTGTCAATCAAGAGGCGGGAACTCCATCATCCCCGTGGTTTCTGCCAGCTGTGATGATCGTGGTGCTCATTCATGGGTTCCACTCCTGTTCTGAGAGGCTGTATGGAGGGTTTCAGCTCTCTGTTGGGGAGCGGTCCTGCCCATGGAGTTTACGCAGCCAGAAAATTCCATCTCTCGGGTCTTTCTGTAACACCCTTGGGCAGAATCCTTTATTCCAGGTATTCCAGAACCTCCCTGTGATGCCCCCTGGGAAAGTCCCCATTTCTTCAGACTTACATTTCCTCCTCTCAAGACTTACCTGTCTTGTGGTGCCCTCCACTCTGCCACCATCTCCTGACAGAAGTAGTTAACTTATGTTTTGATGCTAATTGCAAGTAGCAGCCATTATCTTTCCAGGTGGACTAGCATTTTAGCAGGGAGCCTATGAGGGCAGTCAAAGTCTCAGTCTAGTGGTGGAAGTTCAGGCAGAATGACTGTAGTGAGGGAGAGATCTAGAAGTTAGCAATACTTCCTCATTTCTCTCTAAGTTTAATCAGATTGTAGGTGTAGCCGCCTCCTTGCTTTGCTGGGCCCAGGAGGGAGGGATGTTTTCCTGCTGGTCAAGTTCCTTGCCTCCGCTTTGGCTTTTAAGTTCAGAATGGCCCAGAATGGCTCCATTTGGCATTGGCTTCCTGTTGCCATGGTTACCCCGTAGGTCACAGAGCTCAGTTCTGAGGGCTGGTGGAACTCCCAGCCTGCTTCCTCTGGGTAAGCCCTGTGCTGGGCGCACTGACCCCCACACTCACGGGAGGCTGGACTCTTAGTGGGGTGAAGGGTGTGTGCGAATCCGTCTGGCCTCAGGCAGTTGGTCAATTGGTGTGTTCCAGAAGTTAGGATCTATGCAAGCCATTGTTTGGCATCAGGTGGCCTGTTAAGTCAAGGACTCCTTTGAAACATCCGTCACTGTCTGGCCCCCACTGTCTTCCCCTTCCTGGCCCAGGGCATGAACAGGTAGATGGGCTCTAAGACAGCAGAGAAGCTGAGCTCAAGCCCACTTCCACCATTTTGGAATTTGGGGCTGAATCACTCTATCTCTCTGAACATCAGTTTCCTCTTCTGTAAATGGATGTAATAACATGTTTCTTGCTGAATTGTTACAAGGACTATATGGACCCCAGCCCAGAGCCTGGCCCTTTGGGACTGCTGGATCATTATGATCATCACAATGTTTCCATTCAGAGGCAGCCAATAGTGCCTCTTGAATGATGTCACCAACAGCCAATCAGAAAGCTCCTGGGGGTTCCAACAGTAGGGCTCCACCATGTGACCCGTAATTGGCTTTCTCAGGAGTCTGAGGCTTTGAATGACCATCTAGTCTTAAGGGGCTTCGGATAATCTTGTAACAAGCGAGACCTTCTTCTCACCAAGGCCCAAACTGCGGGCCCAGTTCTGCCATCTGGCCACACCAAGTTCCCTGGAGCAGTGGGCGAGGGCAAATGACCAATGTGGCATCTTACTGAGACTTGGCAGAGCCTCCTCCATTGGTTTCCTCATCTGTGATCTGCATAGAGGCTGAGGCAATTGCATGGCATACTGAAAAGTCCAGGAAGCAATTCTCACCCAGTAGCCACTGCCATGGAGGGGCAGGTGGGCCCCAGACGAGGTGTTTCCTAATTCTCGAGATGGCCCCCAGTAGGACTGTCTAGTCTTTATGTTTTCTGCTGGGGAAACAAATGAAGACAAGACTGAATGTATAAATATACAGCATTTTATCAATAATTATCGTGCTCTAATATGGCTTACGAGTGCATAAGCCAGACAATATAATGTAAAATATGAAGTGTAGACTACCCCTTGTTTGTCCAAATATATGCATTCATTAATGCACCAATCAATGGATATTAGATGCCAAACCTGGGCCTAGTAGACTAAAAGGTTCTTTGCTTATAGTGGCAAACCAGATAGAGTAGCTTTTCCCGTATACCTTTATGTGTTTTATTCTTATTTTCTATTTGTATATCGTTTTATGCTATTTTAATTTTTATCTATATATTTTTATCACATTTTAAATAAGTATCCAGGATTTTTGTGGAAGCTTTACATAAACCCTAAAAGTTGCTCGCTGGTATTCCAGATTCCTACCTACATCTGCTATCTTGTATAAAAGCATCAAGCAAACCTTCCATCACTTCCTTCTCTCTCGAGTGGTTCTTGGCGAACTGCCTCTCTCCAGCCCGTCTCCTCCCCTGTCCCCAGCACAGCGTCATGACATGTGTTCTGCTTGGACAGGTTTGACGTGCAGCTGGCCCAGGCCCTGGGGGAGTCGGTCTTTGAGAAGGGCCTCCGAGAGAAAGTGACCCAGGAGAACACCAGTGTCCGGTGGGAACTAGGCCAGCTTCAGCAACAGTTGCAGGTAAGGGACGGGAGGCATGGAGCCCTCTCCGCTCCTGTTGCTGGGTCTCAGGAAACCCCACCGTGCACCTGCTGGAAATGGTGACAAGAGAGAACTCCGTGTGGGTGCCCTGGTCTGCCAGCCAACTGGAGTAAAGGATCTCAGCATGCCTTAATAAGACAAATCGTGGGCAGCAGACTGATCATCAGACCTCCCAAGTGTGATGTAGTGAAATTGCTCTGGTCGCCTGCATGGGTTCTAAGGTGCCCACCTGGGAGGTGTGAGAGGCTTGACAAAGAATGAGTTAGCTGTAGCCCAAGCCAGGGGCAGTGTCCTGTTCGATGCAGGCTCCGATGCAGAGGGAGTTTATTAAAATATGACCTGGGCACCTCACTCCTTACTACCCTGTGGCTCCCTATTACCCCCAGGAGAACCTCCAAACCTCTTATTCTGGCATGCAGCTCCTTCATGATCTAACCCAAAGTTCTTTGACCCTGGAGCTGACTTTCTAACCCGGAAGAGTCAATTCTGAACACTCTGCCTCTCTGCTCCAACGTGTCAATCCCAGCCTTGGGAGGCGCACAGCTAACAAGTAGGGCACGCGCTTCCTTTATGCGCTTTGAGCTCTAACTCCTTGCTTTCCCACAAAGGTCCCCACCCTGCCCGTGTGAGCTGTCCCAGAGAGCAGCCCTTGGGGTCCCACAGGGGGTGCTGTGAGGGGCTGCGAGGCCGGGGGAGAGAGGGCATGCAGCGAAAGGTGGAGAGCGCCGTTCCAGCAGGTGGCAGAGAGACCCCCGGGGAAGGGGCACATGGTCGTGTGACCCTGGATCTCTGTCCCTTTTGTCTCTGTAGCAAAAGGAGCAGGAAGCTTTGCAGCTGAAGCAGGAGGTGGAGATGCTGCAGGCCCACAAGCGGGAGCTGCTGGCGGCCCCTGCTCTGGGGGACAGTTGCGTCGCTGGCTTGAAGGAGCGGCTCTGGAAGCTGGAATCCAGCGCCCTCGAGCAGCAGAAAATCCAGAACCAGCAGGAGAACACCATCAAGCGGCTGGAGCAGGTGGGAAAGCCTGTCCGGGGGCGATGCTGACTCCAGTGCGGAGGGTGTCATTAAAATACTACATGGGCACCTCACTCAGCCGCTCCTCATCCTTCTCTGGCTCTCTACTGCCCCAGAGAACCTCCAAACCCCTAGGTCTGATCATTCATGATCCAGCCCACTCCTACCATCCTGCAGGCGTTAATGACACCTCAGAGAAGCCTGCCCTGATCACACTCTTGAAAATGGCCCCACCCCTATGCATGCCACATTCACTTTCCGTCTCCAGAGCTGGTTTGTTCTCCTTCATAGTACCTGCCATCGTATTTTTAAAAATGTGCTCAATGCTTCTCTCCTCCATTAGGATATAAGTTTCAAGAAGGCAGGGGTGGGGCCGGCCCCTTGGCTTAGCAGTTAAGTGTGCGCGCTCCGCTACTGGCGGCCAGGGTTCGGATCCCGGGCGCGCACCGACGCACCATTTCTCCGGCCATGCTGAGGCCACGTCCCACATACAGCAACTAGAAGGATGTGCAGCTGTGACATACGGCTATCTACTGGGGCTTTGGGGAGAAAAAAGGAGGAGGATTGGCAATAGATGTTAGCTCAGAGCTGGTCTTCCTCAGCAAAAAGAGGAGGATTAGCACGGATGTTAGCTCAGGGCTGATCTTCCTCACAAAAAAAAAAAAAAAAAAGAAGGCAAGGGTTTTTGTTGAGCTTGCTTATCAGGCATCCACAGAGCCTAGAGTGAGGCCAGGTACCTAGTCGTTGCTCAATAAATAACCGTTGACCCAATATCTGAAATTTATTGAGCACCGACTGTGTACCAGACTCAGCCCTAAGCTCTCCCCACTTATCTCATGACTCTGCACAAGAACCGATGTGGTGAGATATGAGTGTGATCCCCGCTTTGCAGGTGTGGAAGCTGTGGGGCTCAGAGGTGTGGGAAGGTAGCAGGGATGGGGTTGGAGCCTGAGCCGCCTGACTCCACAGCGCCTGGAACACCTACTGTGTGCACAGCGTCAAGGAAGATTGGAGCACTAGTCTGTGGGAAACACAAAATAACTAAGGGGAATAGGCAGGAACATCAAATACTGCAGTGCCAGCACCCTCCATGACGCGCCAGAGGAGTATTCATCTGCTTGTTTGTTTGTATGCTCACCTTGTCCCACGAACAATTCAAGGCAGCTTATAAGATGTATGCATAATAAAACAGAAAAAATATAAATATAACAATCTGAACCAAAAAACACAAATTAAAATAGAGGCTAAGGAGGAACAGGGATGGTGAATTAATATGCAGATACGCAGAACATGTGATCTGCACACTTCATAGTTTTAGGTCTAAAATTCCTGGTGGCCAGAGAGAAAAAGGAAATGTGAGTTACATACACACTTTTTATTGTCCCCAAGATAAAAAGAAACCAATTTTTCAAGGGGAAGCAAGGCTTTTCCTGATGCTTAGCTCCAAAGAAATTTCTATGTGGGATTTCATAGGGGCAATTATCTTGAAGTGGTTTTAAGGTTGGGACCCCCTTTTCAAGAAGATCTGACCGTGCAGTGTGAGCATGTAAAGTGGGGAACTCGGGGCAGCTCTGATGAAGTGGCAGGTGGGGGTGGGGTGGGGGTGAGGGATGTAGAGCGTAGGGTTGGAGTACCAGCCCTTGCTTCTCACTTACCCCCAGTCTGTTGGCACGAAGCCTGCTGAGTATGGAGACGTGGGTGTGGCGGGCATGGACAGATAGTCTGGAGCAGTTCAGAAAGTAGAGTTCCTTTCCTCAGTCAACCTGTGTTTATTAAGCATCTGCTTTGTATCCGGTAGAAGCTTGTACCATGTAGATGCTAAGGATGCAGCTGTTAACAAGACAGACATGGTCTCTGCCCTCCCGAAGTTTATAGTCTTGCTGATGCTGAGTGTTATGGGAAAGTTTAACTTGCAGATCTGGTCTTGGGAGCAGGGTTGGGGAAACAGCCAGGGAAGGCTTCCCGGAGGAAGTGCCATTTACTGAAGCTGAAAGATGAGTCAGACTTGGCTGACCGAGAATTCCAGGCAGGAGGAAGGAAAGTCATGTGGTGTTTAAGCAGCTGTCATATGGTCCCATCCAGACGGGGTCCTCGAGGCAGCTCATTGTCTGTGTGACCTGAGACAAGCCTCCTCTTTTCTCTAGACTTGAGTCTTCTCATCTGTACAATGAAATCGGAGCCTTGTCAATCCCCTAGCTTGCCCCCAGCCCCAGCTCTGAATCTGTGAAGGCTCATGCAGTAAGGGGAATATCTGTGTAGGTCGTTAAGGGACACGGAGGATGGTGCGGCATCACGTAGCATCCCAGAGTCAAGAATAAAGCGAGCACTTCGGAAAATTGTGTTAACTCTTTAATATACCACCAGGGGACCAATCGGTGCTCGGAAGCAGAAATGTACTAGTGTGACCTCAGGGACTCGAAAGTTAATGCAGCTTTCTAATGTCCCGCCCTCAACTTACACGGGAGGCGAGGCTGACTCAACACTTTCATCCATCTCTAGCTTCCCCCATAACCTCATACTGCGTTCAGTGTGCCCTTGGAGGCATCCAGGAGATGTCAACTGATTACAATATAGCACTTTTTCCAGGGAATTTTATGTTAACTCATATAAGCTTGACATAAACGGCATTGTAGATGTCAGGGGCGTCCAAGAGGCTGGGAAAAAATGAAAGAGAAATATTATATTTACTTGCTTAAGCTCCTCATTCTGGATTATCTTCCCATAACCTCTGTCATTTTCAAGGAGGCGAGGAAGGAAGTTGACATTTAAAGTGAGCCTACTTTATGCTGTAATAGGGGCTCTGGCATCCACTTTGCTTTTTACTCTTTGCCACGGTCCTATGTACACAGCAGAGAATATTATCAACATTTTCAAAGACCAAGACTGTTTTTTCTCAATTTAATTTCCATGTTAGGGACAGCAGTTGTAACCTTCTGGAAGCTTGGTGCCAGGTGCCAGGCAATGCAATGAATAATCAGAAGGTTATAGTTTCTAGAATGTAACCCGTCTACACTAGTGGGTTCCAAATGCTGCACCATGGACCAACCACATCAAAGAGTGTAGACAAATGGAGGCTTAAAAGTATAGATTCTTGGGCTCTGTATCCTGGAGATTCTGATCCAATAGATCTAGGGTGAAGCCTTGAAATTTAATTTTTTTTTTTGGTGAGGAAGATTGGCCCTGAGCTAACATCTGTGCCCGTCTTCCTCTATTTTGTATGTGGGACGCTGCCACAGCATGGTTTGATGATCAGTGCGTAGGTCCATGCCCCGGATCTGAACCTGTGAACCCTGGGCCGCTGAAGCAGAGTGTGCAAACTTAACCACTACTCCACCAGGCCGGCCCCCCTGAAATTTAAATTTTTAAGAAATGTGTTAGGTAATTCTAACGTGTCACAAAATTCGAGAAGCAGGAGCTTGGGGCAATTTCTCAATTATGCAGATTGAGAAAGTTAGATCTTGAACTAGAACAGGAACCCATGACTTCTACCTCCAGGTCTAAAACCTTTTATACAAGGTTTAAACCTTGTATAAAGCACATGGTTTAAACATCGCACACAGCTCTTTGCCTGCTCTGTTTTGGAGGCTCTCATTTAAAAGGCTCATCTTCTTCACAGGAATGCAGCTAATTATGTCAGGCTGCCAGGAAGGGAGGGGATAGTCCTTTCTCTCTGTTTTGAAAATAATGGGGAAAGAGAGAGTAGTATTTATGTGCCAGGCACTGGCTAGATGCTCTACATGGCTCATCTCATTTAATTCTCATAATAGCATTCAAAGGTGATTGTTTTCTACAGAGAAAGGGAACCGATCAGAGGCAAAGGGAATTGTCCAAGATGACAACTTGGGCAAATTATCTCCCTCTCCAGGCTTTCAAATCTTCATAAATAAAATTTTGTCTTACCGTCCATCCACCCACCTATCCACCCATGCAAAAAACCGTCATTGATGCCTGCTCCAGGGATGACAAATTTGTTTCCTTTTATGACTATTAAGAAGGATTCTGAGGCTACATCTAAACTCAGTGGGAAAGAGTGTGATTGATTAGTGATGTCTGTTATGACCCCAGGAAGGGATAGAGGCAGCATTGGGGAGATTTATTTACCATTTCTGACCTTCCGGGGTGCCTGGGGGGATAACCTGACTCTCATCGTGCACTCCAAATATGGAAAATGCGATTGGGATGCCAAGGATGACACGGAGGGCCTGGGGAGTTGGTGAGGGTCACCCTCACGCACTGTCGTTGCTGCCCCCCAGCTCCGCCAGCGGTTTGAACTGGAGATCGAGCGGATGAAGCAGATGCACCAGAAGGACCGTGAGGACCAGGAGGAGGAGCTGGAGGACGTCCGCCAGTCCTGCCAGAAACGGGTATGTGAGCGGCGAGCCCAGCTGTGCCCTTGGGCCCTGGCAGGTCCAGTCTTGATGCCCTCTTCCCTAGAGTGAAGAGGAGGCTGGGGCCTGGGGACAGGCTCTTTCTGCAACCACCTGAGACTTAGCTCCCGAGGTACTTTCACGGATGCTGGAGCAGAAGTACCTATCTTAAATACCATCCTGCAACTTCCAGAAACCTCTGGAACTGTCCAGAATAATCACCCCAAGATTTCTACGCAGGGCCCATAACGCCATGTGACTGATGCCTGGGGTCAGGACTTGTATGTTTCGAGAAGGGGACCAGTCGCCTCTGGCTATTTCCCTTGCAACTCAAATAATTTCTTACATTTATCCAAGCTCTTTGCAGACATTTAAAACAGTGTATAAAAAAACGATAAGCCCTTGAAATCTCACCCCCTAGAAACCATCGTTATTACTGTTTTTAAATATTCTCTCATATGTCTCTTTCCTTGTTTGCACACACATACGTATTTGTAGAGATATCGTTTTACCTAAATGCAGTCATGCTGTTTTGAAGCCTGCTATTTTCACTCGGAGGTTTGTCCTGGGCCTCCTTCCATGTCAGTAAATACAGATCAAACTTCCATGTTTAATGGCTTAACAGGAGTCCACTGTAGGTGTGTGCTCTAATTTATTCAGCAAGTCTCCTGTGGTTCGACACTTAGGGTAATTCTGATTTTCTGTTATCGTAACCAGGGCTGAGACAAACATCTTCATAGATGCATCGGCTGATGTGACTGTAAGATGAATCTTTACAGTGAATTGCTGGAATGCTTGGGGTTTAGCCTCATGTAACAGGCTTCGTCTCTGCGGGACTTCTCCAGGCCTTTCGTAGCCTCGTGAGCATTGTGAATCTTCAAGACGGGGCTGAGTACCATTTCCCAGAGTTGACTCCTATTATTCGCTCCCTAACCAGTCTCTCTATGGAGATTCTAGACTGTAGTGGTGGAGATCCTGGGCGCTGGAATCCACAGACTCCTGGTTTGAATCTCTGCCCTTCCGATTTAACCACAGTCTGATCTCAGGAAAGTGATTTTAAGCCCTCAACTTCAACTCAAATCCTTTCCATTCCTTGACTCCTTGCCCCGTACCTGGCGCTGGTCACTCAGAGCCAGTTTATAAAACACACAAGAAAGCCAGTGTTGCTATGTTATTTGGAGTCACGGAGGCTTGGATCAAGTCCCAACCCCATCAACTACCGAATGTGGGACTTTGGAGAAATCACATAAGCTCGCTAATAAGCCTCACTTTTTTTATCTGTACAATGGGCTGATAATGGCTACCTGGTAGGGTCGCAGTGCAGATTCAAGGAGATCGCAGATGTGGAAACATTGCACAGAGCTTTGTAATTATAATCCCTGTTGGTTGGAAATTTACTAGCAATAGGGGCACGTGTGGATTTCCAGGCAGCTGGCCCTTCCAGAGGAGCCAGGGAGCCAGCCTGGTGATTGACTTGCTCTAGGGCATGATTCATCCATCCAAGAGAAGGAGGGTGCAGGGACCTGGCACCCTGCAGAGCCCACAGCAGGGCCTCATCCTGGAGCGGGGGGACTGGAGAGGGCTTTGGTGATTGTCAGACCTCAGCGGGAGATGGGAGTCTAGCTGAGCACGTCCTTGGGGCAGATCGGGCTGCCTTGGCACCCTGTCATTACTCTTAAGAACTGAGCCCATTCTTCACCCCCAGCGGTTGATGCTGCTCTGTCTGCTGCCCATACTGCTCCTCAAATACTCCTTTTGTGGCCCCTTTAAGGCTCAGTCCCTCTGGGGGTTCACGTGGATCATCCTGAGGGCCCAAGTGCATTCCTCCCGGAAGTCCCCAGGGTCAGAAAGAAAGAGTCAATGATTTGGGCTCAGCCAGACCTGTGTGCCCTTGAGAAAGTCTCATCACCTCCCCAAGACTCAGTTTTCTCCTCTGTGAAATGGGAGCAATGCCAGAAAATGTTCTACTCTCCCTTCGCTATTGTGAGGATGAAATAAAAGAATGGGAAGTGCCTTGTAAACTGTAAAGTGCTGGGAGTTATCACCAAGGGGCCAGTTTCTACTTATTTTCCATTATTGCATATTTGGGGGACATGAATGGCATTCTTTGAACACCCAGTGGGTGCCGTGCACACGGCTGTTTCTTTATGTCTGTCAGCTTATGTAATCCTCATAGGAACTCTGTAAGGTTTATTGTCCTGGGTCTACAGATGATGTAACCAGAATTCCAGAAGGTGAACTGACTTGCCCGAGGTCACCCAGCTGGAGAGTGGCTGAGCCAGGACTTGAACTCAGGTCTGTCTGACTCCAAAGCCCAGTGTCTTAACCACTAGTTAAGACACTAGTGTTTTTCTTTTTGCAAATGTTTAGACCGTGAAAGACAATTTAGGAAGCACTTGCTAGAAGTCAGCCTTGGGCAATGCTGCATACTTTAGCACTTCCTGAATATGAACTTACCAAAGGCTCTGATAAGTCCTGCACTGAAGAACCTGTTAACTCAGTAGTTCCCACACTTATTCTAGCATGAACTTCCCTCCCCACCCCCCACATCATGCCACGTAGAAATATTCTGCAGAACATACTCCAGAAAACTTTGCCTTGCTTGATATATAGTTTTTATTATTTTGTACATGTTTCAAAATGACTTTTAGCCTTTCCAGTCTTTATTCTAAAAGTGGTTGTGCGCAGAGGGCCTTGTATCTCTTACCCTGAAGAGAAAGTTTTGAAATGAACTTGCTTTCTACATCCGTGACCATCAATCATTATTGTTTCCCCCTGTGGGTCAGGAGACGGAAGCCCTCAAGTCCCTGCCCGTGTGCCCTCAGGTGAAGGTTGCACAATTTATGGTGCAGTCCAAGAAAGCCTCAGAGCATGATGAGTGCCCTGGGCCGGGGCCCCGACGAGTTGCGGATGTGACCCAGACCTTCCTGAGGCTTTTCTGTAGACAGATTTATATATAGAGAGAGTGAGGTCAGAGAAAGGTGTTTTTCTCCTTATGACAGCCTCTAACATTGACTTCACGTCTTCTGACTGCTCTGCTCTGTCCGTCTCTCGCCGTGGCAGGAAATCAATTGTGAGCGACCTGGGGGGAATGCTGATGGCTGTCTGGGGTGGCAGAAGAGCTGAGGCCAAGTGACAGAACACTAACTGCTCTCAGCAGCAACTGGCTTAGGAGTATGCCCTTCAGAAAGCTCTCTGACTCAGTTTACCCATCTGTGAAATAGAGTCCTTGATAGCACAAGATAGAGAGGGAGGCGGAGGGGGTGAGATAACATATATGAGGGAGGCTTGCGGGGAAGAGGATGTGCAAAGCACAGTTATTGTGGGGTGTTCATTCCAGGGAGAAGGCCTGCCTTTGCTGCATGGTTACTGAGAAATCAGAGCCGATTGTAAATTAAATGAGTTGCTCGTTGCCAAATGTCTTGGTTTGGGCTGCTGTAACAGAATATTATAGACCAGGGGCTTAAATAACAAACATTTATTTCTCATAGTTCTGGAGGCTGAGAAGTCCAAGATCAAGGTGCTGGCAGATTCAGGGGCTGGTGCGGGCTCTCTTCCTGGCTTGTAGATGGCTGCCTTCTCGTCGTAGGTGGGGAGAGAGAGGAAGCAAGCTCTCTGGTGTCTCTTCCTATAAGGGCACTCATCCCAGCATGGGGCCCCACCCTCATGACCTCATATAAATCTAATTACCTCCCAAAGGCCCCATCTACAAAAACCATCGCATTAGGGTTCCTTCAACACAGGAATTTTAGAGGGATACAACGTACAGTCTATAACACCAAACAATCTCACATGCAACATTTTTTTTTCACTGCATCACAGTATATTTAATAAGGCAGGTGGATGCATTTTGATATGTTGGATATAGTGTTGTGCAGAGCCTTAAAAATCAGAGTGCCAAGACTGGTAAATATTCAAGCTGGGTCATGGTGTAGGAAGGAGACATGTGTTAGGGAATGGGTAGGGTGCTGGAGGACGGGACTTCCCAGTGAATGGCAGGGGGCTCCCCATAAATGGCCAGCTCTCCCCATAGCTTTTAGGCTCCTGAGTTCTCTGACAGAGACACCCCCTCCCATTCGCTAGCAGCCTTTGTGGAACTGGGCGAGGGACCGTGAGCTCCACATCATCCGCCTCCTTGGGGGGGTCCCTGCCTTGTGGGATTTGTCCGGATGGAGCTCATTTCTCTTGCGCATGCATCTGCCCCTTGTGCCCACAGCTCCGCCAGCTAGAAATGCAGCTGGAACAAGAATATGAGGAGAAGCAGATGGTCCTCCACGAGAAGCAGGATTTGGAAGGCTTGATCGGAACCCTCTGTGATCAGGTAAGGGGGAGACACCAGAGGACACCTGGGAAAACACATTCCCTGCCTCTGGGCCTTGTTAGAGAGATGGATTCATGGGGAAGCCACCTGGAAGGGTCTTCAGGACAGGCCAGGGCCAGTCCCTTCAGCCGGCCTCCACCCGCTTCTCCCCAGTGCCCTCTTCTCCACCAGTCCTGGCCCTGCCTACACTCGCTGGCTCTTCAAAGGGGACCTTCTCGTGTCCACACACAGCAGCGTTCTTGGAAGAGCTTGTGAGAATAAATAGAGTGGGCCGGAAGTTGCAAACGAGGTCACAGATGTCAGGGTGAGAGTGTAGACAGCCCTTGGTTTAATGCTGTGCACGTGAATGTCCACTGCACACCCAGCCGACCTCTTGAGAACAAGACTGTTGCTAGAGGCTTCCAGGCTCAGAGTCAGGCAAATGCAGCTTTAAGCCCTAACTGGGCCGCTTCTGTCTACATGGCTTTGGGCGAGCTAATTCACCACTCTGAGCTTCTGGAGAACAGAGCCTTGTGGGGTTGCTGCCATTACTGTATACCAGAGTTCTCAACCGCAGCACGGTGGACATTTCGAGCCACATCATTCTTTGTGGTGGGGGCTGTCCTATGCATTGTAGCATGTTGAGCAGCAGCCCTGGCCTCCACCCACTAGATTCCAGCAGCACCCCTGAGTTGTGACAACCAGAAATGTCTACAGACATTGCCAAATGTCCCTTGAGGACAAAATCAACCTTCCCCCTTACAGAGAACCACTTCTGTAAATAAAGCAGCCGTCAGAGCACAGAGCCGGCTCCTGATTTCATAGTTGGAAGGGATTGCTCCTTCACCCCCAAATATTCCTCTCCCTGTCTGTGCTGCCGCTACACGAAACCCCAACATTGGAGACAAATCCTGTGGCTTCTATGATTTCTTCTAAAAGATCATAGGAGTGTATTTTACTGTATTTGCTTAACGTGTGTTCATTGTCTTTTAATTAGTAATGATCTTGATATCAAAGACCTTCCCCAGAATCATTCTTTTTGTTCACCAAGGAATGTGGGCCCACTTCAAATGGTCGTCTAGAGCAGCCAGGCCTGGACAATTAGGTGCTCATTATGTATTTTTAAAAAAATTGATTAAGTGAGTGAATCCTAGCTATTTTTGAGGCATAGGGTTCTATGCATGGTAAATGGATCAAGCTGGTTAATTTTGTGATTTAAATATTATACTCAAATATAAGCATAAACCATAAAGGAAAAGTTAGAAATATGATATTAAAACAATGACTTCCTATGAACTTTGGTTTTGTCTGCTTGATCTGTTTCTGGGAGAGTCCTGTTATATTCCCACTATGATTGTGGTTTTGTCAAGTTTTACTTATAATTCTGTTTTAGTTTTGTCTTTATATATTTTGAGGTTATATTTTTAGGTACATCTAAGTTTATTATTGCCTTATTTCCTTGGCAGATTGTAGATGGTTCTTTTGATTGTTGTATGCTGTCACTTTTTTCTCCATGAATGATTTTTGCCTTATTTTATTTTGTTTGATTTTTTTTAGTTGCCTGCAAACCTTTTTTCATCCCTTCATGTCCAACCTTTCCAAATGTGTGTGTGTGTTAGCTTTAAATAGCTGAATACTTTTTAATCCAATATTTTAGTCTCTAACTTTTCATAGGAGAATCTAATTCATTTACATTTATTATAATGACTGATATATTTGAAATGATTTCTATTCTCTTATTTTGTGTTTAACATTTGTTGGTTTATTATCCTTTTTCTTTGCTTCTTCTTTTATTCCTTTCCTGCTTTTGGATAGATTGATAATATTTTCTGTGATCCCTTTTGTTCTACTGCTTGTTCTAAAGCTACAAACCATATTTCTATTCTTTTAGTAGATAAGTATTTAATCATAATTTTTTTCCAACATACTTTATTTTTTACAGCAATGCTGTGGGGTAGGTATTATTAGTTTCTTCATATAAATGAAAGAAGTGAGACTCAAAAGGTAATGCAAATTGCCCAAGATTATATAGCTTTTTAGTGGCCTAGGTAGATTTGAAATTAGGTCTATGTTATTCAAAAGCCTATACATTTTTTAAATCTGGCACCATGCTGATTAAAGGTGACTAAGGTCCAGTTAACTAGAATCATCCTTTTGTTGACCATGTTGATTTTTTCATAATGTTATCAGGCTATTCAGCTCTGCCATTAATTTGCTGCAAAACCTTCAGCAACGTGCATTCTCTCTCCAAGCCTCAGTTGCCCCATCTGCAAAGTGGCTCGGTTATCCCTGACAACATTTCCGGATCATATTTTAAAAGTGCTTGGAGAGATCTTTGACAACAGACATTTGATAAGTGCCCCAATTTGCCTTTATGATAAATGGTGAAACAATTGAGGTTTAAATATAGTTTCCCACAAGAACACTAAACATCATTTAGATTTATTGGTTAATTATTCACCAGCTTTATCCAAATTCGAATATTCATGCGGCAAAATGTGAACATGCAGAATGACATTTATTTCCCATTAACCTAATGAGTTTTTTTTTTTTGCCCTCCTCTTCTGTAGTCATTCATTATGAAGGGGAGGATGACTCGGTGTGAGATTTTGTTTGCGATGATTCCTCTGGAAAGGAGATGGTGCAGCGTTTTCAGGGTCTCTCTGGCAGTGAAGATGGCAGAATGTGAGCCATCCCTACTGCACAGTCAGTGCCAACATCAGAGAATGTTCCTGATGCCAACTTGCCCCACAGGAGAATTCAAGGCACTTTAGGATGTATGCAGAGTAAGAACAGACACAAAAATAAGAAAGATGCAAAGCATGCTGCTTGAATGGAATCATGGTAAAGAACATGGGCTCGAGTTAATAAACTAGGATTCAGGTTCTGCAAGGCACTATGGTGCAGTGGTTAGAGACTTGCATTCTAATCCTGAGCTGCCTGGGTTCAAATCCCTGGGTAGCCACTTAGTAGCAATATGACCTTGGGTAGATCACTTACCCTCTCCATATCAGTTTTATCAGCTGTACCTCCATTTCCCCATGACAGCACATACTTAAGAGCCCCACACAGCTCACAAGACGTGAGCTGGCCCCAGGCAACTTCTCTCACTCTGTGATCTGCTTCACTCTCGTGTTTTATACCCTCATGCTAATCACCCAGAACTGCATACACAAGATGGTTTCTCAGCCCTCTGTCTTTGCTCCTGCAGGATCTTATACCTGCAATGCCTTTCTTGCACCTCACCCAGCCAGCTCCTACTTGTCTCAGACTCTTCCTGATCCCCTCCCAGCCTGAGCTGGATGAGGCTCCTCTGTGCCTCCAGAACACTGTTTTCTCTCATCACATATTTTATTCAAGTTACCTCTTTGCAGTCAGAAAAGCTGGGTTCATATCCTGACTCTGCCACTTATGACCAGCTGTGTGGTCTTGGGCAAACTGCTCCACGTCTCTGAGCTTCAGTTTCATCGTCTGTAGGATGGGAATCATAATACTACACACCTCATAGATTCATCATGAGGACTAAATATGTTAATATCCATCAGGTGTTTAGAAGAGTGTCTGACACTTAGAAAGCCCTTTATAAATGTAGGCTATTACCACTTTATAAAAGCAATAATAGTAATGTCTATTTTTAAGAGATTGTCACAGGAGTCAAATGCAATAACATGTGACAAAGGGCCTGGCACAATGCCCAGTCCTCCGCTCAGCAGGTGAGAATATGTGTGTGCGTATATATATATTAGACCCGCATTTTGAACTTAACAAAGCAGTGCATCAGAGAATAAAGAGGCTATAGTCTAAGAACCAACTCATTTTTCAAAGAATTCAAAACTAGTGGTAGAGAAATAATAATGCAAAATCTAGACAAGTACATTCTAGGTCATCAAACAATACTCATAATCCTTTATATTTATAAAGCACTCGACAGCGTACAAAATGCTTTTCGATCCACTATTGCGTCTGATCCTTGTCTTATCTCAACACGGAGAATAGAGATTTTTTTTTTTTTTACCTTTCCTTTTATAGTAAAGGAAACTCAGGTTCAGAAATGTGCACGACTCAGCCACAGTTCCTGCCAGCAAATGGTGAGCCAGGATGTAAAGCCTGGGTCACCTCATTCTAAACCCCACCTTCTTTCTAGAATATTCCAGGGCATTCTGAGCATCCTAGGAATTGGTTGTGCTTGGTTTAGAGACACAGACATCCAGGCTTGTAGAAACCAGGTCCCACGGTTGAGGCACCTGCACCCTATTTTCTTTAAAGCTCTCCATCTGATCGATGGTGCCGTATTCTTTCCTCTGGTCCCCTGAAGAGAAGGGGGCTGTTAATTTCTTCCAGAGACGCAAACCCAATGTTTTTTAAGTCAGTGCTCTGTCTCTGGGGAGACCATGGGCTGTCAGGGTTTCACATCTGGGTTTCACTTTGTGCCTCTGTTGTGATTCTGCATCTCCCTTGGTTTGTCTCAGCCTGTATTGTTGGCTGCTGGGAGTGGTCACCCTCCTGGTGCCACGTCCAGAATGTGGCTTCTTCACAAGCCACTTGACAACTGCTCACTTAGAAGACAGAGCCTGCAAATTCAGGATTCTGGGGGAAGGAATGTGCTCTCCTCTGGGTAACGTCCCTCTGCTGAAAATGACCTCGTCCGCCTGCCCTTAAACTGGCAAAGGGGACCAGCTCGAGGGACAGAAAAGCTTGATTTAGACCTTCAAAAACAGCAGAGCTATTTTTATTTTAATACTCTTTACTGAAGTGTAACATACACGCAGAGAAGCACACCGTATCCCGCCTATACAGCTCAATGAATTTTCATAAACTCATATAACCAGCGCCCAGATTAATAATGTGAATAACATCCCCTCCTGCACTGTTCAGTCACTGCCCCTCCAGGGTAACTGCTGTCCCGACTTCCATCAGCAGAGGGCCTCACCTGACAGGTAAGCTCGTGCAAGGTGAGGAGAGGCCCCACTGATGACTTTGGTACAAAAGATGAGACAGAATGACCTTGGCTCCATACAGGCTGTGGTCACAGTAATGATAACAGCTCATATTCGTTGTGCCTTTACTATGAGTCAGGCATGAGGCTGAGCACGTATTTAGTGTTCACAGCAGCCCTCTGCGGCTGATGCTATTCCCATTTTGCAGATGAGGAAACTGAGCTTCGGGGAGGAGAAGGGTCTTGGACAAGGTCACACAGTGTGAGTGGTGGAGGTGGGATTCGAACCTGGGGAGCCTGGTTCCAGAGAACTGGGATTTTGGCCATTGTTTTGCTGTATTAGCTCACGAGAGCCTTCCCTTGGCTTCCAGATAGGCCATCGGGACTTTGACGTGGAGAAGCGTCTCCGGAGGGACCTCAGAAGGACTCATGCACTACTGTCAGACGTGCAGCTCCTTCTGGGGACCATGGAGGACAGCAAGACATCAGTCAGCAAGGAGGAGCTGGAGAAAGTGCACAGCCAGGTGGGTGTCGCGGGGTCCCCTCAGACCCGGGCTGTGGAGGATGCTGCAGCCAGCTGGGGGAGAATGGCCACCCTCCCAGGTGTGGGCGTGGCCACAGGGCTGGCCTTCGACTTCTACAGACCTGCAGGGAGATGGGGGACATTGGGGGCTGGGAGGGTCACATGGAGGTGGTAGGTGAGGAGGAGGTGTTTATAAATGACTGAAGAGTCCTGTTTCTTTCTTTAGGGCTGAGGCAGACTGTGTCTTGAGGGCTTGGGCAGATCGGGGCTGGGGGCAGAACGGCCGATTGCAGTCTGCATGCTTGTGTGCGTGCATGCGTGCGTGCGTGTGCGTGTGTGTGGTGACAACCTGGGATATGAAACAGACAGTAATAGTGCTAATAATGCAAAGCCTGCTCCTAACAACAGCAATAACAAACAAGAACCTCTTGGAATGCTAGTGATATTGATCATGCAATGATGTTGCTCACCGGCGCTGCCTTCTGGAGCCCCTCCCCTCCATGTACCGGGTCCTCTGTACAGGATGTCACACTGGGTTCTCAGGAGAACAGAGAGGGATGAGGATCATCATCTCCATTTCACAAGTGAGGTGACTGGGTGGCAGAGAGAGGAGGTGACCCACCTAAGTCACGCAGCCAGAAAGTGTCAGAGCCAGGATTCGAACCCGGGTCTTCAGGCCCCACCATCCCTGGCTGCCTCAGAGGAGGACCAGAGCAGTGGGTCTGAGGGTGGAGGGGAGGGGAGGCCAAGCAGGAGCTGAGGACCTTGGACTCAGGATTTGCTCCCGTACCCTGGGGAGCTGGAAACACTCAGGGAGGCTCAGGGCCCCACTGGGGGTGTTGTGTCCATGCATTAGTGTTACCTTCTAATTCATACCCCTCCCTCGGATGAGCCATCACACTGAATCCAGGTGTGGGGAGATGAGCATTGCCAGCTGCCTTCACCACCTCTCCTTCTCCAAGCATTGCCATCCCTTCTTCCGCCTCCTCTGGCCTTCTGTCATGTGGCCTCAGCCATGCCACGTGGCCAGGGGCTTCTTTATCTTCACAGAATATCCCCAGAAACTCAGATGGGTCATCTGTACTTTTTGGACTGACTTCTGAACAAAACTATATACTGCCCAAGGGCAGGGCTCTGTTTTATTCATCTCCAATGATGCCCGTCCAGTCCGCTGCATATCATAAGCACTGAATAAATGCCTCCCTGTGGAGTTCAATGGACTCATCCTCCTCGTTTGACAAATGAGAAAACCAAAGAACAGAGAGGGTGAGGGATTTGCCTGAGGTCACACAGCACTTAAAGGCAGAGCCGGGCCTTAACGCACGTTCCCTGACTCCAAACCTGTGCTCTTCTCTCTTCCCTCTGGAGGAGCTCCCGACAATCAGCAGGTCCCCAGGAAGGCAGCGGGAGGCAGCAGAGTCTAGCTTCAGGTGTTAGAAAGCGGATCCAGGCTTCCACTGCTTCTCGTCTCTGGCGTCAGTTTCCTGTCTGTAAAATGAAAGGTTTCAGGTACAGATTATCAGCTAAAGTAGAAGACCTTTTTTAGAAAAAATAAACAGAAACCTAAATTCCAGACTTGATTCAGATTTCACCATTTTCTCCATTAATGTCCCTTTCCTGTTCCAGGATCCCCCCCGGGCACCAGACTGCGTTCAGTTGTCACACCTGCCTGGTGTCCTCTGGTCTGGGACAGTTTCTCAGTCTTCCCCTGTTTTTCATGACCTTGACAGAGCACTGGCCAGGGATCCTGGAAAATGTTCCCACGCTGGGTTTGTCTGACGTTTTCCTCATGATTAGACCAGGGTTATGGGGTTTTGGAAGGAACACCCCAGAGGTACAGCGATGTTAAACCAGAGGACATTGAAAGGCCCTTCTCTCTTGACAATTCGGTGATTCTCAGCAGTCTCCTTCATCAAGTCACTCTCTTCCTGGGTGACCGACCATCCGCTTGTCCCGGACTGTCCTGGTTTTAGCTACTGAAAGTCCCGTGTCCCGGGCAAGCCCTCGGCACCAGGCAAACCAGGCCAATTGGCCACTCCGTTCTCTTTATGGCTGCGGCAGAAAACTAGAATCACCTGTCTTGAATGAAGCCCTTCACTCAATCCTCGTGGTATTCTCAGGGGAGGGGAAGTGGTATTGTGCCCATTTTACAGATGGGGAAATTCTGTCCAGAGGTGGGAAGGATTGTGCCTGAGGTGACACAGCAGGTCAGTGACAGAGCTGGGCTTCAAATCCAGGGCTCGGGATTCTCAGTGCAGAATCTGGAGTTCTTTGGCCTCACCCTGCATCTTCCTGTCTGTCCGGCCGAGAGGTGTCTGTGCCTGTGGTCAGGGGCCAGGCATCCAGGGTTCATGCAGCCCCCTTGGCAGGGGCCACGTGCTCTGCCTGTCTCCCACCAAATATTCCTGATGCCACGGCATTCAAGCCTTCTCCCTCCCCACACGTAAATGTTCTCGAAAAGGAACCATGGTGGGTTTGTTTCCTTTTCTTCTTTTTTTTCGTATTCATGAGAAATCCCTCTGCAGGGTTAAAATGTGTGTTCTTGGAAAATAGTGGTATTTAATGAAGGCGCCTGGAGCTGAATCAAAGAGCTTCATTCTTCTGAAAGTCCTTCTTCCCCGTCTCTGCATCCGGCTCCTATCAAAGGGAATTCACAGCCTTGCCTTTCTGTTGCTGTTGTCATGGAAATGGTTATAAGGATGGGATCGCATGGACCAGAGGTCGGGGTACAGTTGCTTTGGCTCCCAGCACACGTGTCCCGGATGCCGGAGTCGGAGCTAATCAAATAAAGCAGCGATGACATTGGGCATCGTGGCATCTCCTCTCCGATGTACGGTGTTTGTCCTCTCCCTGCAGGCTCCAGGGACAGAGGCAGGGAGAGCCGACAGGAGGGGGAAGGGAGAGGGAGCTAACTTTGCTGCTGGCTGCATCTTCAGTGCTGGGTATGATGCTCAACGGTTCCATTCATTCATTCGTTCACTCATCCATTCATTCATTCGGTATTTATGCAGCACCTACTATGTGTCAGGCAATGTGCAAGATCTAGGTGTGCAATGGTTAGTAAGACAGGTGTGGTACCCTCCCTGGTGACACTTACCTCTGATGGAAAAGAAGACAAGCAAATAATGATTCAAATAAATACTAACTGAATAGTACCCACACCTGAATAAAGGAAATAAGTGGGATCTGGACTGGGCAATTGGAAGGGGTTGCCTTTGGCTTGGGTGGTCAGCTACACTACCCTAGGAGAATGGGAAGCAGGCAGGGAGCAGAACGTGCCATGCCTGGGAGGTTTGGATTTTATTCCAAGGATGGTGAGAGGCCACTGGCAGATTTTGAGACGAGTGTGACATAATCCGGCTCACGGTTAGAGGGTCGCTCTCCTCTGCGAAGAATGGATTGTGGAGGCAATGAGTTGGTGCCATTAGAGGCTAGTGCACCCTTCTGGGCCAGAGGAACTGGCCACCTGAGTGAAGTGGTGACGGCGATGCGAGAAGGGTCAAGCTTGGGGTTGAAGTTGACGAGACTTGCAGATGGTTGGGGTGCCAGCAATAAGCACGTTATTTAGATAATCCTCACCATAACCCTAAGAGATGGAGATTTCTACTTTTTGACTCATTTTACTAATAAAGAAACAGGATCTGAGAGGTTGAGTAATTTACCCAAGGGCACACAGCAATATATGTCTGAAAGCTGTGAATGCCAACAGTTTCAGTAATGTACAACTTGGTTTGCACGATATGGGTCCTGTTAACCTTTGTCAAGCACCTACTGTGTACCAGGATTTTCCCTGGTGTCTGGGGGTCCCCAAACTTGACTTCACATCAGATAACTTAAGCATCATTGCCAAGCTATTGCCAAGCAGCGTGATGAGCTCTTTATTGGGGAGTTGTTGGCGCTTAGCTAAAGAGGATGCCCTTCATTTGGCTGTGGGAGAGGAGCTGGTGGCTTCAGCTGTCTCTTTAAAGATGGAAATGACTTGCTGGTTAGGTAAGGTGCACGTGGCCATTCTAGGAGAAAGCAACAGAGCATAAAGGGGTGGGGACATGTGGAGACAGGACGCACATTCCCTTTGGCATGGTGTTCCTGGAGTAGAGTGCCCGGGGGTAAAAGCAGAGACGATAATGTCGGTAATTGAGACTGGAACCAGTTCACGAATGGTTTACTGAGGCTGGCTCAGGAGTTTGGTCTTCATCCCAAAGGTGATAGGGAGCCATAGAGAGCTACTGAGCAGAGAAGGGCATGGTCAGAAGTGCTCGTAGAAAATGGCAGGATTCCAGGTCCCTCTGAAGCACTGATGTGGGGCATGCCAGGCTCAGCCAGCAGCCTGGGGCGGGGGGGACTCCCTTAGACAGAGCATCTTCTAGTGTCCCTGGATTCTTCCCGTATGGACAGGCATCCCCTCTGCCCATCGCCCCACTGTCTAGAATCCCGAGGGAACTATTTATCTCTTTCCTCCCAGTTTCCCTCCACTGGGAGCCTTGGATATATCTCAGATAAGACCTGAGGTTTAAGACCTGATGATAAAACATGGAAGACCCTGGGGCAAAGTAGAACCTCTTGGTTCGAATCCTGCCTCTGCCACCTAATTGGCTGTATGATTTTGGGCAAGCCACTCTCCCTTTCTCACCTAAAAAGGGGGCATGATATTCCCAGCTTATTGGGTTGATATAAAGAACTCTAGACCACGGATTTGAAAGAATTCTCTAAACTGAGAATTGTGAGACAATGATTTTGAAATGGAGAGACCCCCACCGGCTCCCTAGTCCCCCACACTGGTGTCAGCTGTTGGAAGCCTTTGATTTCTGGGCACACAATTTTTACAAGACCTCATGGAAAAGGTACACAAGGCAATGTGTAGGGCGAATCTAATGACACCTGTTCTTTAGGAGCCAATTACTAATTAATTCCCATGGAATGTTTCCACTGGAAACAAACTAATCTGGAGACAGAGGCAATTCCAACAACCAAGATATATAATTGAGATAATCACTGTGCATAAATAACATCTGTGAGTAGCAGATGCTGGCACCTGGCTCTGAGGCGAAAGTGAAAGGTGAGGGCTGCTCCAGGACAGTGGTTGCTTCTTTTTTTTATTTGATTCATGCTTTTGACCTTTGTCTCTTTCCCAAAGGAAATATGTTATTTGCTTTTTGTTAAATGGAGAAGAGTTTGCGTTGAGCTCTTTACTTGTTTACTTAATTAATGCCGGGGGCTGTAGTCACCCCTTCCTGCTGAGAACAAAGCTGTCACCAAGTCTCAGTCATGGTACCCCCTACATAGCTCTTGAATCCATCCCCTCCTTTGTCTCCCCCCTCTTGTTACACACCGTCTGTATCTCTACTTTGGAGTTCTCTCAAGTCTGCTGGCCTCTGGTCTTGTCCAAGCCATCCATCTGCCACCCGATCATTGGAGACAGAATTTCAAAATTTAAATACAATCTTGGCTCTTTGTGTTCAAGATCCATCAGTGGCTTCCCATTGCCCTCAGAATACAATCCAAGATCCTCAACTTGACCGTTAAAGATGCACAGTCTAGCTCCCGCCCTCCTGTCACCCCTGACTGGCAGCTTAGAAGGGCTTGGGGTCTCCCACACCTGTTCCCACCTCTCCACCTTTGCCCAAGCTGTGCCAACCGCTGCCCTCTTTGCTTCTCCCCTCTGAACACTTTCTCCCCTCCGAGCAGGTTTCAGATGAACATCTAGGATGAACTAGGATGAACATCTAGTCATCCTTTGAACTTGGGTTTGGGCATCATCTCTGGGGGCCATGTCTGATGCCCCTCCGCTGGGTGAGGGCCCCACCTCTCTTCTCTCATGATCTCCCAGGTTTACCCCTAGGATAGTACACATCATGCCCTCCCACTTACCCCCTTGCACACCTGTTTCCTCATTTACCTTCCAAAGTCTTAAAGGCAGGACTAGAATGAGTAAACATGTTACAAAACTTGTCCAAATTCACAAAGGTAATAAGAGATCGAGGTGGGATTTGAACCCACAGGGTCTGACTTCAACACTTGGGAGTTTAATAACCGCTACCCCGAAGCACCAGTGTGCCTCCTGTTGGCCCACTGCCGTCTCTGGGTGCTCACATCCCTCTAGAGGCCCCGAGTGCTCCTGTGGGCCCGTCCGCTGGGGGATTCTAGCTCAGCTTCAGTGTTCAGTCAGGTGGGCCCGTGGGGCCTAGTGCGTGTCCCACACGATGAACTCCCAGTGGTGGTCAGGTAAGTCTGAGGCCCCCCCCATGAGTGCACGGAGGACTGGTAACCCTTGATTCCTCTCCAGGGGCCTTAATGGGGACGTCTGTCACCAGGCGCCCCCCGTGCTTCCATGAGACGTTGAAAATAAGTCATAAGCTCTGGGAAGATGACCCTGATGGGTGTCTTTTGTGTGAGTGAACACTTGGGGAACACGTCCCCCCAGCAGGGAACCACAGGACAGGTGGCCTGTATGTTTTATTTGAAGAGACTTTTTTTAAAGATTATATTGGAGTGAGTCAATTCAATATTAACATAACCTCCTGTCAGAGGAGATAAAGACTGAATTGTAATTGGTGAAAAACATGGTTAGCTCAGGTCTGTTCACCCCACAAAAATTGACACTTCCAACGCTGTGATGAATGAAGCGGGCAAAGGCTGGATTCATTATAGGCGAGGGGTGCCATTTATGCATCTCCCCCAAAATGTGACCATTTAGCCACGGAGGGCCAGGCCCCAGAGCATCCCAGCCATCCACTGGGGTAATAATAACCATCTTAACAACAACGATACTGATGGCGAGCATCTGTAGTTTACAGTATGCCGGGCCCAGGGCCAAGCACTTAGATGTCATGACCTAATTCAACCCCCTTCCCAGTTGGCTGTAGTGAATTCCGTGAGAGCAGGGCCTCTTCAGGCTGGAGGCCAGAGTGTAGGAGTGTGTCTGCGTCCAGCAAGTGCTTAGTGAATGAGCAGGGCTCGACAGGATGGGCCGTGGCTCTCCAGAGGAAGCAGCTAATATTATGCCCATTTTACGTAGGAGGAAGCTTAGCATCTGGGAAACTTGCCCACAGTCACAGAGTTTGGGGGGAACTGGGATGTTTCAAAAATAATGAATTTTGAAAGCGTTTCAAACTTACAGAAAAGTTGCAAGAATAGTTCAAAGGATTCGTATATATCCTTTTCCTCCATTCATGAATTTTTAACATTTTGCCACATTTGCTTTCTCATCCTCTCTCCAAATTACATTTTCTGAATTATTTGAAAACAAGTTACAGACGTGACGCTCCTTTCCTTTAATCAAAATCAGAAAATTTCACGTTGATAAAACACTGTTTTCTAATCCAGGAGTCAGCAAGCTGTGGCCCGTAAGCCAAGTTCAGCGTACAGCCTGTTTTTTTATTGTTATTTTGTTTTTTTATTACAGCCTGAGAGCTGAGAACAGTTTTCATGTTTTTAAATGCTACATTCAAAGTGGTTAGATGAGTACCTACATATATATATCTTTCGATCTTGCCTCTTGGCCTGCAAAGCCTAAAGTATTTACCATGTGGCCCTTGAACAAATAGTTTGATGTTATCTGCCAACTATTCAAATTGTGCCCATTGCCCCATTAATGTTCTTTATAGCAATTTTTCTCCCTGTTTAGGATCCAACCCAGACGCAGAACTGCTTGCATTCAGTTTCATGACGCGATAGATCCTCAGTGATTCTTTGTGTTTTATGATGCTGGCCTTTCTGGAGAGTTCAGGCCAGGTGTGTTGTAGAATGTTCCTCCATTTGGGTGAACTGGAATTTGAGCCCCATATTTTTAATTTCAGAGTCATTGGATTTGTGCAGATCTGAGGGTGTTGCCGGGACACAGGACTTTCAGTATTAAAACCAGAAAAGTCGCAGGCAAACAGGGATGAGCTGGTCATCCTCCATCCAGTGTCTCAAGCACTGAGTAATCCTGGGGAAGAGAAAAGGGTCCCTTGGCCTTTCAGTAAGGCCTGTTCTCAAAAGGTACCCATAGATTTAGGGGAGAGGGTGATGAGCCAGAGGCCAGTTTAAGAGCCTTTTCTCTATTATCTGTTCATGTTGCTCCTTTGATGGATTCTCGCCATCTGCGTGTTCTGGCCTTGTGTCTTCCTTTTCTCGCTCCATTTATGCACGTGAAACGTATTGCTATTGTTGTCTGTACCAGTGGTTCATTCTCCTTGCTGTTTTATGAGACTATACCACAATGTATCCATTTTGCTGTTGATGGCCATGCAGGTTGTGTCTAGATTTTGGTTATTAGGAATAGAGCCCCTGTGAACATTTTTCTCATGTTATTTTACTTTGGGGGGACACAAGTGTGTGCATTTCTGTAGAATGTACACTCTGAGTCGTAGTACACGTTTCTTGAACTGTAGTAGATGCTGCCAGTTGGTTCTCCAAAGTGTCTATAGACGTGTACCCTCCCACCAGCAGAATATAAGCGTGCTGCTGGCGTCCCATCCTTGTCAGCACTTGGTATTGTCAGTCACTGCATTTTAGCCACTCAGAGGGAAGACGTGTTTTTGTGGTTCCACTTTGTGTTTCTTTGATGAGTAATGAGGTGGATCACCTTTTCAAAGTAGATCGGCCATCTGATGAGCTACTTCTGCCTGTTCAAGCTGGATGCTCATCTTTCTATGGGGTATTTTTATTATTGATTTGCAGGATATTCTGAATGTAAGCTCTTCGCTAGGTATGTGTACTGCAAATATTTTGCCCCACTTTGGGGCTTAGTGTTAGATTCTCTTAGCAGTGTCATTTTAGGACCAGAAGTTCTTAATTTTAAGGTAACTCAATTGATCAAGGTATCTTGGAATCCCAATTTAAAACCACTTGGTCAGACAGAGGGTGTTCTGGATAGCTGAGTGTTCTGGTTAAGCGAGTATCGTGGTGCAGAATGGTGCGAAGCCTACCGCCCTACTTGGGGATCTGGCCCGGCCTCACGAGCCTGTCCCCTGTGTGCTGTCAGTCTCTGCTGAGTTGTTCTATTCCAGGGACCTCAGAGCTTTCTTTGTAAAGTGAGGGAGATTTCAGCTATATCCTGGTGCTTTACAAGTGTGTGTGTGCGTGTGTGTGTGCGTGTGTGTGTGTATTTTCCTTTTAGCAGAAGAAGCCCCCTTATTAAAGGGAAATCTCGTTAGGAGGCTGTCTGCCCTGACCGTCCCCCGGCCGGGACTTGACTGGGCTTCCATCGTTTATCCCGAAGCGTCCTCCTTCCAGCTTGGAAGAAAGGGACCCTCTCGGGGACCCGGGGTTTGCTGAACAAGTCTGTGGTCACTGTCTCTGTCCAGGTCATCTCCTCCTGCAGGGGAGGGTCCTGCCCACACAGCCTGCCCCTCGTCCTTCCAGACAGCGTCTGGATAAGGGGCCTGTGCTTGGGAGGAGCGGGGGACAGCTGGGCAGTGGGTGGCTTCCCGAGGGGGGGTTTCGGGGCTCTGCGGGCAGCACACATGGGGCGGCGGGCAGCTCAGGCTGCAGACTGGGGCAGCCCCGCTGACGGGTTAGTGATGCACTGAACGGACGACTCCGCCTCGCTCCCTGAGTGCATATGTGTGGGGTCCCCGCTGTGTGGCCTTCCAGGAGCCTGCCGTCTTGCGAGAAGAGAGACGTGGAGGCACTCAGACGCTGTGCTATTTAGGGGAGCAACGGGGTGCTGGAATATAAGAAAAAGGAAGGCATAAATGGAATGGGGGGCAGGGAGGGCCTTTTCTGCATATTTTATCTGCTTTTCTAAGTTTTTTTTTGTTTCTTTCTCCCTTTGGAGAGCATCAGTGTGCTCCAAATCCTCCATCACCAGAGGGGCAGTCGGGAAGGAAAGTTTTGAAGTCTGTTCAGTCACGTAGGACCTGAGCTGTGCTTAGATCCTATAATACAAAATCAGGAAGGACTCTTAAACCTTCAAAGAAATAGATTAAAACAAGTAAAAGGAGACCTGCTTTACTCCGCAGGTGGTAAGCACATGCCACAGGGCTACAAGAAAAAGCCATGGATTTAAAAGAGACCTCAGCTCAGGTCCTGGCCCCCTTCACCCTTTATTAGCTGTGTGATCTTGGCAAGTTTAACCTCTCTGAGCCTCAGTTTGCTCATCTATAAAATGGGCATGAACATACCTACTTCATAGAGTAGTTACGTGCTGCAAATGAACATGTGCATGGGAAACATTCACAGAGAGTAGTTCTGATTATTCCTCTACTAATAATAATGATTATTATTACTCTGAAGAAGATGGAAACAATACCTTCTTGGGAAGAGTTTCAATAATGATGGTCCTCTAGCACAATGTAAGGAAAATTATGGAATGTTTAGTAAATGCCCAAATAGTTTGAGATCAAGGACACAGAGGTTAACCACCATACGGTCTTAGGAAATCTCCCCTTGGGGCCACTGTCATCAAACTTCTGAGTCGAATAGACCATTGGTGGACCTGACATTTTTAATGTTTCCATTTAATAAATTTGTAGCGTGAGATGTTGGTGGTTCCCTTAGGGAAAGCCTTACTGTTGAAAGTTAAATCCTCCGAGCGTCCTGATGGGATGTTAAGGCCTGGAAAGTGTGGAGATTAGCCCGCCACAGACACCATTTCTTAGACAGAATGCTTCCCCATGGCATTTGCGCTGCAATATTTTTAAATCCTCCAAGTTGTTCAACCAGACCCCGAAATCCAGGTTCTAACCGCTCTGCTGAAATATCAGAGTTTTTCCTCTCCCCGCTTCATCCCATATGTCTAGCCAACCCATCGAGTAGCTTAATAAATCCAAAGCAAACGTTTTACCCAGGTATTTAAAGCGGGCAGATGGCTGCGCAGAGGAAAGGAATGCTATTCATCGGTTTGTGGTTGATGGAAATGTGACGGGAATCTCAATGGCCATCACGCTGAATGAAGGAGGTGGGTGGTGGGAAGAGAATGGCTGGGATGAACTCAGCAATAGAGAGAGGCTTGTGTGCGGAGGGGGCTGTGTGGTGGCCCAGAAATTGTACAGGTGTGGAGTCTCATTGACTTGAATCTGACCGTGGGCAAGTCGCTTCCCCTGCCTGGGCTGCACTTTCCACATTTGTAAAATGATGAGGGCTGTTTCCTTCCCGGCAGTGTGTTGTGGGCTACAGTGACAATGACCATCAGGTGGTCACACAGTGCCTGATACAGTAGGAGATGAAGAAATCTGCTTCCCTCCTCTGCCCCTCATTGAGTAATCGGGAAGGGGGAATATTTATCCCTCCATGGGGAGGGAGCCATCCATAGAATAGGTAAGCAATAAACGATTGTTATTCTGTCGCAGGGTTTTGGATGGAGCTACTTTGATCCAATTTTTGGCGGAATAGCGTCAACACACACTACCACCAATGGTTTTGAGTGTTACTCTGTGGGGGACACCGTGTATATGTTATCCCCTCTAACTTGCTCACTCTTTCTGTATCTGGGTTGCGGATGACAGCAACCCAACTCAAATTAGCTTAAGCAGAAAAAGGGAAGTTATTAGTCAAAATATCTGGAAAGTTTGGAGGCTAGGACTGCCTTCAGGTTTGGCTGGATCCAGGTGCTTAACTATCTCATTAAGAATGTGTCTCCTGCCTCAGCAACCTTGATGTCACCTTGTATTCTTAGGCAGGCTCTTCCTTCTTGCTGGGAAGAGGAACCCCAGACACTCCTAGCTTATATCCTGCATCAGAAAGAGCCAACTTTGTTTCCATACTTCCAGCAAAAATCCTGGCATCAGCCACACTATTATCCCACAACCAAGCTCTATGGCCAACGGGAGCTGATGCTCTGATTGACTAGGCTGAGTCACATCATATTCTCTGGGCCTGAGAGGGGAGAGTCAGCCCCAACAGAACCACAGGGACATTTGGGGGGTGGACATTTTTTTCAGGGAAGGTGGGGTGCTGCTATCGAAAGAAGGGGGACTAGATGCTGTGCAGACACATCACAAGATTTCCCCTACAGAGCATCTGGGGTGGGCACTCCTGTTACAGATAGAGTGCAGGGTAATGCTCAGAGTGGGGACTTGGTGGCCAGACTGCTTGGGTTCATATCCTAGCTCTGCCACTTAGTACTCGTGTGACCTTCAGTAAGTTGTTTGACCTCTCTATCCCTCGGTTTCCTCAACTGTAACAACATGAAGGGTCACTGACCCTACCTCAGTGTGTTCTTTTGAAGATTAAATGAGTTAGTGCATGAAAAGTGTTCAGAGCAATGTCTGGCACAGAGTAAGAACTCATCTTCATAACCTATGTGCATAGCATCCCCTAGGCTTGCGCAGTGCACAACTAATACAACTATACACAGCAGTCCTGTTCAATGAATGTGCACCGTTATTTCCCCTATTTCGTGGATGGAGAAAACCAAAGCTCAGAGAGGCTAAGTACTTGCTCAAGGTCACAGGCTGATAGATAAGAGGAGTTGGGACTGGAACCCAATTCTGCCTGACTGCTGGGTCTGCTCTCAACCACCATGCAATGCTGTGTGATGTGGAATGTCCCACCTCGTGGTAGATGAGAGGCCACGTTGGGAGAATGCACCCCCACCCCCATCCTTTGATGAAAAGTGTTCAGAGCAGTGCCTGGCACAGAGTAAGAGCTCATTCTCATAACCCGTGGGCACGGCATCCTCCAGGCTTGTGCAAAGCCTTGATTCTAGATGGCACTCTTCTCGTCTTACCGCTAAGAACTCCAGGCTTCCAGGACCTTCAGCATCCTCCCACAGTTGCTGAAGAGCCAGGACCTCCCCAAACATCCCCGGGCCAGAGCTTAGCAACCCTTAATTCATGCGCAGGGTCAGGAAGCGTGTTCCCACCCATAGCTGCAGTACGGGAGGCCTGGGGGTGGGCGCATGCGCACAAATAGAGGCTCCCAACTCCCGGGGCTGGGAGGGAAATAACACCCTCCGTGGATGCCTGCCTTTCAGAGCTGGAGCAGATCCTGGGGAAAGGTGGCTGATTTAATTAGTGGATGAGAGAAGGACTGAGCATGTGCGAGGGGGAGCGAGTTTTCTGGATATCAAAGGCGTTTTGGTGCTTCGTGCCCCCGTATGTGTGGCTTTATTGTATTGGTTTTACAAGAAACATGATTTGGAAGAGAAAGGAAAACATGAAATCAAATCAGTTGCCTCGTTGAGAGCCTGGTGTGGGTCTAGTCCCACACGAGGTCTAGAGAGGGATGGAAGTCACTGGGGCATCTATCTCACCCCCATGTCGTGGAGGTCCCATACGAACCCAAGAGGGCT
Organism: Ceratotherium simum simum; assembly: GCF_057802395.1. Lineage (NCBI taxonomy): Eukaryota > Metazoa > Chordata > Mammalia > Perissodactyla > Rhinocerotidae > Ceratotherium > Ceratotherium simum. The sequence goes on along the minus strand of NC_141934.1, from coordinate 12,238,629 downwards.
TGTCCTTGGGGTCGTGATGGGGACTTGGAGCTCAAAGGTGTCAGGTGGCAGCTGTCACTGGGGTTTCTCATTGGCGCACTGGCTGCCACGGCTGCAGGATGGACCCATAGTCACCTGTCACCCGGCTGCCCCATTCCCCTCTGCTCTCAAGACCCTCCTGGGAAGGCGTTTTCAAAGTGGTGGTGGACACTGTCACGCTGCTGAAGGATCTGATCTCGGCCCTAATGTGACTTGCCACTCGACTTCATAAAAACGTCTGTCAACCAGCCCCAATATGGAAATACTGTGCAGTGAGTTATTCTTACTGCAGGTCATCCATAATGGGAAATCAGCCCGAGATGGCCCTGTATTTCTTCCCGCTCCCTAAAGTGTAATAAATTGAAATTTTTAAAGCTCGGCATTAAGACGGCTTGTCAGCGGCAGCCGGGAGCCTGCCTAGTGCGGGGAAGCCTTGGGCTGGAGAGTTTCCGGTCTTGTCCATCCAGATTCTACTAAAGTGTGGGCCTGCTTGATGGGGGTGCCTCTGGGGCACACTCCCCCCCTCCCCAGGCTGCCGGGAAACCTAAAATTCCTCCTTAAGATCATCGCTGCTGAGGCCCCGCCTCATCCTGGCGCTGTGACCTTGACAGCTCATGTGGCCTCTGCTTGGGTTTCTTCACCTCTAAAATGGGGCTGAAAACCCTCATGGCTCAGGCTAAGGGGATGACAGGGATGAACCGCAGCCACAACCGCCGTTTCATTTTTAGTGCTTTCTTCGTGCCAGGAGCTGTGCCACACTCTGTCATGTTTCCAGTCATTGATCCTGCATGGACCCTATGATGGAACCGTCCCCATTGTACAGATGAGGAAAGTGAGGCATGGCCACGTTAAGTGATTGACTGGAGAGGCAGATCCCGCGGGTCTGGCCCTGGTGCCCAGGCCCTGGCCCCCACACACCCTGGAATATGGCACTTCACAAACGCCAGTAAATGTTGGTTTCCTTCCTCTTCCCTGTGGGATGAACGTGTTCATCTCCGGAAGGTTCCAGTAACAATGCATGCTGGTGCCACCACATTGATTCAAACTCCGAGTTCTGTCAGTTCTCTGATTTGTTTATTTATCTCGCATCCTACAGCCCCCAGCCTGGGCCAGGCCCCCATGACACTGTCTGAGTGGCTTCTATTACGTCACCAAGTCCGTGAGCTGAATGTTTTCTCTTTTTCATTTTAATCCATCCTACCCGTGTGTAGACTTTCCATGAGGGGCAGTGGATCCCAAAGGTAAAGAGCTTGGGGCTCTGGAGTTGGACCAACCAGGCTTATCCACTGACCAGCTGTGTGACTGTGGGCAAGTCCCTTCCCCTCTCTGAGCCTCAGTTTCCTCCTATATCGATTAGTCTTCCTCTAGTCAACCTTCCTTCTAGAGGTGCTGTTATGAAGCAAGGCAGATAAAGCACAGAGCTCTGGAAATGGTCCCCAAGCGACAGCGGCAGGTGTGGCCATTAATGGCAAAACCATCACGGCCCAGATCATCCCCTCTCTAGCCCGGTAAGAGCGAAGAACCCCGCCAACCGCCGTCTCCACGGACTGCGTGCTCTCTCTGCCTTCACCTCTGCCTGGGGAAAACTTGGCCCTCTCTCTGCTTGCTCCCGGGAGATTGGGGAAAGGAAGGAGCTTTCTGGATCATGCACCATATACCATCTGTAAGATGGGGATAAAAATAGAGCCTCCTTTCTCCAGCGGCTCTCAGGACCAGCAGCATCACGCCGAGGAAACCCTCAGCGGAAGGAGGACAGGGCAGATGGGAAGTGCTGTCGTTGCCTTCGGCTCTGCCCCGTTGAGTTACGATGGCTCGCGCTTGCCTCCTGGCCCTGGGCCGAGCGACTTGGCCTGGCAGCGGGGCCCTGCGTGATGCCTCCCGTCCTCTGTCAGTTATCTGACATCCTCTCCCGTGATGGCCCATCTGCTCCAGCCTGCCCAGACCTTTTGTTCGTGGCACGCCCACCGGGCAGTTTCTTCCATTTCTCTCTTCCTCTGCTCTGATTGGAGCATCTCCACCACCTCCTTCCTGCAGGACCACAGCGGTGTCCTCGCTGGCTGCCCTATTGCTGAGTTTGTCCACATCCTCCCCACAGCAGCCAGAGGGAGACCGTGCCCCCCTCCTCCTTAGAAACCATCAGTACTCTGCAAATAAACCCGAGCTTTGCCTACTGGCTCACAAGCCTCACTAACTCCCGGGCATTTGTTCAGCATCGCCTCCTCCTCTCCCTCTCTGTCCAGTTGTCCAGCCACACTGGCCATCTTTCTGTTCCTCAGCACCAAGTTCGTTCTTGTTCCTGCCCCAGGCCCTTTGCACTTGCTGTTGCCTCCTCTCAGGGCACTCTTTCTCCTAAGTCTGGACATGGCTGTCTCCTGTGCATCTTTTAGGTCTTAGCTTAAATGCCTCTCCTTAGTGAGGCCTCTGGTTTCTGCAGGAATCAGGGGCTGGCTTTGCCCTGCCTGCCTGCAGGGGAGCACTCCTTCCCACCTCCCTGCCTTGCCAGAGGCCCTGGAGTTGCCTGCAGGAAGATGACACTGTGCCTGACTTCTCGTTTCCTCTGTTGATTACGCTCTAATGATGCCAATTACCTCCCCTTGCTCTGCATCATTTTTCTCAGTGTGTTTCAATCCCTCCCAGGCGCTGAGGCAAATGGGCTGCCACATCCTCCTTCTCCAGGCCCTGAGCTGAGCCCAGCTGCAGGAATATATTGTTCTCAGGGTCTTGAAAATGGGGCTGTTGTGGATTTTGGTTGCTGGCAGCGGGGTGGGGCTGGAACTGGAGGCGCCGGTGTGGGAAGCTGTGGGAGCAGGCTAGGGCCTCAACTTCCTCATCTGTAAAGTGGGGCTATGCTCCTCCGGACCTGGCATGAGGAGGAAAGGGAAATTGCGGGGAGAGTCTTTACCGTGGTGCTTCACAGGAGATATTCGAATGAGTGCAGCCTCCCTTCTCCCTCCCTGCCTTCCATTGTTATTATTATTATTCTAACATCTGGGCTGAGCTCCTGGACATTCTGTGTGTGTGTGTGTCTGTCTGTCTGTCTGTCTGTTAGCACCAACCTTAACAGCATGAACTGTTTTGGAGGGACAGAGGCCTGACAGTTGAGAAAGCTTGCTGGTCTGGACTATATAAGTGACGTCTTTCTCCTTGCAGCTGTGTGACTCTGGGCAAGGCGCTGTCCCCCTCTGAGCCTTAAGTATTTTCTTTAAGTGATTTCTAAGGGTGTTTTCTGCTCGAAGATTCTAGAGCTCAGGAATCAAGGGGAAGCTGCCAATCCCAGAATGGATTTAGGATTTATGCACGGCTGTGGTGTTTTTCCAATGGGGAATGTCTGTCTTTTGGGGCCACGTAGGTAATTGTACCTATCTTGGTGGCCCCGCTTGGCTAGGACAGGAGGCCTACTGTGTGCAGGTGGGCAGAAGGAGGAGAAAGAAAAGAATGAGAAAGAGAAGCTAAGTCAATGGCTCTTAACCTTCGAATCTAGTGAAAGTCATGAACCCAGGAAAATGCTCATATGCAGAATATTTTGCATACTGTTTAAAGGAGCTTCCCAGCTCTGAAACCTGGTTAGAAACATCTACTCGGCAAGGCTTCACTGACCTCTGAGCGCCTCCTCCAGGCAGCCTTCCCTGACGCCATCCCGGTTCCCAGTGTCCCCATGCCCTCCTCCCTGTACTCCTCAGAGAGGCTGTCACTAGCTGTCCCTGCGGGTCTCCCCCAGGGGAGGGCAGGGGCCAGGCTGACTGTTCCCTGCATGCCCCATGGCTGGCCCTGCGTGGGTCTCAGCAAATATCTGCTGAACGGAAGTGGGGACTAGCTCCCGGCACTGAAGCCGGTGGCCTAGCCTTATTTCCCGGGGCAGCGCCTGTCCAATTTCGAGTGGGCTCGGAAGTCACGTCCTCAAATGCAGACACACTTGCTTCCCCCAGTCGTGGGCTGGTGAACAGTTGTGAAGACACGAGGGTCGCCTGAGCGGGGCTGGGCTGGGCTGGCGGGGAAGGGCAGTCAAGGCGGCAGCGTCCCGAGGCCTCTCCTCCTCTCTCCCCCTCCTGCCTGTGCAGCTGGAGCAGAGTGAAGCCAAGTGTGAGGAGGCCTTGAAGACCCAGAAGGCGCTGACCGCGGACCTGGAGAGCATGCACAGCGAGCTGGAGAACATGACCCGGAGCAAGAGCCTGGTACCGTCCCTTCCTGGGGCTCTGGGGACCCGGCCAGCACAGGCCTCTGAGCTAGCATGGGCCTACTGTGTGCTCAGCATGATAAGAGGGACTAGGGCGCTTAGTGTACTGTGCTTGGAGGTACAGACATCCACTGTAGACCTCCTGGGTGTTCCATGTTCCACACTCTGAGTGCAGGCATCCTACTATGCGCTGAGCATTATAAAGGCATAAGGGTATCATGAGGGTCAACTGTGTGTTCACCTCTGCAAAGGTAGGCAAGGAAACCTGTGGACCTACTGTGTGCTCAGCACTGTGGGGATGCATCTCCTATAAGCTTATTGTTTGCTCAGCACCCTAAGTGGGAACATAACTATCTATTGTGTGCCCACACCCACTCACCACTGTAAGTGGTTCTCAGTCATCTGTTGTAGTCCTACTGTGCACTCACCACCATAGTCATTATTGTTGGGCTACTGCACGTTCATTCTTACAAGTGAAGACAAGGGCAACCCTTGTGGCCCACTTAGGGTCACTACTAAAAGGGACCCAGCCATCTATGTGGGCCTACTATGTGCTCACCACTGAACAGGGATAAAGGAACACACATTATGGACCTATTATGTTGGTGAAAATTGGGTGTGGGTTTCTAAGTCCCCTGGCTGGGTATACAGCGTTGGCTTAAATTTATACTTGACGTGTAAAATCCTAAACTTCAGGTATAGCTAGAGAGTTATAAGAAAAGCTTGTCTCAAGATCCCTACTGGCCCTTTTGTCCCAGAGTTTGTTTGCACCAGCTTAGGGGGAACTTGCCCCCAAACATTCACACACACACACACACACACACACACACATATGCAGGGATGAATGTACACACTCACATACAAAATCACCGGACACACATACAAAATAAATGCCCTCGTAGGGAAAATACACAGCCAAATGCAGCCGTATTTGCTGAGCGCCTGCTGTAGCAGGCCACGTGCTGTACCCACAGGGACCCCCCTGTGAGCAGAACAAAGTGCCCGTGCTCAGGGAGATTACAGGGTTTGCACTCACAAATATGTATCATGCACGTTTAAAACGTGTGTACATAGGTTCCCAAGTGGGCTTACGCAGACGTATGTCCATTCACATACACACGTGCTGCATTCACAGAGTCCCATGCATGCAATACACACACACATGCACACACACACACACAGCTGTCATACCCACAGCGTGCATTGACACACCCATGGCCACCCTCACAGGTAGTTGTTCACTCACCTGACATACCCATAAGCAAGCCCCCTTTGCTCTTCCTCAGCACCCTGCTGTCCCCCACCCACCCACCCTTTTACTTCACCCCAACCACGGTCCTGCCTCCCTCCAGGTGGATGAGGAGCTGTACCGGCTGCAGTTTGAGAAAGCAGATCTCCTGAAGCGCATCGATGAGGACCAGGATGACCTGAATGACCTCATGCAGAAGCACAAGGACCTCATCGCTCAGGTAATGGTCTTACGTGGAAGACGGCTTGGTGGCCCTGGGCTGAGTAGGTGGGGGATATCGAGAAGGTGATGTTGGGCCACTCCCTGGCCTCAGGACCTTGGAGGGGTAAATGCCACAAAGATAAACAGAAGTTATGAAAGTTCATGTGGCCCTAAGGGAGGAGAATGTCACCTTCAGATGGTGTGTGCATCTCTGGAGGACATCTCCACTAAGAACGATTTTTACTTATTCACACGTCGATCTACCCATCCACCTGCCCACGTATCCATCCATCTGCCTATCAAAATATTCATCCGTCCACCATCCATCTGCTCATCAATCCACCCATTTACCTGTCGACTCTTTTATGCACCCACCCACCCACACATCCACCCACCTATCCATTCATCTTTCCATCCTTTCACCCATCTTACCCATTCACCCACCCATCCACCCCCCCACCCACCCATCCACCCACCCATCCACCCATCCACCCATCCACCCATCCATCCATCCACCCATCCATCCATCCTTCCATCTATCAACTTCTCCATCCACTCATTCATTCATTCAGTATTTACTGAGTGCCTGCTATGTGTCAGGTACTGTGTGAAGTGCCGAGGATACTGTTTTGAGCAAAAGCACACCCCATTGGTGCCTTCTTGTGGCTCTCAGTTTAGTGGGCTGGGCAGACTGTATCACATAGTCCCCCAGAGTGGAGGGGAGACTTGCAAACTGAGCTAAGAGTCCAGAAAGGAAATGAATATGATTCTGCAAACCTTGACCTAGGTTGGGGGTCAAGGAAGGCTTCCCCGAGGAGGTGGCACTTGGATGGAGATCTGAACGAGGCACAGGACTTAATTACATTGGAGTGGGATAGTGAGGACGGGGGCAGTGTTCTGGGCAGAGGGAACAGCACTCACAAAAGGCCTGTGATGGTGCATTTGAGAGGCTAAAAGGAGGCCAGAGAGGGGAGTGTGGCACAAGGTGAGCTCAGTGAGGCCAGCAGAGGAGGGCCAGATTGGGATCTTGTAGACTGTGGTGAGTTTGGATTTCATTTTACGTGTGATGGGGATCACCAGGAAGATTTTTAGGGGAAAGAGCGAGAGTTGAGGATCAGCCAGGATGCCACCCCAGACTGTCAGCTTCACAGCGACAGAGTTCTCTTGTCTCAATCCAACTCTGTATCCCAGGGCCTAGAAGGGTGCTGGCATGGAGTAGATACTCAGTAACTAGCTGCTGGATGAATGAAAACGGCAGTCGTCCAGGGCAGAGACAATGGCTGCTTGTTTCCGGAGATGGAGTGGAGACGGCGAGGAGTGCATGGACCCAGGAGAAAATAGGAGGCGTGATGGCAGGATGGGGAGAAACAGAGGCTTTGGGGTGGAGCTGAGGGATGTGATGGGGATCCCTGGCAGATTTCTGATCTGTGTAACTGGGGAGAGCGGACCCCCCAGAGCAATGAGCGTCTTCCGCACATTATACCCCCAGAGGAGATCCACGGTAGAACACCCACCAGGCTTCAAATGCGTCCCACAGAGACTTGATCTGAGGGGATTTCTGTTAAACAGGGAATCCTAATAACAAAAATAATCAATTATATCATCAACAATATAACAACCACCATAGAAATAGCCTGTGCCATCTTCTGCCTTTGTGAGTCACACTTATTTTTGTTCAAAATGGAAGTTTCTTTATTTGTTCAATTACAAAAGCAGTATATTCACATGCCTGTTATAAATAATTTAAATAATAAATACGTGTGGGAACTATAAAGTGAGAGACCCTCTTGCCCTCTGGGAATCTCTCTCATTGGAGATAATCAGGCTTAACAGTTTGGTTCTCCTTTTTTTTTTTAAGAACTTTTACTGTCCATTGCTTCATTTAATCTCTGAACAAACCCTATATCGAGGGGCTAAGTGGAGACTCTCAGCCCATTTCACAGATGGGGATACTGAGGTGCAGAGAGGTTCTGTGGCTTGCCAAGGCCAGTATCCAGGTCTAGAATCCCAGTTACCTGACACTCAGAATAGTTCTCTTCCCTTGGAATCTGGTCCTAGTGCTGTGGCCGGCCCATTTCTGTCTGGGCTGTCAAGGGTGTATAATAAAGTACTAGACAGTTGACCAGAGCTATTGACTTCTAGAATGGGAGTGACTCAGCGAAGATTGAGATGAAGGATGGTGGTGAGGATGTGAGAGGTAACTTTTTGGAACCAGCTACTGTTACGGAGGCTCTGAGAGACTTAGACGTCTGTGGGTGGGGGAAGAAGGGATTGCCAGGGGTGGTTTCCCAGCAAAGCCTGTGGTCTCACGGTGACATTTTTTGTCCCACCAGTCTGCTGCCGACATTGGGCAGATCCAAGAATTGCAGCTGCAGCTGGAGGAAGCCAAACACGAGAAGCAGAAGCTTCAAGAACAAGTACGTGCTCAGAGCTGCCATATCGTGGGGGAGGAAGGGAAGGGTTCCCCTGGGACCTAACAGTTTGGATCCTGGAAACTGTCATTCATTCATTCGTTCATTTGCTCGACTTCAGTCTTGTGCCAAATGAACTGAGAGCAATCCCAGCAGGCAGACACACACACACACACACACACACACACACACACACACAGACACAGACACTAACTCTTGCCTGTGCCTCTTCAGCATCTAAAGATGCTCCATGCAATGAGACCCATCAGCCATCCAATGCAGGATTTTCTCCCTCTGAGAAATGGCTCCAAGGAAAAGGGGATGCTCTGTGCAAGACAGGATCATCATTCTTTGTGAAATCTTCCTTTGAAGTCATGGTTCCTCCTAACACCCCTGAATTCCCTCATTAGCTAGTAGGTTGCTATTATCCGTGAAATTCTCCAAGCTCTTCCACAACTGTTGCGTGTGCCTGCTGAGAGCGACTGTCAGAATGACTGAGTCTCAAGCAGATGTCCACGGGCTCTGAGTCACAACAAACACCACAAAAATAATGGCAGCAGTGGCCATTTGCTGGGTGCTTATTATGTACCAGGCACTAATCTCCTTCAATCTTCATCCCCACAAAAAAAATGAAGAAATGGGGCTCAAGGAGGGGAACTTGCCCAGGCTCGTGCAGCTGGAAAGTGGTGGGGCCAGGTTTTGAACCCTGGTATCTGTGCATGGCTCCCAAACCCACTCTTGGCTGTGTCCTTTGATGCTGAAGTTTGCTGCTCACAGACTGGCTTTGCTCCCTTAGCAGAGCAGGGGAAGAAGGTAAGAGAAGCGTGATTGAAATCTTATATTGGAGGCTGAAGGCCTGGGAAGCGTCACCTTCCAGCACCTGAGACCCAGGGGCAGGGTGTGGTGTGAGGATCCTCAGATTGGAACCAGCAGTTCTTGCCTGAGCACTCAGCAGACAGCGCCTGAGCCGAGAAGGAGGCAGTGTGAATGGGCCTGAGGCCGGTCCTGCACGTGTCTCCATTCCGGGACTCAGGGCCAACAGGTGGCCAAGGGACCTCTTGGGTTTGTCCCCAGCTGCAGGTGGCTCAGATGCGCATCGAGTACCTGGAGCAGTCCACCGTGGATCGAGCAATTGTCAGCAGGCAGGAGGCCATCATCTGTGACCTGGAGAACAAGACGGAGTTCCAGAAAGTGCAGATTAAGAGATTTGAGGTACTCGTTGACATGTAAATATTGCTCAGGCCTAAAGCAGTGAGGGTTTTTGTGTAAGCTCCATCCATCCTTCCACCGTCCGTCTATCCACTCATGTGCCTTTATCTGGATATGTATTACTCATCCATCTCCCATATGAGTTTTCTCCTTCCCTCCCTCCCTCCCTCCCTCCTTTCTTCAATCACACTGTCCCACAGACTACCTATCCATAACCTACCCACCTCCATCTATCTCTCCATCTCCATATACCATCACTGGTCCATCCATCATCCCGTTTGTTCTTCCGTTATCTCTCCGTCTTTTCTTCTCTTCCTCTGTTCTTTTTTTCTTCAGACCTTGACCTCTCTAGCTGCCCATCTTTTTATCCATTGATGCACTTCTACCCATCTCCATCCACCCACGCATCCACTGATGTGCCCAACACTCATTGTGAGCAGACCTTTGTTTTGTACCTAGAGTGTGCTAGGCTGTTTTAGGGGCATGAGAGACAGGTGTATAAAATAGATTCTGCTTTCCAGAAGCATGGAGCTTTGTAGGAGGCGTGGGTAAGCTATGTACATAAATACCCATAATATGGAAAGAGAGCTGTGAGGTTTGGTGGACAGAGGTCCTTTCAGGCTGGGGAATCAGGGAGGCCTCCAGGAGGAGGTGGCACTGATGCTGGACCTTGAAGGACAGGTTAAGACTTGGATGGGCTGGGGCGGGGTTCAGTGATTATATTCAATTTAGCTCTGTAGGCTAATGACGTGAGACACTTACAGAGGACATCACCATCGTCAAAATCCTTCCTCCTCAGCCTTTCCATTTGACCTTCACCACAGCCCTGTGGGGCTGGTCGGATAGAATGAGAAGATGACCCCAGAGAGGTCAAGTGACTTATTCAAGATAAAGCCAGGCAGTGTTAGTGACAAGAGTAGATTGACACTTGACCTTCACTCCATCCCAGTCCCAGGCTCTAACTTCTCTGCAGCCGGCTGGTTTACCCACAGTGTGACAGCATGTCTGGACAATGGGACGCTGCCATTCCCATTCTGAAGCATTGTCTCCCAATCCCCTGGTGGGCAGTTGGTCTCTCAGAAGGCTGCTATGGATGAAGAACAGAGAAAAATTCTTCTTTGCCTTGACCCTCTGTGGTTCTCAGAATTGCTCAAGGGATCCCTCAGGGCATAATTGTCTCTGCAGATGACCATGAAACTTTGATCTACTATATTTTAAATGATTAAATTCCTAATGTTGGGCTACATCATAGAACATTTTTTTACTTGATTTGAGCCAAGTGAAGTGATAGCAAGAAAAGAAAATGATGGGAGAAAAACTTTAAATCACAGATTCTATCTCCAGATTCATTTTTCCCCTCTGCCATCATGATTTGAGTTTAGTAGAATCCCAGGTCCTTGAGACGGGGTGCCTCAGCAGCACAGTTTGAGAACTGCTCTTCGTCCTTATAACCCTCCTGCTGCCCTTTGAAATTGTTGCTAAACTCCATTTGAAAGGCAAGGGGGAAGTGAATAGTAATGCTTTTCTTTCAGGCCATTATTCAGTCTCTGATCTGCAAAGGGACTCAGAGTCCCTGGGAAGGGCCTGAAATATTCATGTGGGCTCTGTTCTCTGTCAACGCCTGAGTATTTGCCCATCGGAATCGATTGGTTCCAGGCTTGTTGACTGACTAATGAATTCTGCAGAACAGCCCTTGGGTTTATTTTCTGTAGCTCTTGTGATGCCCACAGCTCTTTTCTCTCTGTTGTTGCATTGTGTCCTCATGGGTTTTCCCCCCAGGAAAGGAAAAATGCTATAAAATATTACAGCTGAGGCTCATGGGAAATTATCTGCTCAAACCTCCTCATTTTACAAATCGGGGAAACCAGTACCCATGTTGGGGATGGGGTTTTGATCTCCCAGGGTGGCGTTCCCTCCACTGCACCACTCCACCTCCCACACCTTGAGATGAATGAAAGCTGCTATAAATATTAATAATTCCCATTCCTTATCCAGCATATCCTAGGTGCCAGGCACTGAGTTAAGCCTGAATAACTTAACATGTTCAGTCCTGACAGCATCCCTGGAACGTAGGTGCTATTAACATCCCTGTCTCTCAGAGAGGTTAAATAACTTGCCCAAGGTCACACAGCCAGGAAAAGGTAGAGGTGGGATTTGACCCCAGAGCGTATTCAGAGTCAGGGTCCTCATCAGTATGCTAAACTGCCTCTCAGAATAGCAATTATCATTTTCTAGGCTTGTAAAGTACATTCTTCATTTTTGTGTCAGTAATCAGGATTATTATCCTGATGATAAAAACACACAGAGATTCAGCCAAGGATGTCTCTTCCTGGAGCCCACTGTTCCACGCCCCCGGCCTCTAACTCGGGGTGACCCCCCCTAGGTCCTGGTGATCCGGCTCCGGGACAGCCTGATCAAGATGGGCGAGGAGCTGTCGCAGGCCGCCGTGTCCGAGTCCCAGCAGCGGGAGAGCAGCCAGTACTACCAGCGGCGCCTGGAGGAGCTGAAGGCGGACATGGAGTTGCTGGTGCAGCGGGAGGCAGAGGCCAGCCGCAGGTGCCTGGAGCTGGTGAGTGCTGCCCCCCGGCGCCGGCTCTGCTGTGACTGACGGCTTGGGGCTGGGGGAGCTCTCCCTCCTGCTGCACGGGAGACTCATAGGGCATCTCTGGGGCCTTTGGGGCAGGCGGGCAGCAGGGAGAACCTGACAGGGGATGGGCAGGGAGACGACGCTGCCATTGGCTGCAAGCCCTGGGGGCGGCCCCCAAATGGACCAATGGCATTCACTGCTGCTGGACGGCCACCCAGCGCCTTCCATCTCAGACTTGCTTCTCCTGGCTCCCACATTGCGCTCCAGAGGCCGGGCGGCCTCAGGCGAGGAGGAGGGTATCCATGTTTATTAAATGTCTACCTTGCATGAGTCTTAACATGCGTAATATCATGTAATTGCCATAACAACCCTGCGGAGTCAGGATTATTATCCCATTTTACAGATGAGGAAACTGAGACTTCGAAGAGGTGAGATAGCTTGTTTAAGGTCGCACCTAGTCAATATCAGTGCAATTTCTGGGCTATTAACAGCAACAACAAAGATTAAAACAATAATGCTAAAGCCACCATTTATTAAGTACTTGCTATATGCCAGGTCCTGGGTTAAACATTTCTCTTTTAAATTCTCCAATCGGTACCACGAGGTAGGTACTATTCTTATCTCCACTTTACAGGTGGGGAAACTGAGGCAGGGGACATCAACAGGCCAAATTGAGGCTCAAAATGGTACATTCACTTGCCAGTAAGAATTTGAACCCAGATCCATCCAGCTCCGTAGTCTCTGCTTTTATTCACTAAGCCATGCTTTGCTCCCTGGTGTGGTCCAAGGAACGTTTTAAAATTTGTTTCCTGCCCAAAGGGAAGGTTTCTCATAGTTCAGCGGATTTTTCTGAGAACAGTTTCCCACAGGGGTCACAGAGCGTCTGAGAGGGCCTGCTCCTCCTTGTCCCCATGAAGCCAGGTAGCCCTAAGACTCCAGATTTTTGCTTCTGTGACTGGGGAGGCATCTGGCACCCACTTTGCCCACCATAAAGTCTTCACTGAGATGACCCACAACATGCCGCGGCCTGGCCCAGAGGTCTCTAAGTCACAGTCATTATTGATACCCTTCTGGTCCTGTCCACTCTGGTTTTGTGACAGGTCTCAGCAACTTGTCCTCCTGCAGCAAGTATATTTCTCGGGCCACTGCCTCTCACGGCCGGTGTCATTCCCATCAGTTTGGCCCTTGACAAGCCAGCAGCCTGGCTGCCGTGTGGGGGAGGCGAGGCTCCGCGCAGAGACCCAGGTTCCCAGACACAGTCCGAGCCCCGTGACTGGCGGTTCCTCCACCCTCCATGGCTCCGCGAGAGAGAGAGGCTGTTTCCTCCAATTGACAGGCCAACTTCCTCATTAACCAGCCCTGCTTCTCATGCAGCCGAGTTCTCCTCCTGCCGGCTCTGGCCTGGAGTGAGAGAACATCTTCCGTCTTTCTCCTCTGATGTCTTCTCTAACTGGCCAGACACCCAGGCATTGCGGCCAGATCAAACAGTGGTTTCCTTCCTCTCTCCTTCGCTCTCTTTTTCTTTCTCCTTCTCTCTTCTCTCCTCTCCTTCCCTCTCTTCTCATTTTCCTTTCTCTATCTCCATTCCTAGGAATAGATAAAGATCTTTAAAGGCCCTAAAATACTGAAAAGATTATAGTGCAACCCGCATATATGAATAAAAATACAAACAACACAAAACTGTGGAACACAAAGCTTGCCTGTATGCTGAAATTAGACCTGTATCTTTCTCTGTTTTCTGATTGCAAGATTTGGATACGTTTACCAGGACTGAATTTTTCTCTTTATTGTGGTTGGGCAGTGTATTAGTTTCCCAGGGGCTGCTGTAACAAATTACCAAAAACTGGGTGGCTTATGACAACAGACGTTTGTTCTCTCACCGTTCTGAAGGCCAAAAGTCTGAAATCAAGGTGTTAGCAGGGCCATGCTCCCTCTGAAGGCTCTAGGGGAGAATCCTTGGCTATGACCACATCACTCTGGTCTCTGCCTCCATCATCACATGACTGTCTTCCTCCTGTATGTGTGTCTCAAATATCCCTCTGCTTTTTTCTTGTAAGGACACCTGTAATTGGATTTAGGGCCCACCCTAAATCCCGGTTGATTTAGTCTCAGGTCCTTACCTCAATTATATCTATAAAGACCCCTTTTCCAAACAAGCCCACATTGATAGGTTCTGATGGACATAACTTTTGAACACCCTTCACCCCACTACAGGAGGGAAGGGCACGTTCCTACTTATGTGGCATTCTACAGTGATCCCCACGGCTTGTTGTTCCTCAGTGATTCTGTGGATGAGCAAGGCTCAAAGGGACAATGTCAAGCTGGCAGACTTTTCCCAGTAGTGGATGTCCCAAACTCACCAACCTATTTGCCCTCAAATACGCCCCTTGCCTTTGGGCCCTGGGATATTTCCGTGGGGAGAAGAGAGGAAGTCATATTTTCTTGTATCACTTATTTATTCATTCATTCATTCAACATGTATCTACTCACCACCAACTATGGCCACAGCACAGGGATGGGGATTGGTGGGGAGGTGCTGGGAATCATAAGGTTCCTGTTGTGTAGAAGCTCACAGTGTGGACAGAACACAGCTCCGTGGGAGAGTTCAATGAGCACTGTCAATTTAAGACGAACCCTGTTGCTGAGCCCCCTGCCACTGGCAGGGCATTCTGGTACTTTCCCAGGCTTCTCAGGAGGCATCATCTCGCCTCTCCAGGTGCATGTCTATGTCGTCAATGTGCCTTCCTCCCTCCATCCCTGTAAGACAAGGAGGCAGCTGCTCCATGCCATGCGTTCTCTGTAAATGTCACCAAAAGCCTGCAAAGAAGTCAGAGTTTCTGGTTCTTTCGTTCATGAGATATGTATCCTTAGGGTATACTGCGGGCCAAGCCCTGAGCTAGATGTTGGGATCCAGGGGGAACAAGACACAGTCTTGCCTTCAAGGAGCTCACACAAATGAAGAGATATGGCTAACTCCATTGTGAGTGTATTTTACGCATTCCTTTGTAAGGGGCGCTCAGAGTTCCCACAGGCAAAACAAGGCGTCTGTGAGCTGGGATTTGGGGGTTCTTAGAAGACCAGATGACACCACGCCCACTGTCACCACCACAAGTCATTTCTTTGGGTAAAGCGTTGCCCTCTTCATCTTCCATTTGTGAAATTCAAATATCCATGGGAGGGCTAGAATGAATTTCCTATCTCCACAGTCCCAGCATTCATTCATTCCCTGGACAAACATTCATTGAGTCGCTCTGTGCTCAAGCTCTTTACAGATGTTGTCTACTTTCACACTTATGTCAACCCCCACCCGGTGGAGCATGTGGAGGTGCAGATGTGTGAGGTGCCTCGCCCAGGGCTGCAGAGTCGGGGGTGGCAGACCTGGGCTTGATGTCCCTGTGTGTGCAACTCTAAAGCTACCCCTGGGACACCACACTGCCCTTTCACCCCAACCCCGCTGGGAAATGGCTCTGCTCTGGGAGACCCCAAAAAAGGATCCCGCACTCTGGGCCCTGCTGAGAAGCGAGAAGGGTGTTGATGAATGTCCTCTCTGTGTTCCTTTCCGCACGTCCCTGGCCTGTACCATTTGTCACTGTTGGTTTTGGTTTAAAGGGCTGCGAGTTGTTTCGTGTAAATGATTTACACCTCTGGCTGGCACGCTGGCACATCCAGATCAGGATCAATTACCCTGCCCGTGGAACTTCTCTTCCCGGAAAAAAGACAAATGAGGTTTCGCCATTAATTTTAGTAAATGTACTATTCCTGGCGACTACAGGAGCCATTATGGAGAAAAGAATATTCTGGCTCTAAATCATTCAAGTCCCTTTGTCATGGGAGCCATGACACAGCTCACCCGTGGATTTATATCCTGTTGTTTTTCAATAGTTACAGAGCCCAGGGGAAACCACTTCGGCCCCAGGACAGGTATTCAAGGGAGGTCAAGGGCAGCTGGGAGAGCCGGAGGTGACAGGACGGCCTGCCCTCTGCCTGCTTTCGGCCGATGCACCTGTTTTTGAGGCTGCACCTTTTGGGTTTGCCCTTCATCACCTTGGCCTCACTTTCTGCTCTCTACTTTCCCCGGAGCCAGAAGTCCTTTTCACAAGCTTCCCAGGTCTTGAAAACCTTGGACGGTCCTTCTGCTCACTCTTGTGCATCCACTCAGTGGCCCGCACTAGAAATCGCGGTGGCCTGGCTCCCCCTGGCTCACACAGATTGATGGTGAGGCCTGCTGACTTTAATCTATTTAGGAGTTTTTCCAGTCCTTTCCTTCCTGTTCCACCTCTGCTTCCTCTGTCTTTATTTAATCTGCAACCCCTCTGGTCTGGCCCTCTACAGTTACTTTCTCCCTTGTCTCCCCGCTGTTCCTCCACTCTTGCTCCTCCCTGCATATCTCTCCAGAAGAGACACATCTTACTGTGTCACTCTTCTGCTAAGAAATCTTCCACGGCTCTCCACTGACTTCAGAACAAAGTCCTAACTCCTTCAGAGCCTCGGACATCTAGCCTTTAGATTTTTCTGCTTTTGCTTGTCTGCCTCTCATCACCTTGCATGTTCTGCTTAAGCATGAAAGCAAGTGTTCAGGACCCAACGCCATGTTATTTCTTGACTCCCCACCTTTGTTCTCGTGCATTCCTCCGCCTGCCTTTTCAACTGACAAAATTCAGATGGGGTCTCACCTCCAGGAAGCCCTCACTGTTATCCTCACCCCTCACTAAGATGAATACTTCTTTTGTGTTCCCACATCCTCCTGCGTTCACCCCATCCATGCATGTACCACCCAGTTATTGTAGTTGCTTGTGTCTTGCCTTCCTAGACAGAGGGCCCCTGAGAGAGGGATTGAGTTTGATTTGACTCTGGGTCTCCAGCCTCTGGTTCAGGGTTAGGCATAGGGTAGATTCTCAGTAATTGCTTGCTGAATAGTTTCCCCAATATTTTGAGGTTTTATCTCTTAAGAGAACAGCTCAAAAAGTATATCTTAAAAATTAGAACTTTCAGATCAACAAACTTTTGTTTGAATCCTATGTCCCTATTGCTGTGCCTGATGTTATGAGTGATGCAACATGAGTGGACCAGGGACTGTGGTCTTGGACAGCTCGAGATCAGGAGGAGGAGATGCATGTGTCCCAAAATAATTCTGATGCAAGATGGGATGTGTGGGCAAAGGAGGAAGTGGTTTGGTGCAGCCAGGAGACCCAGACAAGATTGCATGGAGGATGCATCATTTGAGTTTCTTCAATGATGAGGCACTATTGGCGGGCGGCTTTGGGGGAGCAGTGGCCTGATCATGTTCATCGTGGCTTCCTCACACTTGCGTTCAGCAAATGTCTAGTGAGTGCCTGCTGTGTGTCAGGCAGCGTCCAGGTCTCCAGAAAGGCAGAGATAAACCACATGTCGGGATATAAACACAGACTCTTCCCCTCCTCCTTCCTTTCTTGTCTTCCTTCTTCCTCATCACAGCTCCCCCACTGAATGCCACCTGCAAAATCCCTTCCCTCCATCCCAGCCTGCTCTCTTCTGCTGTTTCCCCTGCTCTTCTTCAGCTCTCACGTGTCTAGGCATGGACATGTTATTTCTCTCTCTCTCATTCCATTGCAGAATTGCTCTGCCTCACGTTAGGGAAGACGATGTGTATTCATTTCTTAGGGCCATCATAACAAATTAGCAAAAACTGGTTGTCTTAAAGCAATAAAAAATTATTCTTCCACAGTTCTGGAGGCCAGAAGACTGAAATCAAGATGTTGGCAGGGCCACCCTCCCTCTGAAGGCTCTAGGGGAGAATCTTCCCTTCCTCTCCCAACTTCTGATGGTCCAGGTGTTCCTTGGCCTTGGCAGCATAACTTTAATCTCTGCCTCCGTGCTCACATGGCCTTCTTCTCTTCTCTGTCTCTATATCCTCTATTCTTCTTATAAAGACACTAGTCTTTGGATTCAAGGCCCCCCTAGTCCAGTATGACCTCATCTTAACTCATTACCTCTGCAAAGACCCTGTTTCCAAAAAGGTCACATTCCAAGGTTCCAAGAGGACATAAATTTTGTGGGGAACACTCTTCAGCCCACAGGGTTGTAGAAAGAGCAGTGGACTTGGAGTCTGAGACCTTGGGCAGCTGAGTTAACATTGCAGAACCTCAGTTTCCCCATCTGTAAATCAGGAGAGTGAAGTACAGTCAATCTCATTGGGTGGCTGTGAGGATGAAATGAGATGATGTTTGTAAAAGTGCCCAATGGTAGCACACAGTCGGCACTTAACAGATGCTACCTTGTTTTCTTTCTCCTTTCTTCTCTTACTCGAGGTCCTCTGACTCTCTGACTTCTCCCTCTGCTTCAAGCTTATCTAAGTCTAACAGCTCCTCCTCCACACCCCACTCCATGTCCGTGATGGCCGATGGCGATGCTGATGAGACCTAGTATTTGTTTACCACTTGCCAGGTGCTGGGCGCTGGGTTAAGTATTTACAGGAGTTCTCTCATCTAAGCCTTGCCTTTTGAGCTAATTAGCCCTATTTTATCAATAAAGAAGCTAAGATTCAAAGAACTGAAGCAACTTGTCCAGAGTCACATTCCTAGCAAGTGGCAGACTCAGAATTTGAACCCAAGTCTGACCGACTCAAACCCATTCTCTTCCTCATAAGTTGTAGATACATAGTAGTTACTCATGCAAGTGCGTTTTTAAAAAGTGAGTTATAGAAATTGCTATTGCTTTTAATTCTGTAATCTAAGGTTTCTCAACCTTGGCATTATTGACACTCTGGGTGGGATAATTGTCTGTGGTGGGAGCTGTCCTGTGCCTTGTATGATCCTTAACAGCATCCCTGGCCTCTACAGACTAGAGGCCAGTAGCACTCCCCAAAGTCATCACAATCAAAAATGTCTCCGGACATTGCTAAATGTCGCCTGGGAGCATAGTCATCCCCAGTTGAGAATCCCTGCTCTGATCCCATCCTCGCATCAACCCTTAAGGCAATGCCTATGGTACTCCCCATTTTACAGATGATCAAACTGAGGCTCAGGGGACAGTGACAGGATGTGCCTAAGGTCACAGAAAAACTGGAGGAGGGGGACATATTAGGAAGAGAGAAATTCGAGGATGGAGGAGGAAGCAGCTTAACTCCCTCCACATGCAGGAAAAAGACAGTAATGGTTCCAGCCAAACCCGATCCCAACCTTTCTGAGACCCAGAGGCGACTTCACAGCAGAACCTCATTCTGAGTGGAATCGAAGGCCTCGCTGCAGACTGTGTACTTTTAATAATGTTTAAATAAAACATGGGAGCCCGGTGTGATCTCTCTGAGCCTGGCTTGTCAGCCACCCGGGCAAAGCCATAAATAGTTAATAGACGACCACTTACGGCTCTACTTCTGTTAAATCCAGCATCAATTATAGATGGTCCATGAATTATTTATTTGGTGTCACTTTGGGGTATATTTTCCACCTTTAGGGGGAAAAATGAAAAGAATGTGAGGCCTAAAACAGATGAGGGGCTAGCTGGAGAGCCTGGTCTCCCTTCTGCATCTGCGAATTTCCCTAGAAAGAGAAAGCCTCCCACCGATGTGATTGAGAGGTCAGAGTGAATCTGGATCTGAGAGGACTCTGCCAGACCACGAGGAGCAAAGCTGGGGGCAGTGATGTGCTCGTAAATGTTTAACAACCGGCTCTCCAGGGCAGATGGAGTCCTGGCTTGTAGTCTCTGCCCATCTCTGTGGTGTAAATCCTCCCCCCCCCCGGGGCTGATTTCACACTAGCAACATGATGTCACTGAACCTGGAATCGGGAAGCCATGCGCAGTAGCACACCATCATATAGCATTTCTACCGTACAGATACGAAAGACATAAGTCACTTCAAAAGCATAGATGATAGTCAAATGTCGGTAAGATAGTTAGGAAGCAATGTGTTTTGAGTATGTGTTACCTTTGTTTTTAATATGATTTATTTAATTGTGAGTTTATGTCATTTAATTTTTAATAATAGTTGTGTTTAACAACTGGCTCGCAGTATTTCTGAAAATTGAGCCGTCAGCTCTTGCAAGCTGGTAGGAGCTGGTTCCAGCATCCCACTGGCTTGGCGTCTCCTGGGAGTGGGGTTGCCGTGCCCTGGTAAGGAGGCCATGGGGGAGTGGAAGGAGCCTGGAGTCCGAAGGCTCCCAAATCAAATCCCATTGCTCAATGACTGTCTTGTTTTTAAGCAAAATTACTTCATCCTCAGAACCCTGTCATCTTCAGGGTGTCCTTTCCCCTTGTGGATAAAATGGGTACAATTACATTGACTCAGAAAGATGATTCATGCCAAGCTTCTGGCTCTGCCTGTCACATAAGCACCCCTGAAGGCAGGCTGGCCCCTCCATCTTCCCCTCTTTTCTACATTCTCTTGTTTTCTGAGAACCTGGCCACATCTGGTAAGGGCCCTAGGAAGCCCAAAGCCAGATTCTGTTGTTTTCATGTTTATTATTGTTTTTACTTGCTTTGTTTTTTGGCCACCCAAAGACTCATGTCTCCAGGTTCTAGGTCAGAACACAGCCCCCTCCCACCCTTGGCCCAGGGCATTCACCAACCCCAGTTAAGGGTTTCTTTTTAAAAAGCTCTCCGTGTTTTTCTCCCGCAAATGGCTGTGAACTTCAGAGCATAAAGATGAATTATTTGGGCTGGGAACTGAAGTATTTAAAAAGGCATTCCGTATGGAGGGCATTTGGGGCCATGAGCAGGGTGTAAATAACACCTTTTATGTTTCTCCTGACAGGGAGAGAGTTCTCCTAATTACTGCCCCCTTATCTCAGTGTGATCTGGAATGGCCCAACATGTTCATAAACTCCCTGTTCACAGCCGGCTTTACTCCCCACTCTTAACGGCCTCCTGCATCTTGAAGAGCTGGCAGGGGAAATGGAGGGGTGTTCATATCACTCTCTTCTTTCCAGGCACCATGGTCTCTTTTCGTATCCCCACAAAGGTTTCTGTACAAAAGAAACTTGGTCCTAAAAGAGACTTAGGACCCGGGGTCGCCAGCCCCAGTCACGTTTCTGAAACGGAATTCTTCCAAGCTGTCTTGATCCCATATGCTGGATGTGCTTGTCTCAATTCGAGAGGTGTTATCATCTAATGAAATGAGTTTCTTTGCGCCTGCCGCTGAGATGAGATATCTTGATAATAAAATCTATTACCGAAAGCCTGCCTAGGAATAATTGGGTCTATTACTCCCCGACTCGTGGCTTTGTTTCTGCATTGAAAACAGGCTCTCCAGTAATTAATCAGAATTTAAAGTTGCTAATACCAATTACAAATAATATGTGGAGCCTCGAGATGGCAAACAGAAGAGCAGATATTAATCTAGTCCCCTGAGACTTCATTAATTGACTTTTGTCACTTTAGACTTACTGGAAATTAGAGTAACTTAACTCTGTGATGTTAATTACTTAAAAAAAAGAAAAGGGAGGGGGAGATATTGATGGAATGTTGCAGGTGTACATTAAATTATTCAAATAAATCCAATTCAAATTGTTTAGATGAGATTATGCTTCACTTAATTGCATGTCAGAGAGACTGGAGAAGGTTAAGCTTCACAATCGGAAGCACGATTGTGGTTACAATTAGACATCTTCAGAAGGTCATGGCCCCCAGGAAATCAAGGGGGCCCCAAATCAGACTCAATGTTCTGAATCTGTTTCAAAACTATAATTTGGTTTGAAGGGTAACTCATCTCTTTCTTGGTGCTCTTTTTTTTTTGGCTGAGCTTAAATAATGAGAAGGCGGAGACCTCAGAATTGAGGACAGACCAAGCAGTGGGAAAGAAAATGGTTTTTACTGGGACAATTGGCTGGTTTGGAATTGCAAGCGTACGTATGGGAAAGGATGAGTGAACTGGTTTAAGTTATGGTGGTAAGTGACAGAAACAGAGTTCAAACTGGCTTAAGCAAAGGGGATCTTTTGGGTCCATCTAGTGAAAAAGTCTAGTGACCTCTGATTTCAGGCCCCGTGGAATTCAGGGATTCAAATGATGTCCACAGGCTGAATCCAGTGTGCTGGGGCCAACTGGTACCAGCTCTCCAGGGCTCATTGTGTGCATCTCTTCCCAACTCTGTGTTCAGTGACATCGCGTTGGTAGATTGATGTTAGCTATTGAGGAAGGATTTACACCATGGAAATTGGCAAATGCTGCAAACCAGGGATTTTTTTTTTTCCCCAGAGCCAATTTTAAACACTTACCAGCACACCACTGGCTGAATTCTTCTCTTTCCATCTCCATTCTCAGGTAGGCATTCCCTTCCCAGTGGCAACAGTCAGGCTGGAAAACGACCAGCTCATCAACCTCAATGATAGAAGGCCCCTTGTACCCAACAGCTCAAACAAAAGTCTGGAAATGGAATCTCACTGATTCTGATTGGCCTGATTTGGGTCACATGCCCACCCCTAAATCAAGCACCAGTGCTAGAAGGATGAAGTCTCAGGTTGTTCTGTTCTGGAGTACATGCTCTGCCTTGAATCCAGGAGTAGAGTCAGCCTCATTCTGCCCACATGGATGGAGAGTAGGGGAAGAAGAGTTCCCCCAAGGAAAAATAGAATGTGGGTACCAGAGGAAGGGGGAATAGATTCCAGAGACGCCAACCCCTCCACCCAATGCAGAGGCTGTATCTGTGTGTCTGAGCCTTGCTGGCTTCTCTCTGCTCTGCCCCAGGTCCCTTTTAGGTTTTCTCATCTCCTCAAGGGAGCAGCTCACAGAAGGGTAGGAGCCTCCTTGAAGCCAGGGTCCTGGATTCCAGCCCCAGTTCTGCCTCTAACTGATGGTGTGACCTGGGGCATGCTCTCCCTGTGCTGGACTCACTTTTTCCCTCTGTAAAATGGACCAGATGATCTCCAAGGCTCTTTCTGCTGAGACCCTGGGCAAGTCTAGACCTACTTGGTCAAGGAGCTGTAAGCTTTGGGAGTGTTTCAAAGGGCTGATAAGTCATGGGGGGAGCCTCCTCTGGAATGAGCACAACCCTCTACCCCAAGACCTCTGCACACAGTCGCAGAATCTCAAACCTGAAGGCATCTAGGCTCTTTCATCTCATCCCATGCCTTCCAGCCTCAGACTGGTGGAAATTCCACGTCTGCTTATGCAGCTGCAGAGTTGAGGAAATCACTACCTCTGTGGGCAGCAACATCCCTGTAGATACCTTCCTCTCTCCAGAGCATTCCAGACTGTTTCTGTACCTACCCCACAGCTGGATTCCAGATGTGTCACTTTATCTCTGAGGATTTGGTATCAAAGGGCAGAGAGACACCTTCTTGCTTCTCTCACCTAGGAGACAAGGCGTTATTCAGAGACTGCCAGGTTTTGCTTTATATTTTTTAAGTATCCAAACCCTCTTTAAAATGCATAGCTGATGTGGATCTGTGGGAAATAGAAGGAGCGCTCTCCATCAGGTCTCCCCTACTCTTACCCCAGCCCCTGAGGCAGCACCACCAAACACAGCTTGATATCCATGGTCTAGACCCGGGCTCAGCAATCTGCGATCTGTGGGCCAAATCTAGCCTGCCTTCTGTTTTTTGTAAATAAAGTTTTATTGGAACACAGTCGCAATTATTTATGTATTGTCTGTGGCTGCTTTCACAGTACAGTGGCAGGGATGAGTGTTTGTGACAGAGACCATTTGGCCCATAAGATCTAAAATATTTTACAGAAGAAAAATTGCTTGCTTTTGCCCTAGAACATTGCTTGGCACATGGTAGGCATAAAAAATGGCATGTTGAAGAAAGAACTTGACAGAAAGGGCAAAGAACTGGGAGTAAGGAGACCTAGATGCAGATCTCAGTTCCCTCATTTTCCTTCTGTGTGACTTTATTCAAGACACTCACCTTCTCTGTGTCTCTATTATCTTATCAAATGGGGATGTTCGTTATAACTCCCTTGCAGCATTGCGAGGAAGATTTAATGAGAAATGCATTTCAGTGTTTACTGTAGTGCTTGGCACAAGGCAAACTCATTGTCATTGTCATCATCATCATCATTGTCTTAGTCCTTTCAGGCTGCTATAACAAAGTACCACAGGCTGGGTGGCTTATAAACAACAGAAATTTAGTGCTCATAGTTCTGGAGGCTGGAAGTCCAAGATCAGAGCATCAGCGTGCTCGCATTTTGGCGAGGACCCTCTTCCTGGTTCATAGCTGGCACCTTCTTGCTGTGTCCTCATGGTGGAAGGGGCTAAGGATCTCTCTGGCCCTTTTTATAGGAGTGCTAATCTCATTCGTGAGGGCTCCGCCTACATCACCTCTAAAGGCTCCACCTACTAATACCATCACCTTGGGGGTCAGGATTTCAAGATATGGATTTGGAGGAGGGGGGACACAAACATTCAGACTATAGCAATTATCATCATCACCTCACCACCATTATCACCACTACCACCATCACCATCATTATTGTTATCATAATCATAATCACCACCATCATCATCATCTTTATCGCCATCATTGTCACTACCTCCACAATGTCAGCATCATCGCCATTATGCCATCCCCACATCATCATCATCAACATCACCACTACCACCATCACTACCATCACCATTATTATCCTCATCACCATCACCACCATGACAACCACCACCACCATCATCATCTTCATCACCATCATTATCACTACCACCACAACTTCATCATCATTGTCGTTACGCCATCCCCACCATCATCAACATCACCACCACCACCATCACTACCATCACCTCATCCTCATCACCATCTTCATCACTGTCAGCACCAAGACCACCACCACCATCATCATCATCATCATCATCATCATCATCATCATCATCATCATCATCATCATCATCATCACCGCAAGAGTGATACTCAGAGCAGAGAGCACCGCAGAGCCCCTTCGAGAGCAGGCAAGCTCTGAACTTCAGAGCAGAGGTGTAAGCCGAGGCCAGTGGTTGGATCATTTCCAGTTTGACAATTCTGGGAATTCTGTCCGCCACATGCTGCATCCCCCCTTATGATCCATTGGTTCGTAGATGTCTCCTTATTTGTGCTCAGTGTCCTGGGCATCAGCTTCATTGGAATTCTGCTCTCTCCCCAGACTTGCCTTGGCTGCATTCCAGGTAAATGACGCAGAGCCCATCCTGTTGCATGTCACCTCTGCCGCCCGCTCGGATAATTAGAATCAACACATTCATTTCCCTAACAGCATTCTCATCTTCCCCCTGAAAAGTTCTCAAATGGAAAAAGAAAGGCAAAACCAAGCTACATCTGTCCTTGTTCAAGCAATTTGCAGCTGTCCACAGCTGACATCCACCCAGCTGGGGGGCAGAGCGAGGCTTCCTGTTTGCTTTTGGTGGGAGATGACGTGGTTGATACTGTTATTAAAGTCTGGCAGTGGTTTGGACACAAAGCATCCTGCTGGAGGGAGGCTCATCAGCAAACACTCAGGGGGACTCCTCAGGCTCCTGCCTTTGTGAGCTAATTGCGTGGTGGGTGGGGAGAAAAAAAGAAGACTGATGTCACTTCTCAGCAGACAAAAGGAAAAGAACTCAGGAAATAAGATGGTTTTCGCTTCTTCCTGAGAACCTGGCAAAATCACCCAAGGTTGTGCCCAGGTAGCAATTGGATATTCTGTGCCAGAGATCGGCAAATATTTTCTGTACAGGGCCAGGTACTAAATAGGCTTTGCAGGCCACATGGTCTCTGTCACAAAAACGTCTCTGCCATTGTAGCGCAAAAGCAGCCATAGATAATACATGAATGAATGAGCATCTGTGTTCCAATAAAACTTTATTTACAAAAGCAGGCAGTAGGCCAGATTTGGCCCTCAGGCTGTGGTTTGCCAACTCCTGTTCTAATCGCTATTGGAAGGAAAAGTGGAGTAGGGGACACACAGCCGAGCTAGATTTAAATCCTGGCTCTAGCCCTTCCAGACTGTATGTCCTGGGCAAGCCACCTGTCTTCTCTGAGTCTCAGTTTCTTCATCTGTAAAATGGGTTATAAGGTCCTCAGGAGATTAAAGGAGTGTCTTGCACCTATTAAATGGTCAATAAATTCTAACTCTCCCTTGTTCCCACCTTCTCATCCCTGCTAAAAATCATAAGGGAGTAACACTGATGAAAGAAGGCTGTGTGAGTACTTTCCAGGTGGCCCCAGCTATGGTGACAGGTTCAGTGACACAGGTATTTTTGTAGCTCATTTGCAAGTCTAGTGGCTCTGAGTTTCCCAAGGCTGGTCCTTCTCTTGTCCATTTCTACCAGCGCCCTCCCACCCCAAGATGCCTCCCCTGGCTCAGCTTACCCCATGGTCATCACAGAGGCAGAACCCCAGGTTCACAAATCAAGATTCTGTGTACACACTTCCGTTGTGAGAGCGAGCGGTTTATGTTGTGGTTTAATGTGGGGTCATCATTAAGGACTGTGTCTGCAAGTCAAAGACACTGGGTTTCAATTCTAAGGATTACGTTTGCCTTGTCACTGGTGTGATTTTTGGACAGGGTCGTAGGGACAATTCAGACTTTTGTGAGATGATCCATATAGTTAAGTTTCATTTAACCAGAAGGGAAAAAAAAAGATTGCTCTTCATAGGAAAAGTGTAAACAGAACCATGATTTGTGATTCATGGGCTTATTTATTTTCTATTGTGGATGTCAGCTGGCGTTTGATTTTAAGTTGGGTTATATATAGTTTGTATTTACTTGTTGTTGTTGCTTTTATGATTATTATTTCTATAACAGTCTATCATGTGTGCCAGGCCTAAGCATGTTTTATGCCTTCTGTCATTTAATTCTCCCAAATTCCCTGTGACCTATCACTTTGTTTTTCCAAGTGTGATTCGCAGACCAACAGCCTTGGCTGCAGAAATGCAGAATCTCAGACCCTGCCCCACACCTCTGAGTCACAACCTGCATTTTATTTATTTATTTATTTATTTATTTATTTATTTATTTTTTGTGAGGAAGATCGGCCCTGAGCTAACATTTGCCAGTCCTCCTCTTTTTTGCTGAGGAAGACTGGCCCTGGGCTAACATCCATGCCCATCTTCCTCTACTTTATATGGGATGCCGCCAGAGCATGGCCTGACAAGCACTGCGCCCAGGATCCGAACCGGTGAACCCTGGGCCACCGCAGTGGAGCGCACGCCCAACCACTTGCGCCACCTGGCCAGCCCATGACCTGCATTTTAATAAGACCCTCAGGTGATTCGCGTGGGTATGAGGACCCTGATGTAGATACTTCCTCGCGACTGTATTATGGATGAGGAGACAGAGGCTGAGACAGGGCTTTTTCCATCCAGACTCGAACTACACAGTCTGCTACCCAATTTAGCTTATGGTTCCTGCCTCTGTGTTGGTGATTTGGTTATTTTGCTTCTGTATCTTTTCCCCCAACTACACCATCTACTTCCTATCGTTAGGCATCACTTTCTTCTTAACCCTTCCATTGTGGGGCTGAAAAGTTAACCACACACCCAGTAGGTGTTCAGATATCTCCTGCCTGAGTGACTCCGTGAAATATTTGCATATGCAGAACTGAGAGCCTGCTATTAAAAGAAAGGGATGGTGGCTGTCAGTACCACTCAGTGGGGTTTCCTGGACACATCTGCCCCTCGGTGCTTTGGGTCTTTAGAATATAGAATAATAACACCTCTTAGAATGTCAGAACCATAGAAACCTTGGAAGTAGAAGCACAGAACCCATGGGGTCTTGGCAACTTGGCATTGCTCCAGTATTCTCCCTCGGGTGATGGTTTCAGCAGACAGGACAGGTGAAGTACAACAGTTTCCCAGACATTTAGATGATTTTCCACCTCACTACAACATACTTGAATCCCCCCGGAATGGTGGTGTCCAATGTGGCAGCCACCAGCCTCATGGTGCTATTTAAATTTAGGTTAATTAAAATTAAATACAATAGGAAATTCAGTTGCTCCATTACACTGGCCACATACCAAGTGCTCAATAGCCACCCGTGACAGCAGGAATAATCTCAAACAGGCATAATTGCTTTGTGTGTAGTGCGAATTCTTCCCCTTTGTTTCCATCTTATTCACAATTCCCTCCCAAATTTCTCCCCAGGGTGGAGCCCACCAGGACACAAGCCACTTCACTTCATTTTTAATCTCTTGTTACACACGTATGGCTTTTCTCATGATATTGCCATAAGGAGGGGACTTGTTTTTGGAGCAGCCAAGAGTAGCACATGCTCAGTGGGGCCTCATTTGGGCCCTCAGCTCCTCTAGGTTAAACCCCATTGATGCCCTAGGCCACCCTAGTCTTGCGACGGCAAGGACACAAACATTGTCACCTACTCTCTGTATGTCATCCACTGACATGCATTTTTTGAAAAAATCAATTTACTAGCTAAACTCTTTTATGTCTGCCAGTTAACCTTTGTACCTTTCCCTTCCCTAACATAACAGCACTTCCTAATTACCAGCATGGCTACTCAACATTTAGACCCACGGAATCTCAGCATTTGGAAAGATAGCATCCTAGAACTGTGATGTATAAGACCTTAGAGTCTTCAAGCCAGAAAATCTTAGGACTTACAGAATCTTGAATCATTAGACATACATAATATTAAAGTCTTATTAGGTTGAGCCGTATGAATTTTCCATTTGCACAGTTGAAAATGGTTGAATATAGTTGATTTCTTGTGGCTCAACCTAATAGGAGTATTGAATATTGAAATCCATACATTCTTAGAATCGTTAGCTCCTAATGCTACAGAATTTTTTAACCTTAGGATTCTAGAACACAGGCCAATAACTTGTTTTGCCAAGGGCCAGAAAGTAAGTATTTTCAGCATTGCGGACCACAGCGTCTCTGTCTCAACCTCTGAACTCTGAAAGCAGCTGTAGACAATTCATTAATGAATGAATGTGGTTGTGTTCCAATAAAACTTTATTTACAAAAACAGGCACAGGCCAGATTTGACCCATGGGCCATAGTCGCATACCCCTGTTTTGGAACGTAAAAGCTGAAAGACTATCATCAAGCACTTGAATTTGTATAGGAAATTCACAGACCCACATCCGGGGTTTCCGAAGGGGCCATGCAAACGTGGAGCTATTTTAGGGATGGTTTTGCCTGCTTCAGACCACTGTCTCTCCCAGGACGGCGTCCGGCCTCCAGAGAGGTTATGAGGGGAGGAAAGAGCCTCTGGGGGCTGTTGCTAACGTGCTGCCTGGCACTGGGAGAGAGCCAAAGAGCCATGTCCTTGAACTGAAGAAAAATGGTGAGAAGCTGTTGGAAGCAGCACCTGGCTTTCGCAGTGCTGCCCCCGTGGGCTGAGCCCCTCCATGAGGAGCAGGAGATGCTCCTGAGTGCCGGGAGGGCAGGATTGATGGCCCTGGCAAGGGCCGGGGGGCCCTAGCTGCCCGGTGGATTTGATGAGGCTGTTCATCCGAGAGGCACGGGCGACCGGGCCGTAACCTTGAGATGCGGAGGGAGAAGAGAGAGAGCACATCGCTTACCCGTGGTTTTCCTTTCCTGCTGGGTCAATAAATGAATAAATGGACCATGAGTGGCCAAGTGGCTGATATAATTTTAGACTCCATCAAAAGGAAGATCACAAAACTGTATGGAGGGAGCGTCCACGTCTTTATGTTCTGCCGCCGGGAGCCCGGGCTGGTGATTGTGACAGTCTGAGAGCATCGGCAAGGAGGGTGGGGGCACTCTGGGAACCACCGTTGGCTGCCTGTCTGCTCTGTGGCAGACACTTTCCACGCGCCGTCTAATTAAATCTGCACTTTCAACCTTATGAGCGAGGTAATGTTTTTATCTCTATTTTACACATTTTTAAAAAGAGGTTTTAAAAAGGTGAGGCGACTTCCCCAAGGCTAGACAGCTAGGAGAGACTGGCACCGGGATATGAAGTCAGTCTCTTGGACTCCAAGACCGATGCTCTCAATCACAATGCTGGTGTTTCTCAAACCTCTCATGCACACAGATCACCCGGGGATGTTGTGAAAATGCGGATTCTGAGTCAGCAGGTCTGGGACAAAGCCTGAGAGTTGGCATTTCTAACCAGCAACCAGGGGATGTTGATGCTGCTCGCCCCAGGAACTCACTTTAGAGTAGCTGGCACGACCTCCTACTTTCCCCTTATTCCAGACCCCCTGAAGTCTGGGAGGGGGTGGCTTATGTTTTTAAGATGAGGTGGCACAGCAGGAAGTGGTTTGTTCAGGATTCAGATTTATATCCTTCTGATCCAGGGTCTGTGTCTTTTCCACAATAATGTCTACCACCTACCCTTGTGCCTTTAGCGTGGCTCTCATCTAGGGTCGACTTTGCCCCTCATGGAGTATTTTGCAATATCTGGAGATATTTTTGGGTGGCACACCTTGGGGGTGGGGTGCTGCTGGTATCTGGTGGGTAGAGGCCAGGGATGCTACCAAATATCTTACAATGCACAGAACTGCCACCTCCCCCCAGCCCCAACAAAGAATTATCTAGCCCCAAATGCCAACAATGCTAAAGTTGAGAAACCTTGCTTTTTGGCTCAGTGTTCTTCGGTCCAGAAAATAAAAATCCACCGAGAACCCCTCTTCAGAGGGCATGTAGTGCCCTTGAATTAGAGGAACTAGTAAGCAGTTGAAACCATCCCACAAAAATGTGGCATGAATAAGTGAGACTCATACTTACCAGAAAAGTCCATTTCCCAATCCATAGGTGGAACTTTCCACTACACTGAGACAAGGCCAGGGTGTTCATGTCTCTGTAACATCTCTTACCTCAGCAGATGGAAGCCAATCAAGTCTGGAAATCATTGTCTTAATCTCCGGTCATTATCACGCCTGGCCGCACGCTGTTTATTGGCGTCTTTTGCTGTTTATGTCGCACGCACTGTTTTCTCTGACAATGACTCCCGCCTCCACCCACTTCCCAGCCAGACGGCGTTGACTCTGGTCCAAACGTGGGGAGGCCAGGATCTGGCATTGATTGCCAATACCAATAGCTCTGGTCCATGTCCTCCTGCAGCAATTTTTGGGGGTCGTATCTAATGACACAAGACTATTGATGAGGTTGGTTTACCTGGGAGAGATGTCCCCCCTGCTCCCTCGAGTTCATTCGTGATGGTTCTTTGGCTTGTGGGGAATTCTGGCTGGGGCTTCAGTTGTTATGAGGTGATCAGATGTGCCTGAAAAGGGAAGCGGATCTCCAGAGAGGGAAGAAGCAGTGTGATCAATGATGATCTTGCATGCATGCAGCTCTTCACAGTTTACGGAGCACTTGAACATGATCTGAGCTTCACAACGTTCTGTACTGATGATCGGGAGGGAACTGATGCCTATTGTAGAGTTGAGGGCGCAGACTCTAGGATGTGCTAGTTGGTGCCTGGGGTATCGAAGCAGATGTGAGGCCCATTTCCAGGTCTTGAGTCTGGTGCAGTTCTCAGTCTCACCCCTGTGCTCTCTTCTTGTTTGTGCCTACCTGGCATCACTGTTGGGCCGCTGTCATTTTTGTCACTGCTGACCTGGATGAGTATGCAAGGGGTGATATTCTGACTCCTGTATTCATAGGCAATGTCTGCAGTCCCCAGCCAGCTCTCTCCTGGGATGCTCTGGATGCATGTGGATGCCAGCAGGGATGAGGCCTGACCTGAGCAGGGGGAGTTGGCACATTGACGATAATGATTTTATCTAATTCTCGGGCATGGTCGCATGACTTGTGACCGGCAGTGAGGAAGTGGGACCAAGTGTGAGCATGTTTTGGTGGAGAGGGGCAGGGAGGGTTTGGGGGACCATGTTTGAGGCCTTAAAATAGTGTGGCGAGTGGGATGCAGGGTTGAGAGTACCAGATGCCTAAATGAGGAGGGTGAGAGGGCCAGGGGAGATGGGGTGAGGGTGAAGAAGTATCAGAATAGAGGAGACCCCGTGAACTTGGCACGTTTCCCCAGCTGTCACCGCGTGGTTCTGAGAACAGAAGAAAGGGTTGTGTATTGAACACCTGCTACGTTTTATGCAGCGAGTCGAGCACCTTCCACCCATGAAACCTCATCTAGTCCTGCAGCATGGTGATGCTGCCATCGTTCCCACTTTATAGATGAGGAAACTGAGGGCCAGGTAGGTGGTGGACAAGACTGTCCCGGGGTCATGCTGTAAGTGGTGGAACTGGGCAGCCCATGTCTGCGTGATTGGAGACCACGGTGGTAAAACCTGCTACATATCACCCACGTCAAGCATTAGAGCTGGGAGACTTTAAAGATGAAATATTTATGTGGGGACTCTAAGTTCCAGGTCCTGCACTAGGCTCTTGGGATGTAAGGCTGAGTATAGTCTTACTCATAAGGAGCTCAACAGAGCAAAAAATTAGAAATTGGAAAATAATTACAATCTGATAGAGTATGGGCTTATCCCAGTGACTTGTACAAATGCTAAG
Organism: Ceratotherium simum simum; assembly: GCF_057802395.1. Classification (NCBI taxonomy): domain Eukaryota; kingdom Metazoa; phylum Chordata; class Mammalia; order Perissodactyla; family Rhinocerotidae; genus Ceratotherium; species Ceratotherium simum. The sequence goes on along the minus strand of NC_141934.1, from coordinate 12,206,452 downwards.
GGTGCAGAGATGAAAGGGGCTAATTCTACCCAGGGCAGCCAGAGAGGGCATCATGGAGGAGGCCACTGTGGAATGGGTCTTGAAGGATGAGCAGAAGTTTACTTGTCAGAGCAGGGAAGGGCATTCCAGGTGGAGGAATGGTAGCTGCAAAGGCACAGAGGTGTGAAACAACATGGCATATTTAGGAGCTGGTGAAGGCTATCGGAATTACTGGTGTGTGGAGTACAGGGTGCGGGCAGTGGAAAGAGAAGCACCTCAGAGGATGGTTTGGGAGAGAGACTGTGAAGGGCTCGATTCTTCCTTGGATGCTTTATGGAATGCGGATTGGAGAGGAGGCTGGATCCAAGAGAGGAACCAGTTTAAGACTACGAGAACGCTTAGGAGGTGCTGATGAAGACTAAATTTATGATAAGGGAATAGAGAGCAGGAGAAAGGTGCAAGAGATGAGCCCACTGTACTGATGAGGTTCTTGAGCCCAGAGAAGGGAGCCAGGGTAGGTAATAACTAACTTCTTCAGATGCAAAACCCAGTGGCCACCTGAGAAGTTTCGAAGTCCAGTGTCCCTGTTTCTGCAATCACATGGGCTAGTGGGCTGAGAAGAAATATGAGCTTCATTTCCATTTAAATTGAAATAAGACATGTCAAAGGTGGCTTGATAATTAGCGCCTGGAACAATGACCCTCTGATGCGGGAAGCGTAGCGTGGAACATGTGGCAGAGATAATTTTTGCATTTGGGACTTAATTATGTTGATATAATTATTCCTCTGTCAGGAAAATTGGGTGGCACAGATCTGTCATATATGCGTTTGAGCAGAAAAACGAAAAGCCTTTTTTCTTTTTTTCAGGAAGCACTTGTGTGGGTGACTCTGGGAAGTCAGGAGCAGGGGGGTTGGAGTTCTCCCCAGGTCAGGACATCTATCTGCAGCTGGTGGCTTTGTGAGAGCCCTGCAGGTGTCAACCTTGAGAGGGGTGGACCCCAGTGACCCACCTTCTTGGCCCCTTTCTGAAGATGCTGCATCAGAAGTCACAGGCTGGGGGCAGTTTTAGGGCTGGGAAAGCTATGAGCTCTGAATAGCTAGAGCTGTAGAAACTTTAGAGAGTTGTTTTTTTTTTTTAATTTTATTTGCAAACCTTGTGACTCAGACTCATGGCAGAGTTGCACACGGTGCCTGGAAGCCTGATCACCTTCCCTTGGCTGTTTCCATCCCACTGGCCGGAGAGAGCCTCGGCCACATCCCCTTCTGTGTGTAAGGGGCTTGTGCCTGCCCGAGGAGTCTGTGCCCTCCACCACTCCCTACTCGTTTGGGGGAACTTGGGACCCCAAGAATCAAGTACAGAGCCCCCTCCTCACCATTGGAGCCCCAGTCCGTGGCACCCTTGTTGCTCAAGTAGCTGGAGCCAGTGTTTAGGCAAAAATGGCTTCTCCAATGTGGATGAAACGGAGAATGAAAGAGGAGTGCACTTCTAACAGGGAGATGACCCGGGTAGGAAAGGCCCGGGTTCTAGTTCTGCCTCTGCCACCCAGTGGCCCAGCATCCTTGGCCAAGGCTCTGATGGTAGATGGTGTGTGTGCCCACAGAAGTATATGTGATGTGTGAATGCGCATAGCAAATAACGCACATCTTCAACTTTCCGCAGGCCAAATCTTTATCATCTAGATTTTGAGCAGCCCAAACTGCCTAAAATGTTAACTTTCCAGAAAACTAGAAAGGCCTTCAGGCGCTAGCTGGGGGCATTTTAAAAGAGTCAGCTTGAAAAATGAGAAAGGAAAGGAAAGAATGTGAGCAGGCATCTGGAGCCCCGAGCTCTTCTGCCTTAAGAGACTGGAGAATCCTAGCAGGGCACACTGGAGGGGTTGGGTAGGGGTTCCAGGGTCTCCTGCTCATCTGCATGGCTAACTTCATTCTGCCTTTAATATAAAACCGTGTTACCTGTATGTGTGTCAAATAGACGTGTCTATATACACATGCAGAAATGAACACAGGATGGAAATACACCAACATCATTCAGAGAGGTTGTCTCCGAGTCACAGACTTAAGGGAGATTTTTATTGTTTTTTTTTTCCACTTTCTTTATTTTCTAACTTCTCTATAGTGAACCCTATTAGAACCAGAAAAGAAAAATAGTGGTGTTTAAAAGAAAAATAAAAGATCACATGGTGTTATACTAGTGTGCCAGGGCTGCCGTAACAAGGGACCATAAACTAGGTTGCTTGGAAAAACAGAAATTTACTGTCTTATTGTTCTGGAGGCCAGAAGTCTGAAATCAAGGTGTCGGCAGGGCCACACTCCTCTGAAGGCACTAGAGAAGGAGCTGTTCCCTGCGTTGCTCCGAGCTTCTGGTGGTTTGCAGGCAATCTTTGATGTTCCTTGGCTTGTAGATGTGTCACTCCAGTCCCCTGGATGGAGCCTTGGTGAGCCCAGGTGATTTTGTGCTCTGTACCAGTAATTCTCCTGTTTGCCCTCAGATCCATTCCCGCCCCTTATCTGCTCTGCTCTAAATTGTAGGAAACTGTGTTTCCTAGTTTGCCTCCTGGTGGGTTCAGCCAATGAGAGGCAGTGATGGACAGTTGAAAGACAGGAGGACGAGAGAAGCCAGGGTATTTCTCCCTCTCTTGCACCGCCTTGAGGGGCATCTCTAGCAGCAGCTGAGCCTCTGGAATTCCAGATCCGTTAGGGACTCCCATCCTCCCTGGGGGCACTTTCACTCCCATTGGATGGCCCAACTTCTCTGCTTTTCCTTCCAGCCCCACGGAGGCAGCGCCTTCCTTCTCCTGCTGATCTCTTTTGACTTCTCATCTTTTCCATCACCTGGATAACCAATTCCCTGTATTAAATTCCTTTGGTTGAATGATCTAGAGTGATTTCTATTTTCCTGACGGATACAGGCTCCTTCGAGGCATTGTATTAAATCCTTGCAGCTTCAACAAAAAAGCATTAGGTTCGTAGACTTCGTTTTCTGAAAAATGTGGCTGTCCTCACTCTACAATACCTGCCGGCGTCATATTTTCAGAGTCTTTACTTAGAAAGAAGGAAATGGGAACATTTATTATGTATCAAGTATGTGCCACTGTGTTAGGTATACCAGATGCACGCAGTTTTACATGATTGCGTTTGTTCCTCGTGACAACCTTTTATCAGGGAACAATGCTGTCATGTTAACAGAAGAGGAACTGAGAGGAGGAGAGGATCGGTAATGCTTCAGAATTCACACAGGTGCTTCCGGGTCTTCCTGTTCCAAAGCCTGTGTTTCCCCTGCTGCTCCCATGTTCTTAGCAGTTTGCATCTCCCCCATCCCCACCCACCAGGGTCTCTCCATAAGTGATGGGTCTCAGCTTTGCTCAGTTCCACAGAGAACCCTCCTCCCCCGTACAAACTAACCAGCTCATATAAATGTCTTCTTAGAGGATTCACGAGGCGCTTCCAGAAGGACTGAGGTCATTTAAAGTGTGGCAGAGTTGGGAGTTCCGGCCGATGCTGGTAGATGGAGCACAGGGCAGCACAGGGATGAAGCACAGAGCTTCGTGGTTCAGAGAATGGACTCTGGCCCCAGATCGTCTGGGTCTGATCCATTAGACGTACCTGCCGTGGGTGAAGAAAAGGATGGATGGAATTTCCAAGTATTTACTGACCCTCTGGAAATGGGCAGGCCTGAGCTTGAATCCGTCTGTCACTTTCTAGCTGTGTGACTTCGGGATCTTGGATGAGTCTCTCTGTGTCTATTACCACATCATAAAAATAGAAGGAGGCAATTAGTTTGCAGGATGCTTATGAAGAAAGGACCTTGTGCAGTGATGGATGACCCTTCTCCCCAGTCCCTCTTGCTGCTGGAGGTTGGGTTCTTTTCAGTCTTCAATAAGAGAATCTGATGCATACTTTCGGGTTTTCCAATGGGCACCCCAGCTCTTCCCTTTTCCCAAATGAGACTGAACCCTGCTAGTGCTCGCTCCATTGCTGATATGGCCTTGGAGCTCTCGCCAGGACACAATTCACAGGGCTGTTATTTTCCCCCAACCTTGTTTCTCCCAGGCAAGTGACCTTGGCCAATTGGAATGAAACAATGGCAGTTCCTCATAATTTCTCTTTTGAGGAAGACTCCTCCCACTTCGGGAGACACAGATATCCTTGAATGAAGCAGGAGTAGTCAGAGGCAAAGGAGGCGTCGTGTGCTGTGGTCGATACCTGGGTCTAACTCTAGATTGGCATGTTCTGGTACACGTCCTTGGGCAAGTGGCTTACCCTTGCAGAGGCTCAGCCTGCTCCTCTGTAAAATGGGGATAACGAGGCTGCTGCGAGAGACACCGAGCAGGGGGAGCAGGGGCCTGTTCTTTGTACAGTAGAGAGAAATAAAGTCCTATGTTGTTTAACTTTCTGATAATAAAAGTAATTCATATTCTTTGTAGACTATCTGGAAAAATATAAAAAGGAAAATAAAAATCACCTGTATCTCACCACACAGAGATAATAACTCTTTCACTACTCTGTTGTAATATTCTCAAGTTACTGGCTATGTGTTTATATCATCCTTGACCCTGAGGGTTCTTATAAAGATCACGTGAGATAAGGTATTTCAAACATTTAGCAGAGTGTCTGCCCATGTGAGAAATATGAATAAATATATCCATTTATTAATTAATTCAACAAGTATTCATTATGTATGTGGTATATGTCAGACTAGGAATATTTGTGTGTGTCTATATATACACATGTGCACACACATTCACACATATACATAATTATATGTGTGTGTGTGTATAATTTTTTTTTAGCACCAAGCTCTGTAACATGAAGTTTCTATTTATCTTTACGGCATCAGAAGAAAATAACAGGATCGATTTTCATCAAGTTTCCGGGGGTGTTTTGAGATAGTTTGATCTATAATATAAACTACGTGAAATTAACTTTCAGAGGTCTTGGGGGGCATCTCGAAAGGTTAGAGAGACGACCTGCAGAGGTGCAGAGACTGACATATGAGAGTGCTGTGTGTTTGCAGACAGGAGAGTGTCCTCTGAAGACTGAGATGCCCTGAGCAGAGAAAACAAAAAATGGTTTTAAATATTAGCCTCTAATTGAACATCATAAGAGGAGATGATTTTAATTGCAGCCAGTAATTATCATATGAACTGCTCCCCACAGGGCAGCCCTGTGGGACATGCTCCAGGGCAGGTAGCTTGGGGTTTAACAAGGGTCAATGATTCTCTTAAGCAGTGCTGGGGAGGCCAACAAGCCTACATACTATACTATTGTGTTTATTTCTGCATGCATGGTGTATATTATGTGTGCATTAGTGAGTGTGTGCAATACCATTGCCCCTCCTTCGTTCACCACCTAGAGTCATGCAATAACACCATTCATTCAATCCCAGAATATATATCGAGTGCCTGCTGTGTTCTAGACACAGAGAATACAGATGGATCAGGTCACTCCAAGAATGTCAGCTTCCTGGAAGTTAGGACTTGATCTGTCTATATCACCTGTGCCTAGATCAGTGCTGCTACATGGTAGGTGCTCAATAAATGTTTATTGAATGAGTGAATGAGTGGTATATGAATATATATATAATGTGTAATATCTATATTAGTATGTTGTGTGTCTCTTACAATGTGTATATCACTATATTCTAGCTATAGATTAATATGGGCATATGGTATATTTATTAGTGGGTTTCTGCTATATGCATCTTACTATCTAAATAGTTTCATATCCTGTTTTTTTCTCATCTTCTTCATGCTCCAAGTCTCCAAAGAGGGATAATAACAGAGAAGACCAGGCTCATACCTGGCCTCAAAACACACCCCGTCTGTGCGTAGCAGTCCTAATCCAATCCTGAGCATCGTTAGTCAGATGTCACGGAGGGTGGAAGGAGGCCCAACTCCCGGGCCTGAGATGGGGTGCCTCCCTCGTGCCCCCTTCTCTTTGTGCACCCCCTCCATGTCTCAAGCGGTCTCTGGCTGCGGCCTTGTTTTGCCGGCCCCAGGCAGACTGGGGCACTGCCTTCATTTCGCCTAATGACTTGGTCTCTGCAATCAACAGACTCTGTTTGGTTTTCAAGTTGAAGCAGGAAAGGCTTGCTGATTGCTGATTACACAGACTCTCAATTTCCCAAATCTGTCTTCTTGGAGTATTCCCACTGATGCGAGTTCCCTGGCAGATGGAGGATGGGGCGCGGAGAGCAAGGGAGCACAGTGGAGCGTGGGACGCAGTGGTGGGTCCCCTAAACCCCGTCCTTGGTCCGCGCACCCTCATCCGTCTGTGGTTTCCTTGCTCTCAGCTCTCCTTGCTCTGTCCAGATAACTCATCCCATATGCTGTCCTTTCTTTCCCCTCATGTCTTTCCTCTGCAGGAGAGTGAAAAAGCTTTGGACCAGAGTCCTGCATTCCAGTCTCCTTACTCCCTGTGTGACCTTGGCAAACCTCCTCAGTGACATGGGGCCACCCACCCAATTGCTTTTCATTCCCTCTGGGAATTAAATGACAGTAATGCCACCATTGGCCAACAGCCCTGTGAAGGAGGGGCTCCTACTGCCCTCTTTGTACCTATGGAGGTCAGAGAGGTTGAGTAACTTGCTGAAGGTCACACAGCCAGTGAGCAGTAGAGCTGAAATTCGAACTCAGGCATCTTGGCTCCAGAGCCTACTTCCACTTTCACGATATTATGGATTTAGCCGTCTCAGGTCCCCATTTCCTCTGCCCACGTGCTTAGTCCCAGCCCGGAGCCTCCCAGCCCTGAGACACAGCACCTGCCCCATCCCTGTCCTCCACCCAGGAGGCTCCATGAGGGTTGAGACTTCAGGTCCTAGCTGCTCCTCTGCATGACACTGACACGGGCAGAGTTCACCCGGGCACAACTGGCAGGGGACGTCTGTGCTCTTTTCTCAACTCTCAGCACCTGTGGCCCAAAGAGCTCTCTCTCCTGAGACCCAGTCCAGGATGCCCATCTCAGCTTTGTGGTCTCCCAGCCGCGTGACCTCAGAGAGGTCATTGTGCTGCTCTGGCCTTTAGTTTCCGCGTTCCTAAAATGCACATTCACCACATGCCCAAGATGGCCCAGACGTGGACTTCGGATAGCATCTTCGTGTCCTAGGAAGACACGGGTGTCGCATGTCCCCAGAGAAGGTGGCCGGTTCCAGTGATGCTGTCCTCCCCGCCCACTAGGAGGGAGCTGAGCCTGGCAAATGCTCCTGTAAGATGCTGGGATTTTGCACCCAGCCCTTTTCCAGGTGGCTTTACGAGCTGACATGCTGGCGTCCTGGGGCGAGCACCCCGTCGCCATCCTGTGGTGTGTGTTATTTCCTCTGACAGCCACTGGCCTCCTGCCCGGGGGGGGGGCCCTGCCTCGGCTCGTCTTTCACCTTGTCAGCACCAAGATGGGGATTTCACAGCTGGCAGCTCCAATCAGCTACAAGGCTCTGCCAGGCCCCTGTACACCCACCACTGCCTCTCTCCACGCCGCCCCTTCTCTCATCAGCTCAGCTTGGCCTTGGGGCTTTCTCAGTCTTTGCCTTCTCTCTCTCGAATTGGGAAAGACTCAAAATCAGTTGAGGGCCGGCCCCGTGGCTTAGCGGTTAAGTGCGTGTGCTCCGATGCAGGCGGCCCGGGTTCGGATCCCGGGCGCGCACAGACGCACTGCTTCTCCGGCCATGCTGAGGCCGCGTCCCACATACAGCAACTAGAAGAATGTGCAACTATGACATACAACTGTCGCCTGGGGCTTTAGGGGAAAAATAAAAATAAAAAAAAAATCAGTTGAAAGGCACAGACTTACAATACCGTGAATGGACAAGTGAGTCTGCCAAGGAAAGCTGAGTGTGTCCCTATAATGGGAAGCAGCCCTGGCTTTCACTGGCTTTCATTAAGGTGTGCACATGTACCCCAGAAAGATTGCTGGCCTGGGAGCAGGACAGACCAGGGTTCGCATCCGGGCTCTGCTCCTTACTGCCCTGAGTGACTTTGCTGGCCTCAGTTTCCCCGTCTATGAAATAAAGAGAACCGATCCCAGGCTCAGAGAAGGGCTGTGAACTGTTCAAGGCCACACAGCAACTGAGTTAAATGAGGAGCTGAGAATTGCACTTAGGTCTGACCCTAAATCCTTACATTTTCACCCTTTCACACTCTCATCATTTGGTATATATGTGTTCCTTAAAACCACAGTCAAAAAATAAACTTTACTTAATTAGAACAGCTTAAAAGACAAATCCTAGCCAATCCCCTCTTCACCACCATCCATAAATATTCTCAACTCTCCAAGTGTTTTTCCAGGTGTGTGTGTGTCATTTGCATATAGATATGGGCATGATAGTTCTCTGTTCTATTCCATTTGCTTAACAGGATTTCACAGAAGCATTCCACACTGCCACAATCCTTATTTCTAATGTTAATGTCTGCCTAACAGCATCAAAGTGACACGCTGTGATGTCCCCAGCCATACCTGATTGTTGGGTGATGAGGCATCTTTCAGCTTCTCTGTGTCATCAATAGCACTGCTCCAAGCATCCTCGGGAACAGAGCCTTGCCCTGCCTTTTGATTTATTCCCTGTAGGATTATTTCCCGGAAGACAGGATTCCAGGTTTAACTTAGGGTTTCTCAGACTGGGCTCTGTTGACACTTGGGCGAGGTGATTCTTTATGGTGGGGGCTATCCAGTGCATAGTAGGATGCTGCCAGCATCCTTGGCCTCTACCCCACTAGATGCTCAGCACAGTGCTCACTAAACACTCAACACAGTGCTGGGCACAGAAAGGTCTCAGTAAATGCCAGTGGTGTTTGCCTGCTCTGCAGGGAGTCTTGCTGGTTGTCTATCTTTGCCTTTGCCGCCTTTGAGGACAGGAGTCGTTGGGGGAGTCGGGGTGACAGAGTTGAAAGGGAACCATTCTTGTTCTGCCCTCGCCCCCAACCTCCCACTCCAGATCCATCCCTGGGGTAGACTCAGCTTCCGGAACCAGCATCTGTGACTGTTCTGGGAAACATGAATTGGTTCATGTGTTTACTCATCCATCCAAGGTGTACGGGTGCCCACTCTGCACCAAGCAGCTGGTGGTGCGAGTTCAGAGCCTGGCTCTGGGGTCGGGCAGACTGGATTCAGCACCACCAGCGTGGATGAGTAAGATCTGTCCGTGGCCATGCCCTGGAGGCCCCCAGGCATCCATTTCCTCTGTAAAATTCAGAGCATCTCTCTGAGGGTCCAGGGAGCCTATCTGCAGAGAGACCCCCTCACGAGGTACCCACCATGTAACAGGTGCTCCGTGAACACGAGGCTCAGCCAGGGGTGTCTCCCCCAGAGAACTCACGGGTGAGTGGGGTTCTTGCCCGAGGCCAACGTGTGCCTGTGGTCTCTGTCTCCAGGAGAAGTACGTGGAGGAGCTCGCAGCAGTGAGGCAGACCCTCCAGACGGACCTGGAGACGTCCATCAGGCGGATTGCTGACCTGCAGGCGGCCTTGGAAGAGGTGGCGTCCAGCGACAGTGACACGGAGAGGTAACCTACAGGGGCCAGGTGGGCTGGGCACAGAAGGTGGGCTGGGCACAGAAGGTGGGCTGCACCCTGGGGAGCACTGCTGTCTTCAGTGGACAGAGCTCCCACTCTCAGATCTGGGGGGGTCTGAGGGCTGCATCTGCTGTGAGACCCAGATGCGTTCGGAGATGGGAGGGATGACTGGCTGGCTCAGGTGAGGAGAGACGGGATGCTTCCCCACTGGTGTCAGTGGCTCCTTGTTACCGTGGAAACCTCCTAGCCCAGCTTGCCAAGCCTTTGGGGAGGCAATCTGAGGGAGTGGCTGCAAAGTGGACTCCTGGGTGTGATCTTGGGCAAGTTACCTGTCCAGTCTGGGCCTGATTCCCTCATCTGTACAGTGAACATAATACTGTCAGACAAATCACATCCAATTGCCAGGATTTGACCTACAGACTGGGCATTTCCACCCATTGCCTACCTCGTAAAGTTGTTAGGGAGAGTTAAATGAGTTAATAGGCGATTGTCACGTAGAACAGTGCCCGGGGCATGTAAGTGCTATCAGAGTGTAAGCTATATTTGTACAGAATAGCCAGAAATTTTACAAAGGCAACAAGATTCAAGGATGCAAGATGAGACAGGTGGGTGATGTGCAAGACCAGTCAAAGTCAATGTCAGGGTATCTCTCCTTCCTCAGGAGACAGACAGGCTGCTTCCCACGGTCTCTACTCAGGTCTCAAGCTGCCATAGGCCATGAGTGGGCTGCTCAGCTGGAAGGCGTTTGAGGTGTCCTGGCTGGGCACATGGTCCCAGGCTGTGTGGCCCCTGCAGATGGCTCTAAGTGTCCCGTTCCCCAGAGCTGCCTTTGTAGCCTTGGCATGTTACTTCTCCAGAAATCACAGCTGCCCATCCCCATCTCAGCCTCTGCAGCAAAGCCTGGGCAGCAGGGAGAGACGTTTTCTTTGCGTTGCTTTGATGAGGAGCAAGGTGCTTTAACCTAAGCTTCCAATGTGCTTCCTCCCAAGGCCAGCCAGCCGCCCCTGCACACCTGTGCAGGCTGCGTGGGCAACCAATCCCTCTTGATCTTCGTCTCTGGGGGGGATGGTTGGAGCTGCAGCCAGAAGAACCAAATACCAGACCATGGAATACAACCTTCTCCGTTTCCCTGAGGACCCCTGACCTCAGAAAGAGCAAGGTCACACAGCACATTAGCACCATACACCCAGTTAGCACCCTAAGGCTGCTGAGTTTCTCACCCAACCTTTGCCTGTCGCACCCCTCTTAACAGGGCGAAGGCAGGGGCCAGCTGCTGACCGGCGGGAGGTATGGACATGAGACGGGCAGCAAGGGGAATGGAGACGGTTGCAAATTGGCTGTGGTTTAGCCAGTGGGAAGAACCAGGCATCTGCGTTAGAGCCGACCATGCCTAGTCAAGAAAACAGACTGGAAGGAAACACACCAACATTCTAATACTGAGGCAGGGCATTGCTGGTGACCTAAATTTTTGTTTTCTTCAAGCTTATTTACATTTTCTAAAATTTCTGCAATGAACGCGCGCACACATCCCTAGCTCGACTAGTGCCTTCTTTAGGAGATTTTGCTCATGTAAGTTACGTACTTTAAACACCTGATTTTAGAATGTGAACACATTCTTTCCTTGATGTAGTCCTGGGCTGGTCATAAGCTGCTCAGAGGCACGTCGTCTCAAACTTTCCCATGAACAGGCTCACGACCAGCATCAGTGAGACAGAGACCCAGTGGACTCTAAAATCTTGTCTCTAAATAAAGGGCTTTATCTAAAAAATCTTCAGTGTGTGCAAAAATGGTTTCTATGCACATTCGAAGTATTTCTACCACTCCCTGCTAATTTGCACAGCTGCCAAATTGCTAGTGAAATAGCAAATACTGATGTTGCAGCTGCTTCCCAGTTCGTGATTACACGTAGGATCTCCCGTCCGCCGCCCACTCCCCCAGTTTTATTAGTGTCATGACGAAACTAACATCCGTAATTACAAACCCCTATTGTCGATATTGTCTGCTTGATGCTTGGGCTGACTTTTCCATTAGTAGCAACACTGGAGCCTTCGCTTAATTATTATGGGAATTAATGGCTGTATATACTAGCATTTTTAAATTTTTGCCAATGAGCAAAACTTTTGAACTATTTTCACTTGCATAAATAAAAGTTATAAAAATAACACAATTGGAAGGAGGCAGAGGGTCCATGCTTAGAGGTGTGGAGACAGGCTGGGCAGAAGGCATGACAAGAGGCAAGGAGCAGATCCTCACCCAAGGAGTGAGATCCTGGTGGTGAGGTCACAGAGGATCACAGACGTCACTCCAGTCTCTGCGTATGGGGCATCCTCTTGGGCCTTCAAGGGACCCTGCCCTCACCCTCATCCTAAGAGGAGATGCCTTTATCTGTCTCCGCTCCAGGTGACAAGCCTCAGGCTCACCCCCTTATTCTGATCCAGCTTTTCTGAGCTCCAGGCCCTGGTCCCCTGGAAATCCAGCCTGAACCCTAGCTTTCTGTCTGCGTTTCCATTATCTTTTATCTCTGGGGCCTTAGCTCTCCTTCTCTGCTGGACATCTGACACTTTTTCCTCGTCTGGATTTCTGGTGTCCACACAGCACTTTCATTTCAACAAGCATGATTTCCAATCAGAGATCCAACGGTTCATTTCTGCATGACGTTCAGCGAGTCATTCAATATCTCTGAGGCTCAGTCTCTCCATCTGCAAGATGGGTTAATAATAAGACGTAAGTGAAAAAATATGACCCCATAGCACAGTTCCTTGTACGTAGTCAGGGCTCAACCATCATCAGTTTCATTCATTCATTCATTTGATCAATTCTTGCTGAGCACCTGTTCCATGCCAGACACTGTGCTAGGTGTTTGTTTTCTTGCACTTGCTTCTTGTTATCATTTTTCTCCATCTTACAGATGAAGAGAGATTGAATAACTTGCCTGAGTCAGGAAGACGTTAATGTTCTGTTGAATTCCTGAGGAATAGAGAGGGGAAAGAGGATGGGTATAGTCCCTGCCTTCACGGAACCCGCATTCTGATGGGGGCATGTGTGTGTGTGTGTGTGTGTGTGTGTGTGTGTGTGTGTTCATGGATAAAGTGAACAGACTGGTAAATAAAACACTAGACTACAATAGGAGTTTTGGAGGCAGAGAACACGGTGCTGTGATGAATAGCAGGGTGGGTAGACATGGCCTCTCTATAGAGGAAGACATCTGAGTTGAACTCGAATGAGAAGAAGGAGCCAGTCATGGAGAGATCTGGAGAGAAGCGAGTAAGGGCTGAACAAGGCATGTTCTGGCAAGTGAGAGGAGACCAGTGTGCCCGAGTCAGGTAAATGAGGGGGAAGCTGCTCCCCCTCTCTCCTTTCCTCCTCCTCCACCCCACCGTCCCCCTCTTCCTCCTTCCCCCTCTCCCACCTTTCTTCCCCTCTTGAAATGGCCCACAGAAGCCCACTGAGTCCCGCAGTTCCTTCAAGTACCCCAGAACCCTAGGCAGGATTCACTACATAATTTGTGAGTCCACTATGAAATGAAAATATGGGGCTTCGTGTTCAAAAATTGTTAAGAATTTCAAGACGGCAACAGAAGAGCATGTAAACCAAGCACAGGCCTTTCTGGGCAGGGGTTGCAAGCCTGTGGAGCCGGCCCTGACCCCATGGTGGTTCTTAGGAAGCATTTCCTAATTCTCAGCAGGCCTTGGTCCTAACTCGCTGCCTTGTACCTTGGATTTGAAATTTACACAGAGCATCAATTTCACGGGAATGGGGGAAGACTGGGGAAAATTGCCCACAAAGAAATCTCAACACGTTTCAGAGAATTAATATTGTACCGACCATGTTCTCTGGTCACAGTGCAATTGAATTGGTTATCAATGATAAAAACAAATATACGCATTGCTAGTTGTAGAGCTGCTGTCCAGAGCAGGGCTCCCAGCTCCGGCCCCGGTGCCAGCCTATATTCCGCCCATGCTGGCAGCTCCACACTGCACTCCCCTCTTAATTGTCTCATCATCTGGGGTAAGAGGTTTGGACTGGAGCCTGAGGGATTGGTCTGAGGTACTTCTCCAAACTGATATCTCAATTAGGATTCAAACCCCCTCCCCGTCCCCTGAGGGAGACAGAGAAAGAGAGAGAGATGCTTCAGCTGGAGGTGAGGTTCTTTGGGAGACGTGTTCAAATTATGAAAAGTCACATTTCCCCGTGTTGGGAATTAGATCCGAGTGTAACAGGCCTTCCAGGCTGGAAAGGTGGCTACGTGCTCAGAAAGCCAGGTGGCCCATGCAGCAGCATTGAAACACACGCTGTCCTGCTCTAGGGCCCGGCATTGGACCTTAGACTGTGGCATCAACCTTCTTAGATTGATGGAGAAATGCTTGAAGCTATTCCCCCCGTCCTGGAGCATGCTCATTACTCATGGAGGTGGGGGATGCGTCAGCTGACAGACAGCTCCATCTCTTCCTGGCCCAGAGTCTGTGCTGCTCTGTCTGTGCCTTGGCTGGGAGTGTGGAGGGGGCGCTTGGAGAGGTCAATGGATGACCTCTGACTCCTGGGTCAGCTGAGAGTGTGTCAATTCCAGCTGGCCTAATCTGAGAAGGATGCTCTGGAAAGGAGTCGTCTATTGCTGTGTTGAGGGTAAGTTGTACATTTTCCAATATATGTCCTCTTAACTTGCAGTAGGACAACTAGAAAGATCCAAGTCTAACCGAAGATGGCACCTGCCACTGAGGGCATAATTCTGAGTTTATTTATTCATTAGTGGAGCCAAGGCTCTGGCCAGGCTGTAAAGGTTCCTGCTGTATAGTAGGACAGGCTTTGGAACTGCCCACATCTCTTTTCTTGTGAATCTCTTCTCTTCTAATTTTCCCCTCTCCACTCCTTGAGTAATAGGCATGCCCAGGCCTGAGGGAACAGCTTAAAGCATTTCTCCATTATTCTAAGAAAGTTGATGCCACATTTCAAGTTACAACACAGCGCCCCAGTGCAAGATAGCACCTGTTTTAAATGATGTCACAGGGGCCACCTGGCTTCCTAAGCATCTTTTAGCTTGGAAGGCCTGGATACCCAGCTAGTGGAGTTCATGGGGAGTGAGAGCTTAAAACTACCTTATCCACTCTGACATTACAGGAAATCAGGATAATTGTGATGATGGGCACTCTTTCCTGAGGACTTACTCTGTGCCAGGCTACACAAGCTACCTGTTTTATATACATTGTTCTCACGACGACTCTCTGGGGTTGGTACCATTATCATCCCCAGTTTACAGAAGAATAAACTGGAGCTCAGAGAAGTCAAGAAACTGGCCTGTCATTCTGGTGAAGTGTCTGTCACAGTGATGTGGGGCCAGTGCGTTCATGTGTTACTTCCCAGGCAATGTTTGCAGTTAGACTGGAGTGTCTGGCAAAGACTGACCTTAAAGGAATACAACAGAAGATGTTTGATTAATTATCTTGCTCATCAGCAGTCCCCTGTCCACAAATCCTTGGCTCGAGTTCTTTTTTGAAAGCCACGTGTACCAAGGTGAGAGAAAGAACCACTGACCTCATGTCAGAAGATGAGGGTTCCAGTCCTGGCTGTGCTGCCAAATAGATCAGGACCATGGACAGATCATCTGCCCTTCCAGGGCCTCTACTTGCCCACTCAACAGATTAAAATCATCATCATCACCACCATCAGCATCATTGAGCACCTTCTGTGTCAGGACAGGAGGTACATCATGGAACAGGCAGACACGGACATGCCTCATGGAGTTTGCAGTCAGGAGATTCTTTCTTCATTTGGTGAAAGAGTCAGGGAGGGTTTCAAGCTCCCTCCTTTAAGTAGATTCCCCTTTCTTTACACCAAAGCAAACTCCTGTAGGAAATTCTAGCTTAGGATGGAGTGCAGCCATCCTCTGATTGGAGTGAGAGAGGAAGGTTTGGGGCCCGGCCTTCCTCCTATGTCCCTCTTCCTGACTCTTAGGAAGCCCACGAGGTCTCCTAGAATTCAAGGACTCCACGGACCATGGGCACAACCTTAAGGACCTGCCAGGACTGGTAATCCATGACTTCTATAAAGTTAAACTGGTGATGACTTCTACCCATCTGGTTTCATGCTTCTCAGGATCAGACAGAACAAAACTCCTCCTGTTTCTGCCTGAAACCCTTTCTGCACCCCCTACTCCCAAGCCTCCACTCTAGACCACCTCAGGATAAAGGTGTGAGGTGCCTTCAGCCTGTTCTCATACCATAAGGGTGTAATGTGGTTTCCAGAAGCTCTTCTCAACCCAGCCTCTTTATTTTAAATATACTCTGTTTTGTTGTGACCTTCCCAAATGGCAGTGTGTGGTCCAGGCTGGACACCACCCTTGGTACGGATGGTATTTCCTCATGAGTGGACAAATAGAATGCCTGGTGGGCCTTGACTTCCGCCTCAGAGGTTCTGTGCAAATTCAGTGATATAGGTTCATAGGCAGATGCAGGCAGTGCACAGATACTATAAAACACAGGAGTATCTTCTGTGTGTTTGTGCCTGTATCTGTTTATTTCTACTCATGGCTGGTTCTCTTCCAGAGCTACAGGCTTAGGAGGGGCTAATAATGATTGCTGAAAATTTTATGTTCTTAAAAGATTCCCTCTTTAGATTCTTCACCATTTTTCCACATGGTGATAAAGGGTATAACAGACGTTAATAGTTCATTGATGGATCATGCCTGCTGCTTGCATGGTTGTCAGGTAAAATGCTGGCCTGGAAAACCCAGGTCTTCCTGTTAAGGAAGTATCAGCATTGCAGTTAGCTGTTGTAATAGAGTCTGGAAAGAACCAGCAGGCGCAGCCCAAGTGAGGAAGTTAATAAAGGGACTGTGTACACAGATATGGGCACAGTGTAGAGAAGATGCTGCACAAAGGATGGTGCAGCTCCCAGGGGCTAGCAACTCCTGGGAGCAGTAATCATCACTGGGACTGAAGGGGATGGAGAGAGAGCGATTGCTGAATCCTTGTGCAGAGAGGGAGGGCTACCTGGCAGGGGGAGCTTTGGCCTTTGGTTGAGGGATGCAGGGAGCACAAGGAGATACAGTAGAGATAAATCCAAGAGAATAAATGCTCCAGCCTCCCTCTCCTCCTTCATTCCCACCAGTTATCACCTGAGTCCCCTGTTGGCTGAGTCCAAGGGGAAGCCACAGGGCAGGGAGCCCACTGATGTGGTCCATACAGATCTGTCTCCTGGGCACATAGCCGAGTGCAGAGCGTGGAGTGGATGTGGAGGATCAAAGAGAAAATGTGTCGCCCATCTGGACATCTCAAAGTAAATGGGTCTCTAGTCTGGGGGGAAAGAGCCCTTTCAGAAGGGGGCAAATTTAAACACTGAGTCCACCCCTGGGGCTCAACTCGTGGAAGCGGTTAGGATCAATAGTGGTCATGAATTAACACCAGCACGTGCCTTTATTAGTCATATTCTGACTAATATATAGACTGTCCTGTGCTTGTTTCAATTAAAGATTGTTTACATACAATCAGATGAATCACATACAGTCAAATGAAGTATGTGAGGAAGTATGCTTTGCTGCCCAGTTGAAAGAGACCTTGTCGCCTGCAGAATTCAAGGCAGTTGCCTTAGGATTATGGAGATATTAGGTTGTCTGGGCACGCGTGCTATAGCCCATGTGTGCCCATCCACCCTGCTTGTGGGCATGAGGATCCTTGCTCCATGACAACTCACCCCCCTCTAATTTTTAAGAGGAATCCCACTCCACTTGGAACTCCATGGCTTGGGCTACAAGGGCCTGAGTTCTTTTTTTCTTTCTGTGAGCATTTCAGAAGAGGTAGTCCTGTTCACTCAAAACCCCTCTGCTTCCAAGGGGCCTCGCCTACCACAATGTTAGCTTCTTTGGTCAGCTGGAACCAGTGTCCTTCACCTGGGTCTGTGAACTAGTAGGTGGAGGGAGGGGTGTCCACGCATGAGGTCAGGATGATAGCATGAACCCTCAGATATTGCACTAAAATTTGAGTCAGTGTTTGTGCATTTGGGGAGGTGAAAGTTCCATAGTCTTCAAGAAAGATTCTCACAAAAGGCCTAGGACTCCTGCTTTAGGGTCCAAATGCATCCTCTCCAGTGCATATAATCTTCAAACATACAAGCTCAACAAGGCCTTGGCTCATTGGTGCAAACTCTTGATTTCACAGATGGGGACCCTGAGACCTCGAGCAGGGAAGAGAGTAGGCCAAGGACACACAGTGGGGACACCAGGATTCAGTCGCCTTTTCTCTTAATCTCATGTTCTCAGAAAAGACTTGGGTCTCTAGCAGAGTTAGAGTTGGGTTACTCACATTGACCGCTTCAGTTAACAAAGTTGTTTTTTTCTTTTTTAAGTATTTTTAAATAGTTTTCTAAAGAGCGGAATCCCAAAATTTTATATAGATCCTAAGAAGATTTAGGGTCACTCACAAAAGATACTTTCATTCTATCTCAGGGATTTTCTATTGCTCCATAGCAAATTATCACAAATTTAGTGGCTTAAACCAACGCAGATTTTATTATCTTACAGTTCTGTTGGTTAGAAGTCCAACACAAATCTCCCTGGGCTAAAATCAAGGTGTCAGTAGGGCTGTATTCCTTCTGAAGACCCTGGGAGAGAACCATTTCCTTGCCTTTTACTTCTTCTAGAGGATACCAACATTCCTTGGCTTGTGGCCACTTCCATCTTCAAAGCCAGAGATGTTGTATCTCTGACCACTCTTCCATAGCATATCTCCTGACCAAACCTGGGCAAGTTCTCTGCTTTTACAGTCATTAGATGGGGCCCGCCCAGATAATCCAGGATAACCTCTCCATCTCAAGATCCTTCCCTTCACCACATCTGCAGAGTCCCTTTTACCACGTCAGGAAATGTAGTCCCAGGTTGTTGGGATTAGGGATTAGGATGTTGACATCTTTGGGGCTCATTATTCTGCCTCTCACAGGGTCATTCACAAAAGGTTCTTTTGCTCTACTGGAGAGTCAGCAAACTTTTCTTTAAAAGGCTAGATAGTAAATATCTTAGACTTTTTGGGCGATATGATCTCTGTGGCAACTACTCTACTCTGCCGTTGTGGAGCAAAAGCCATCATGGACAAAATGTAAACGAGCAAATGTGGCTGTGTTCCAGTAAAACTCTATTTATAAAATCAGATTGGTAGGTTGGATTTGGCCCACGGTTGAAGTTTACAGCCCTCTCTTCTATTGGATTCACCAAGCCTTGTCTGAGAGAACTTCTGGTCTGGCCTGAGCCCTGCAGCTAAGAAATGAAGAAGACGTGTTCTTGGCCCATGAGGGGCTCTTGTAGTCTGGTGGGGACAGATAGGTGTTAATAGAAGCCCCGAGGGTGACAGGTCCTTGAGGGTAGGTCCCAAGGAGCAGCACATGCACCCCTCGGAGGAAGCCACAAGGTCTTCCAAGGAAGGAATCGCCCAGATTCCAGCAGAAAATAAAGCTGGAAGGTCCTGGCCTGAGGATTCAGGATTAAAATGCGGTCTTAGGTGTCTGAGGTTTGTGGTTTGGCTGTCTATACCAGCACACTGGGTAATTGCACACTGGTTAAGAGCACGAGCTTTAATAGCTCACGCAGACCTGGGATTCAAAGCTGTGTGACCTTTGACAAGGGTGTGAGATTCCTCATCCCTAAAAAGGAGACAGCCGGGTGGTTGGATGAGGTCGTGTATACAGCATAGTTGTTGAATGAAGGGATGCTCTGTGAAGAATACGCTTCATTGATACTACTATGGTAATTGCAATAGCTACTGTTGTAATTAGTTCCGGAGTTTCCCAGAATGCTCTAGGAAGCTGACTACCCTGCCCCCATGTCTGATATGCTAGCACTCACAAAGAACATAAAGCAAATGCCTTGCATGCTGACAATAATGATGCTACTAATAATAGTGATATGAAAACAAGAGTAGCAGTAATGGTTGCTACCATTTAATTAGCACTATTTGCCAAGAACCACGCCGAGATCTTTACAAGGGTTATCACATTGACTCTGCTCTACAACTCTGGAGGCAGAGCCCCATAATAATAAGCCACATTTTATAAATGAGCACAGGAGGCTCAGAGAAGGCAAGTGACTTGCCTAAGATCACACAGCGGCACAGGTTGGAAGTCGGACTCACACCGAAATTTATCGAACATCAAAGACTGTGTTCTTCCCCAGCCCCCTGCAGCACAAAGATAACAAACTCTTTCTTGTGCCTCCTTCTAGCGTCCAGACGGCGGTGGATCGTGGTGGCAGTGGCAGAAAAGAGATGTAAGTTAACACCGAGTAGACCTGAGTAGCTTACTCTGAAGCCCAGAAGAAGCCCCTGGCTCTCTGGGTCCAGTCTGCAGAGGGAACATCCACACCTCCTTGGAGAATTATCAGCAGTGCCCACGAGACCTCTGACTCCATGGTCATAACATATAGCCTGGGAATATTATTGAATTGTCCAACTTCTTTTAGACAGAGAGAAGCCCATGACTTATCGTGTCACTGTCCCCCTCACACACCTTCAGTGGCTCCCCACTCCTCAGAATAGACCTTTTAGACTGACATTTGAGCCCTGTACACTCTTACCTGGGACTCCTACTTCCCATACTATACATGTCCTGCCCTTTACGATCTCCGTGCCTGTGTGTATGCAGCTCCTTCCACCTCAGATTTCTTTCTCCAGGCTCTGCCTGGCCAAGCCCTAACCTTCAAACAAGATGTAGCTCAACAGCCACTACTCGATGCCTTCCCTTATGACTCTAAGAAGCAATTCAAGGCTCCCTCCTTATTCTCCTTAGAACCTATCCTCTGTCCCTTTCTACAGCGTTGATAATTTTCTCTTTATTTTATGGTGATTTATATAGATGTCAACTCCGCTAAGATGGGGTCTTGAGGACAGGGTCACTGTTGAGTTCATGTGTACCGCTCCTTCCCAGGGTGCCTGGCACAGAGTATCCTATCAATCTATCTATCTATCTATCTATCTATCTATCTATCTATCTATCTATCTATCTATCTTTATAGTGTTGAGCAAGTATATCAACCAGAAAATAATCACTAAGTACCCATATCACTCTCTCTGTGCTGCTTTCAGAATCAGGAGGCATACAAGTAAAGCCCTGTCCACAGTAATGTTTCAGTTAAGGTGGGCAAGGTGTTAAGACCTTCACACTTGAAATATTCCCAGAACACCTCATTTGGTACAAAATTCAATGCTAAGTTTTAATCCAAAATTGGAGATGCCTCAACATCTGTAGTAGAGTGTTTATCTTCCAAGGAGCAGTGGTTAGTAGCCTGGACACTGGGATGAGAGAGACCAGGGTTTGCATGCCAGCTTCTTCCCTGACTAGCTGCATGACCTTGGCCAAGACCCGAGTTGGCCTTTCCACATCCCATTACTTTCGTCTGTGTAATGGTGTTGTCCTCTCAGGGACTGTGTTGTGAGGGTTGGCTGAGGTTATGCGTGTACAACACTTAGCACAATGCCTGGCTTATGCTAAGGGGTGAGAATCTAGTTATTGCTGTTACTGTGGTTGTCATTGTGTTGACAGCACCCCGCATTCTGGTTCTAGAGATAACGTCTCCATCGTTAGCTCCCAGCCAGAGGGCAGTCTGCAGTCTTGGTTGAGTTGTACTCTGTCCCTGGCCACAGACACCATGAGGACACCCTCTCGACAGTCAGCCATCAGCAGCCACAACCTCAGCCCCAGGTAAGAGCGTCTCCCTGCTGCCTCTGGAAGGCCAATAGCTCAAAGACTCTCTGACTTTGAAGGTTATTGTTCCAGTCTTCCATTTCCTCCGTCCTAGGCAAGGACAAGCACGGTCCAGTTTGAGGTAACCCTGCCACTTCCTAGCTGTGTGACTTTAGGCAGGTCATTTACCCTCTCTGAGCCTTCATTCCTCATCTGCAAAACATGAAATATAATTGTATTTACTGCCCCAAACAGTTGAAATGATGACGATCTAATTCAGCCCTCCCTGAAGTGTGGTTTTCCAAATGATTTTAACTAGTACATGGAGAATATTTGAAAAATAGCTGTGGATTTACTATACTTGCCTTCTATCTAAGATAAGTCCTACTTATTGTCCATTTATAGATAGTTCTGGATTTAAACTTTTCTTTATAAACGTATTCGCTTAAAGATGTTTATTTTCGTTTTTGTTTTTTAATGGTGAGTCAGTATGAAGACAGTTAGGCTGGATGATCTCTTGCTCAGAGATTTTAGCTTTGTTTGAATGTCAGGATTTTATATTTTTCAGAGAGAGACGAATTCAGTCATGGCCTGAGATGGGACTCCCGTGAATCTATAGGATTGTCAACAATAGGTTGCTCTCACAAATGGGCCTTGGGATTCACCCTTAGATGCAGGACTTAAATCCATCTTGCCTCTTGCTTTTCAGCTCCATTTCTCTCAGCTCATTCACTTTTCCTTTCCAAGGGCGGCTGTCTTGTAATTAGGAGCTAATGGCCATAAATCAGAAATTATGGATTAAACAGATGCGTAATTAAGATGAAATGCACACCGCTTCTGTGATAACAGAAGAACCAGTGTGATAAGATAGAAAGAAAAATCACAGACTAATGGAGCAAACCCAGACAACCCCTTCCTGACTTGGAACGTGTTTTCTCTGAAGCAGGGGGCCGTCTCTGCAAAAAGAAGGAGGTGGGAGTTCACGCTAACCTTTCCGGCATATTCGGCAAATGACAAATGTCTGGCGCATGTCATGGATAATGTTAGGCTGAAAGATTTGATGTCGAAAATATCAAAGGGAGGCTCCAAGAATGGGGTGCAGCTGGGGAGTTAATTAAAGCAAGATTATCTGATTACTGCTCTTAATTAAAAACAAAGGCCTGAATGGAGAAAGAGCCATGTCCTCTGTGAACCCCAAATGATGAGGACTCTGTCTCTCGTGATAACTAAATACTTTTGTTTTTTTCCATCAGCACATGTATAAGGCAGGAGAAGCAGAACTGGAGGCGGCCAGAGCAGAATGTGAATGCTCATTAACATTATATGCAAGTTTCGTAATTATAATTGTATTAGGGTGCATGATAATGATGCTTAGCCCTTGAATAACACCCTAAGTTGTTTGGCACCCATTTGAGCAGGAGATGGGAGACTGTGGTGGTTTCAGTACATGGTCTGAAGTCAGGGCATCTGGATTCCCATCCTGTATTTGCTCCTCTGCTGCTGTGAGATTTGGGGCAAGTTGCTTAACTTTTCTGTCCATGTTCCCTCGTGAGTAAATCTGGGTTATTGTCAAGGATAGTGAGATGGTGCACAAGTTGTTCTTCACTCAGAGCCTGGCACCTAGAAAGAGCTCAAGAAAATTAGCTGCTTTATTAGTGTTGGTATCTATTTGATGCTCAGAGGAAGCCCAGGAGACAGACATCATTATCCCCATAGAACAGAAGAGGAATCTGAGGCCCAGAGGGGCGGGGCGGGGAACAACTGATTCAGGCACAGACTGTCTTACCCCAGCTCCTGTAGCTGCCCCTCGGGCAAAGTGGGTCCTCGGCATCCCGAGGCAGCCCTCTCTAGAGCCTCGTCGGTCTTTCCCTGGCCTCTCCATTCCCAAGTGCTCAGGCTTGTCCGATTACAGTTAGAGAAGAGGCGCCTGCACCAAGGACAACGATGGGGCGAGAGGCAAGAAGGGCCCATAAGCTCCTTGTCGGTTTTCTTCATTTTGGTGTCCATAGGGCTGGCACACAGTTGGTGCTCAATAAATGTTTGTTGAGTGAATAACTGACCATAACACCAAGGCTGGAGCAGAAATATTAACTGTACTTGGTCACAGCTCAGCACTGACTGTGACTCAGAGAGGGTCACTAATTGGCTCAATGTCACACAGCAGGGAAGTGGAAGAACCAGGATTTGAACCCAGGTTTGAATCCCTCCAAAGCCTGTATTTGTGTTTGCCACACTTCTGTGACTCTCTGACATTTATCCTGGGGGTGGATCACTCACCTGGCAAAGTTTACTGGCAAAGAGCTGGCCTGTTATTAATAATAACATTATTCAACATCCATCCAAAAGATATTTATTAAGTTCCTGCTGAGTGCCAGATCCCACGGCATTAGCCCTGAAAATTTTGAGTCCTATCATTGGAGTACGTTTACGATGTAAAGATTCTAGAACTTCTGAGTTCAAGGGGACCATTGGGATTGTCTAGTCCAAGTTGCTCATTATATAAAATGAGAAATGAAAAACTGAGGTCCACAGAGGGAATTATCTCACCCGAATTTATGGTAAGGACTGACTTAGAGTTCAGGTGCCTTGACTTCCAGCTCTTGTTATTTGCCCAAGTAATCTATGAATACTTTCCCATTTCAAGAACTTAAAATATAGCAGAGAAGGCTAAAAGCCTGTTGGCCACCACCCCAATTTCAGCTCCCTTCCCAAAGGTGTCCACCATCTTCAGTTTGGTGTGTATCCTTCCACATCTTTCTCTATGTGTTTATAAATGTGTATGTACTTGTAGCAAATACATAGCACATTTGTGGGCTTCTTAAAAACATAAATGATGTGATGCTATATTATGTATATTATGCTATACATAAATTCTTACAATGTGCTTGGCTATCTTTCCTTATCAACACGCATAAGTCTATCACAGTCTCTTAAATTCCTGCAGAAGATCTTAAAGTTATGCCACAATTAATTTAACTATAGTCTTCCTAGTTCATTTTTTTTTTTTTTTGTGAGGAGGACCAGCCCTGAGCTAACATCCAATGCCAATCCTCGTCTTTTTTTTGCTGAGGAAGACTGGCCCTGGGCTAACATCCGTGCCCGTCTTCCTCCACTTTATATGGGACGCCGCCACAGCATGGCTTGCCAAGCAGTGCGTCGGTGCGCGCCCGGGATCCGAACCAGTGAACCCCGGGCCGCCGCAGCGGAGCACAAGCACTTAACCGCTTGTGCCACCGGGCCGGCCCCCCTAGTTCACTTTTAATTGCTTTGCAGATGTTTGCTATTAACCTGTGAAGTTTCAAAAACCGCACATGGGCAAGTGATTCTCTGGGTTATAGGGCACTTGCATTTCAAACTTGGCTAGATACTAGCAGATCATCCCAGCGCTCATTCTGCTGGGGCACCATGCAGCAGTAGAGTGCGAGGCTCCTGTATGCCATGCTCATATTCCCTGGCACATCATAGGGCCCCGCAAATGAGTCTCATGGACGTTGCCAATTTGACTGAGAAGGAAGGTCACTCTAAAACCAGAAGAGAGGGAGAAAACGGTTTTCTGCCAAAAAAATAAAAGCATTCCTTGTATTATTTATAAGGGGACGTCAACTCAAGAGAAATAAAGCTAAAGCTTTATGATTTATGGCCCAGGAATCATGCAAGTGCTGCTGATAAATGCAAGAGCTTCTGGAGACGAAGACACTAAATTACCTTCGTGGCCCCCAGAAAGGGAGTTTATGGGCTTGGTGGTGGCAGCCACGCTTGGCTCAGGAGTCTCTCTCAATGTCTGGCTGCAGGTGGTGCCAGGGCCGTCCTGGGGCTGGCGTGCTCCCCTCGGCCCCTGCTGTGTACCTGGTCTCTCCTTCCAGCCCTCCAGGGCCGTTGCCTTGCTGGAAGAGTGTAAAAGCAAGGGATCTCTTCCCACTTCCTGCTTGTCCAAACAGCCCATCAGGCTTTCCAGGAGGGTCGAAGCCCCATTTCACTCTAGATCCCCATCCCCACGCCCAACAGAACCCCAGCCTTGGTCACTCACACAGTTCTGCGGGATCCATGTGCTGACAGGCGTTAAGTGATCCAACTGTACAGACTCGTAACATCTTGTCTTGTCACTGGTCAGTCGCTTCTCTCATTTTACTGGACAATTTACTCAGTTCTTTCAATTTACTGGACAATTGTTCCAAACCATCCTGACTTTCCTCCAGCCCGTATCCCTCACTCTAAAGAGACACTCTAAATTCCTGGTTCATTCAAAGAAAAAAATCATGTCCTCAACTTCTGTGGTGTCTATAAATCCATCTCCATCTGCTGCCATCTTCCCTCTGGTCTCAGAAGGTGACATCGGTCCTGTCTGAGTCTAATTCGTACTCCTCTCCCTCGTCTCCCATACAGCGCTCCCATCTACCCAGTGTCCCCTCTCACTCCTGTATCCTTAACTTCCCCCATTTCAGCTCTTCCTCCGCAGGCTATTAACACCTTCAGGGCTTCCCCATCCTAGCTGTATCGTTGCTCGTCACCCTGCAGTGCTGTTCAGTTATGCCTCCTCCTTCTCTTCGGAGCCAAGCTTCTCCAGTGTGGGGTCCACGTGCACCATCTTCACTTAACATTTTATTCCTCAATTTCCTACAGCCCAGAGCCTGCCCCCTCGCTCCACTGAAACTTTTCTCCCCATGTCAGCAGCTTCCAATGGGATAAACCAGGGGACACTATCCAGTCTTCATCTTTTTCTGGATTTCTCCCCTGCGTTGGCAAATCAAACACTTCTTGGAACTCTCTGTTTGCTTGGCTTGTAGATGTTTCTGCTCCTTGGCGCTGCTCAGACTTCTCTATTTTGGTCTCTTCCTTCCTACTCCAGCCCCCAAATGCTGGGGTTCTCAGGATGCTGCCCTCACCTGGCTGTTTTTCTCTCCACCTGATCCCAGGCAATCCTCTTATGATTTTCACTCCCCCACTAAAAGCAGATGACCCCCGAGACTAGACCTCCAACTCTCATGTTCTCCCAAGTATTAAACTTATATATCGTATCTCGTTGCCTGCACTAAGAAGATTGCCAACTGGATGTGTCCCTGGTGTCTTAACTCAGCATATGCAAGAGGAGACTCCTCCCTCCCCACCCACCTATGTTATCAGAATCATTGTGTGGTTCTATCATCCATAAAGCTTCCCAAACTGGAGCCCTTAAGTCGCCTTAGACTATCATCCCTCTCTCTCATCGCCATATTCAGCTGATCCCTAAATCTTGTTTATTCTTCCCCCCTTCAAGCAAACACTCTTGACTCTTTCTATGTCTCTCCATCTCCACTGCCAACACCTTTAAGTCAGGCTACCATCATTTCTCTCCTAGATTCCGGCAAAGAGCTTCCAACACCACCATCCTTTAGTCTATCCTCTCCACTTCAGCCAGTATGATCTCTCTAAAAAGAAAATCTGGTTTCAGTGGTTTCCCATCACCTACAGCAGGGGTCAGCAAATACTACCCACAGCCCAAATCTGGCCCTCGACCTGTTTTTGTAAATAAAGTTTTATTGGAACACAGCCATGCCCATATTTTAGTTTTTAATTTTACATATTGCCTATGGCTGTCTTTGCCCTATGATGGCAGAACTTAATAGTTGCAACAGAGATTGTATGGCCCCAAAGCCAAAAATAGTTGCCACCTGCCCTTTACAGAAAAACTTTGGTGATCCCTGCCCTATAAGATAGAACAGGATGGAATCCAAGCGCCTTAGCTGGCGTATGGTGCCCTCCATGATCTGGCTCTTGTCTGCCTCTCTGGTCTCATTTCCCTCCATCTCTTCTTCATACTTTGTGCCCCAAATGGTTTAGAGCTCTTCCTTATACACTGTGCTATTTCCCACCTTTGGTCCTCTGTCCATGATATGCCCTCTGCCTGGACACCTCCCCCATGTTTCTTCACCTGGCAAATTCTTAGTCATCCTTCAAGACTCGGATCATGTATCACCTGCCTCAGGAGCCTTCTCTGACTCCCTGGCTGGGTCAGGTGCCCCTCTGCCATGGTCCTACAGACCCCATATGTTCCCCTTCAATAGCACTTACCATATTATGTTGCAATCACCTGTTTGGGTGTCTATCTCCCTCATTAGGCTGTGAGCCCTTTAAGGACATAAACCTTATCTTTTCCTTCTTGTACCTCAGCACCTAGCACAGTGCCTGGCACATAATAGGTACTCAATAAATAAGGATTTAACAAATGAGTGACCAGTGGATGGTGGAGATGGCCTCTCACCAAGATGGTTAGAAGAAAGATGCTGATATCAAGAGCCAAGGGCGGATTTGCCAGACTGGTTCTTAGCAGCATGGAGCCAGTACTGACGGAATATAGTGCAGAAAACTGAAGGTCTGGGGCTCAGTTCCCCAGAGTACAGACCGAGGGCGGAGGCAGGTGGTGGGCACACTGTGAAACCAGATCTGCAAGGGGCCTTGAAGACACACTTAGGAGGTAGAGGAAAGACAACAGACTTTGCAGTCTGGTAGACCTGGTTTCTAATCCGAACTTACTAGCTGCCTGACTGTGAAGAAGTTACAGTCTCTGAGTCCCAATTCCTCCTCCACATTATATTCCCTTTGCAAGATTAAAGAAGTCATGGCTATAGAGTGGCTGGTGGAAGGTCTGGCACCAACTTAGTGTTTAATGAGCAAAAGCTCCCTTCTACCCTCCTCCCTCCATCCCAGGCCAGGCAGTGAAGCTCCGGGAGGCAGGGATGCTGAAGGAAGGATGAGGGAAAACTATAACTGGGTTATAATCTCACATTCCCGAGATCGTGGAAGTGGCTAGATTCACAGCAGAAAACCATGAGCACAACAGAGAATCTCTTGGCGATGAGAGTGGAGTTTCGGTGAACTCAGTTTTAAGTATGTTGATCTTACTGTGTTTGGGTACATCCAGATGGAACTGTCCAGAGGCTTTAAACTCTGGTCTGGATCCATGGGGATGCCAGGACTTCTCTGCTTGATGTAATGGTTAGGATTCTTTGAGGTGTAGGTGACATAAAACCCGACTCAACCTGGCTCGTACGCAAAGAAAAATGTATTATCTCATGCAGCTGGAAACCAAGGGTATATGTAGCTTCAGGCACTACTGGATCCAGGGACTTAAAAATGATCCTGGGGATTTGATCCCTCGCCAACCTCTCTGCTCTGCTTTCCTCTGTGTTGGCTCCTTTGTGAGGCAGCAAGATGGCGGCCAACAGCTCCAGGCTCATGCCTGCGCCACTCTGAGTCCAACAGTAAAGAGGGCATCTCTCCTCTCAGGAGTTCCGCAAAATTCCTGAGCCTGACTTTCACTGGCCCAAAGTGAGTCACTTGTCTGCACTGAATTAATCAGAACAGACAAGGGGAATGAAAGAGCCTCTTCCCTTAGGCTCAAGTTCATATTCTGACCTAGCTCTAAGAGAGAGAGTTATTCCCACCCAAACCACAGGCACACCGGGGGAGGAAGGGTTTTCCCAAAGGACAACAGAGTGGCTTACCTGAAGCAGGAGAATGATGCTGGGTAGGTTAAAAAAAATAAGCCAAGCAAGTGTTCTCCACCAAGAGGAAGGTTGAATTATGGGAGCAGATAAGATTATGTAGAAGGAGGAGAAGAAAGAGAGAGCTGGGAGTGGAGGGGAGGGGAGAGGAGAGGAGAGGGAGAGAGAGAGAGAAAACATTAGAGTGTTTGAGATCCCCATTTGGTAGCCTTGGGAAGTCCAAATAAAATTGTGTGTATCCTGGTCAGAGACTTTATTTATCCCTAAATGTCAATGACCGAACTATCTCCACATAATTAGTGACGCTGTGATTGGAATTTACTACCAAAAACGGCTCTCCACTGTTGCTGTTGGACTTGTACCATATTGCAATGTGAGCGTGGAGATTATTGTATAAATTATTCTCACTCACATAATCATCGTGATTTTAATTACTGTGTAATCTTCGCTAATTACTGTTGTATGTATCATTTGCTTTGGTGCCGATTTAACACAACTGCTTTTCGTTTGGCTAAAAGATGGCATTACAACTTTTCCTCTTTCCGGGGAAAATTTGCTTTCTGTAAACATTTGCAGCCCCAGACTCTTGGCTTGCAGTTATTAGTTTAAAAGATTTAGACCTCACCACCCTCCTTTCGTCCCTGTAGATTTTTATTTGGGATAAGGCTGGCTTGAATTAGTATAAAACTCTAAATTACAGGGTATTTAAAAAAATAAAGTTGTATTCCTTTCAAGGAAATGCAATTACTCTACTGCAGAAGTGAAGCCAAGGATGAGTCACGTGGGGCCTGCTTAAATGATTAGATAAGACCCGTTTGTAATTAGTTCATTAATTATGTAAATGTGAATGGATGGTACTTAGCATTAAAAACAGCTTGTTCTCAAAGTAGGTTAAGTATCCACCTCTAATCTTATGTCAATAGTACATTTATTTACTGGTCTCTGCATTCTTAGAACCAGAGCTCAGGGTCATTTTAATCCATCCTGAATATGCTTAATGGACGGGCCTCTCATGAGTATGGTTTTATGTCTTCCTAGAACAAAAGGTTTCTTTTCAGTTTTATCAGTATTAGGAAGATGAGTGGAAAAGATCTTGAAACTGAAAGTGTGGAAATATTCAATGCAAACACATTAATCATGGGCCCAAGGCCTGAGAAAGTATAACCAGAAGTCTGGCCCTGTCCAGGATTCATCTTGGGACCCACTTCCCTCTTGGACAGGTTTCCATGGAAAGAAGGGCTGTTTTCTATCTAGAATTCGGTCTTGGATGGTAGATCTGTAGATCTTATGGGAATTTTGAGGTTCACCTAGTTAGCAGCGACTTTATGTAAAATCGTTTGAGATTCATCATTGATGGTTCAGAACATTCTTTTAGAATCTGCGGTTCTCTAATGGAGCTAAATTTTTGTTAAGTAAACTTATTATTGAAATATACATACCAGAAAGTGCGTCTTTATGAAATTTTCAAAAATTGGTCAAACCTGGGAAATTACTACCAAAAATCAAAACCAGATGATTACTAGTCATGACCTTTTCCTTCCTCAAAGGTAACCACGATCGTGATTTCTAACACTGTAAATTAGATCTGCCTGTTTTTGAACTCTGTGTAAATAGAAGCATCTAGTAGTTCTCTTTGGTGTCTGGCTTCTGTTTTTCAATATCATGTTAATGAGATTCATCCACATTGTTGCATGCAGCAGTAACTCTCTTGTTTTCCTTGCTCTATAGTCCATAACAGTGGTTCTCAACTGGGGACAATTTTGCACCCCTATCCCTGCCAAAGGAGAGTTGGTAATGTCTGGAGACATTTTTGGTTGTCATAACGGAGGGAGAGAGGTGCTACTAGCATCTAGTATGTAGAAGCCAGGATGCTGCTAAGAGTCCTACAATGCACATGACAAGCCACAAAGAATTATCTGGTCCAAAATGTCAATTATGCCACCATTGAGAAACTCTGATCTATAATAGTCCATTGTGTGAATAAAAAATAATTATTTATACATTCCATTATTACCAAACACTTGGGTTGTTTCCAGGTTAACACTGTTATGAATAGTACCTGTGTGAACAATCTTGTACACATCTTTTGTTGTATAAATTTACAGATTTCTCTGTTGGGTATATACCTAGGAGTAAAATTGCGGGCTCATGAGTATATTTCCAACTTTAGTAAATACTGTCAAACGGTTGTACTGATTTACATTCCCACCAGCAGTGAATGAGTGTTCCAGTTGCTCTGCATCCTTGCCAACACTTGGTTTTGTCATTTTAAAAAATTTTAGCTATTCTAGTGGATATTAGTAGTGTCGTATTTTTGGTTTTAACTTGTGTGTTCCTGATAGATAAACCTTTCCATGTGCTTATATGGTCATTTGAATGTACTCTTTGGCGAAATGCCTGATGAAGTCTTTTGCCCGCTATTTTTTTCTTTGGGGTTGTCTGGCTCTTTTTTTATTGATTTATAGGAGTTCTTAATATATTCTAGATATGAGTCCTTTCTTAGGTATGTGGATCCACTCCCATCAGTGGCTTGCCTTTTTCACTTTCTTAATGGTTTATTTTGACAAACGGAAGTTCTTAATTTTAATGTAACCAAATTTATAATGTTTTTCCTTTATGGTTGGAGCTTTTCATATCCTATTGAGAATTATTTGCCTACTTCCAAATCATGAAAATATTCCCCTATGTTGTCTTACAAAAGCTGTGTTGATTTAACTTTTTATATCTAGATATACAGTTCATTGGGAATGATATTTATGGTCTGACATAGGGGTTAAGATTCATTGCCATATGGATAGACAATTGGCCTGGCCTCTTGTCATAAATCAAGTGATGAGAGAGAGAGAAATATAAATAGATGTCTATTTCTAGACTCTATTCTATTCCATTTTTCTATTTGTCCATCCTTGAACTGCTTTAATGTTGCCTTAATTAATATAACTTTATATAGTAAGTCTTGATATCTGGAAGTGTGTTAGTTCTTAGACTAGGTCTTCTTCCTCAAGATCAGCAAATGACTCTAGGGGAGATTTCCACGCCATGCTCGGTTCACCTCAGTGTACTTCCCTCTTTCCAGAATTTGGCCCTTCAAGTCCTGGCTGCTTTGGTGGCTCTCCAATGCCTTTAAATTTACATTTGGCTTTTCTGATGTTTCTAAGCAGGGATTTTCTCTGATACAAGCTAGCCTATCATACCTGGAAGCTGGATGCTGAGCTAGACTTTGCCACTCCCTTTGCTAAGTAAACATTTCTTCCTTAGTTTCCACGCCTAAGAAGCCATGAAAGCTCACTCTGTTTCCCTCCAGTTGTAACTTGGTGACTCTGCTTCTTACTCTAGACTGTAAGCTTCCTGAGTGCAAGAGTTATTCATCTCTGTATCAACAGCGTCTGGCATCATGGCACTCAATAAATGATTCTGGGTGGATGTAAGGAGGGATGGATGGATGGATAGTATCTATTCATTTAAACGTGCATTTTCATGAGGAACTGTGCACTTTTATGAATAAGTCTGAGGTTTTATATGGTGATTGCCGTTGCACATGCTCAGCTGAGGCAATGTCTATGCATGGAATGTGAAGGAATGCATTGAAAATTTATTTAAAATTTGTTACACCCACGTTGAATCCCTAATCAATTAGAGATCTTAATTACGTTACATACCCAGTTTTTTCTTTCAGAACATTGTGGAAATTGTATCAGAAGGTAGAAGACTGGAGTTGTAGAGACAGTGCTTTCGCCGTCTCATCAGAGTGTGGCCTAGGAAGTAGTCTTCCGCTCTGTTTTTTCCAGGTGTAGAATGAGGGGTTTGAACCGGATGGGGTCCCAGCTCCCTCTCAATTCTGATATTCTAGAAGTTGATAAAATTCTGTAGAAATGAAACCAGGCACTTGGCTTGGGTTTAGACACATGAGGAATTCACTCTAGATGGTACTGGAAGTTGGTTTTGAATCGATTGTTTTTAAGCCAAGAGAAGTGGCTCTGGCTGACTGATAAGTAGGGGAACTGGGGTCTGAATTAACCAGCCAGACGAGGCAGATGGAGACTTCTGTTCATTCCTTCTATATTTCCATGATCCCTCGTCTTTCTCCTCCTCCATTCCTTCATTCTTCCTGTTCCATGAACTTTCCTTGAGGTGCTCTTCTAGATACAGAGGATTCATAGAAGAAAAATATGGTCTAGTTCAGAACTAATGGTCTTGTTGTGAGTTATAAACAAGTAATGATGATAGAGTGATGGGGAAGCACAGGGGTTGTGTGAGCCAAAGGAGACCCCAGCCCAGGCTGGGAGGTGGGGAAAGCTTTCTGGAAGAGGCTACAGTTGGGCTGAGCATTGAAGGGTGAGTAAAAATGGTTGTTTTTTTTTTTTTTCTTTTTTTAGATATAGAACAATGGCTCCTCAGAATCATCTGTAAAGTGTCCCTTCCTCTCTCCCTTTCTTCTCCTCC
The DNA here is from genome assembly GCF_057802395.1 of Ceratotherium simum simum. Lineage (NCBI taxonomy): Eukaryota > Metazoa > Chordata > Mammalia > Perissodactyla > Rhinocerotidae > Ceratotherium > Ceratotherium simum. The sequence continues at coordinate 12,173,389 of NC_141934.1, read as the reverse complement.
TTTCTGTCTTCCTTTTTTTTTTTAACAACCAAGATGTCTGGCCACCATCAAATCTTTGAGCTTCCACCTTAATTGGACCAAGACTAGTGTTTTTTCTTCCAGACTTCATTTCTGCTTTGACCTCCTTCTCTACTTCTATTGATATCTAAACACATTTTTTCTGCTAAACACTGCGAAAAGAAGTTGAAAACATTATGACAGTTCTCCTTAAATAGTTTTGCATCTTTCTCCTAAGAAGAAGGACATTTCCTAACTATTGTACCACTACACACCTAAGAAAATCAACAAATCCATAATATCATCCAAGATCTCAACATTCATATTATCCCAATTGTCCTAAAATTGTCTTGTATCCCTGTATTTTTTAAAAGAAGGATCCTATTAAGGACATTCGTTGCATTCAATTGTTTTATTTCTTTAGTCTTTCTCTTTTAAAAAAAATTAATGGGTTTTATTTTTTTAGAGAAGTTTTATTACAGAAAATTTGAACAGAAACTACAGAGAACACCCGTATACCCCCTGTCCTCCCACACACAGTTTCCTCTATTATTAACATCTCCCAATAGTCTTTAGTCTCTTTTAAACTAGAATGGTCCCCTCGCCCCCACCATTGAATTTGATTTTTTTGTAAAGTTCCAGGGGTGATTCTGCTGGGCAATTCTGTTCAAAAACTACTGGTCCTGGGGCCGGCCACGTGGCGTAGCGGTTAAGTGCGTGCGCTCCGCTGCTGGCAGCCCAGGTTTGGATCCTGGGCGCGCACCGACGCACCACTTGTCAGGCCATGCTGTGGCGGCGTCCCACATAAAGTGGAGGGAGATCGGCGTGGATGTTAGCTCAGGGCCGGTCTTCCTCAGCAAAGAGAGGAGGATTGGCGTGGATGTTAGCTCAGGGCTGATCTTCCTCACAAAAATACAAAAAAACCCCACTACTGGTCCTAGTACCTGGAAGGCAGTAAGAACGTGTGGGTGAGGCAAAGCAAACTCTGCTGCCCCACGGAAGATACGTGGGCAGGTGTCCACTGAGGGCAGTTGAATGGATTGGTTTTAAAAGGTGTCAAGGACTCAGCACCCACTTGAGATCAGAGAGGACAGCAAACAAGGCTTAAGAGTTATCTTGTCTCATAAAAACATTATATGATAAGGAATATAGGATATTTACAGAGTCTGTCTCCTGACTCAAGTCTCCGCACCTTCAGGCCAGGAATAACCAGCTTAGGGACTGTCTGCTGCTCATGTCACCACCTCCTCTGCTTGCAGTCGAGCAAGCTCCCTTTGGTTATTCCACCCCATGGCTTCCTTCTTGCTTCGAGTCTTCCCTTTCAGCTGGGTGGCCGTTCTAAGGCTTGGTGTTCTGGCCTGTGAATTTAGATATCAGTCCTTGCTTGTCAAGGGTTTTGCAGAAACCATTGAATAAGCTAATAATCACCAGGAGGGATCTCCTTCTCCCACTTGGAGTGTCTTCCTCGACCCTCACCACCACCCAAACCCTACCCCTCTTCCAAAAGCCTGACTCAATGCCACCTCCTCCAGAAAGGCTGTGCACGCAGGCTCCAGCACCCGCTCTCTCCCTCGCCAGCCTCCTGCTGCACTTACAGTCCGTGGTTCACAGTTTACCTGAAACTTCTCGCACTGCTGACCCTTCTTCATGGGTTTATCCAGTCTCCACACCGACAGTGTGCTCTCTGGGAGGGGAAGGCAGCCCATCTTCTACTGCTGTGAGCTCAGCCTAATGTTGTAGATAGTCAGACAGAGGGGAGAGCCTTGGATCTGCTACTTCCTCAGCAAGCCACTTGCCTCTCAGAACCTCAGTTTCCTCATCTGTAAAATGGGACAATAAAGGGCAGTAGAGCATAGCGGTTAGGAGGCACGGGTCCCAGAATTGGACTCCTTGTTTTAAATCCATGTTCCCCCATTTATTATATGACAAAATACTCATCCTTTCTGAGCCTCCTTGTGAAGTGGGAAGATTACGGTAGAGTATCTGCTTTAGAGGACTGTGATGAGGGTAAACTTGAGTAACGTCTGCAAAGCCTAAAGGCACAATATATGGGAGCTCTTCTTATGCAGAATCCACCCACATCCTACAGGGGCTTAATAAATGTCTGATGTTCCCTAGCGCATCTTGCACAGTTTTGGGCACCATGTCAACTTTTATTACAGATGATCAATTATTGTGTTGGACTCGGTTATAAAACCTTCAGGCCATCTTAAAAGGACATCTGGTTTCCCATCCCAGGCCTCACCGGTGTTAAAGAACATTGATACATTTTTAATTTCCTCTTTGATTTCAGGGTGTAAATGAAGAATGGGGGTGACAGCTCGCCTTTGGGGATGATTCATGGCGTCATTAAATCTGCGTTGAGTTTCACGTGGCTGCGGTTGGCCCAGACTCAGACCTGGGAGTTGTGTGTTTTGCTGTGTGATTACGTCTCATGCCGTTGAATCCAGCATCTCCTTGACTTGGACCTCCCTTTTTTTGGTCATTATGTCTCAGTGGATTTTGGAAAATATATAGGTGTAGATGTGAGTTCAACTGGTTGAGGTTTCTACTTAGCTTTCTACCTGAAGGGTGTGTGATGGGGAAGGAAAAAGCATGAGTTTCAGGTCTGGTCCACCAGGGTCCACGTCCAGGCCCTGCCACCTAGCAGTGTGACCTTAAGAAAATGGCTTCTCACCAGTGAGCCTCAGTTTTGTCATCTGTAAGATGGAGTGATGATTCTGATCCTGATGAGATGATGTATACAATATACATACATATATAGGTGCATTTTTCATTCTTCCTCCAGTATTCATGGAGCATCTACTCCTGTGGTAGGCCCTGGAGATAAAATGATGGAGCCGCATTCGCAGGGCAGCCTGGCAGGGGAAGGGTGTGGTGCAGGCGGGAGACACATATCTCTAAGGCTAAGCAGACCACTTCAATGTCCGCGTCCTTTTCCTATGCTGCTCAGAACAGGATCATGCATAGGAATTGCTTACTTTCAAATATCTGCACTCAGTCCAGGGCCTTCTCCAGCCCTGATGGAAGGGGCCATTAAAGAAAAACGATCAAGAGAGCCGGCCCCGTGGCGTAGCGGTTAAGTGCGCGCGCTCCGCTGCTGGTGGCCCGGGTTCAGATCCCAGGCGCGCACCAACGCACCGCTTGTCAGGCCATGCTGAGGCAGTGTCCCATATAAAGTGGAGGAAGATGGGCACAGATGTTAGCCCAGGGCCACTCTTCCTTAGCAAAATAGGAGGATTGGCATGGATGTTAGCTCAGGGCTGATCTTCCTCACAAAAAAAAAAAAATAGAAAGAAAGAAAAACAATCAAACAGGCATTAAGGTCTTTAAACATCTATTTACTAGTAGCAATGTTTGGGGCGAGTAAGTAATATATGCAAGTTTAACAGCCCAGCCTTCGCCTTGCACAAAGAGCTGGGGGCAGCTAGAGGTAGAACTGTGCGATGCTCGTGGGCACTGACATACCTATGACATATGTCATCTCTACTGCCCCCCAAAACCCTGTGATATAGGGCATTATCGTCCCCACGCTCACAGCTGAGCATATTCAAGCTTCACAAGACACCTGGCTCGGAGGGAGCAGAGCCAGGATTTGCATCCAGGCCTGTCTGCTTCTGAACCCCATGTTCTTAGCCTCGCAGGTTAGAAGGAGTGGAACTTCCACTATTTCTGAATGTTCAGATCCTAGTTTACCTAGTAAGCCTTCATAAATTGAAACCACCAATATTTAGAGCATGTTCATATATATTCTCTATGTAAATTCACTTAATAAACATTTATTGAATGCCTACTATGTGGCAGGCACTGAAGCTTCACTCATTCATCTAACGCATACTTACTGAGGACCTACTATGTGCCAGGGGGCTTGAGATTCAGTCATTCGTTCCACATATGTTTCTTGAGCACCTACTGCATAGTAGGACACTGTTCTAGGATTGGGGTATAGTCGTGAATACAAGATAGAAAAATCCCTGCCTCCTGGAGCTCTTTTCTCCACTACGTTCTGAGGTTGACCTGGTCTCTCCCATTTTACAGCTGAGGAAGCTGAATCCAAGAGAAGTTAGGTGACTCTTCCAAGGCCACATGGCTAGTGAATGGCAGAAGCAGACTAGACTCCAAGTGACACATGCTATGTGGACGAGGTGATGTAGCCAATACTATGAATCCAGTATCACATCACAGGGCTCAGGGGAAGTTTCTAGAGAACGATGCTACTGGCTGTGGGGTCAACTAACCTGGGGTTGGAACCCCACCTCTGCCACTTCCACCTGTGTGTGTTGTAGAGGCTGCCCCGCCTTGCTGAGCCTGGAGGTGAGAATCCCTTACACCCAGGGTTGCCATGGAGATTATAAATGAACGTGGCGGTCAGCTCCGTGAGGACAGGATGCCCTCAGCTTGTTCTCCCTCGTATCCATGGCAGCCAGCACAGTGCTTGGGCAGTAGGTGCTCAGCCCAGTGTAGCTACTGTGGTGACCGTTGAGTTACAGGACCAGCCTGGCACCTTCGTGCCTGGATGCTCAAGGATGCCTGCTGGCTCCTCATGGTGGCAGGTATGCTAGAAGGATAGGCTAAGGGCAGGCAGTAGAAGTTGTTTCTGGAGTCTCTCCTTAGAGAATCACAGTGCCCCTGCCTAGCATTTGTCCAACCTGTCTCCCAGTGACTTGGAGAGCCTTCTATCCATCATCTCTCTCTCTCCATGGCCAAGGCTCTCGGAGGCAGGCACGGTGACATCTTGATTATCTGCCATCCATCCATCACGCGATGCCAATGGAGGGGAGTTCCATCTGAGTCAAGCTGTCCAGTGAGGACAGCCAAAAAAAAATGAGTCTTCCTGGGCCCTTGGATGAAGACAGCAAGATGTGTTTGAAATCTCCAAAGCCAGGACAGAAATGGAGAGGATTGTCCTGCCTCAGACACCAGAGCTGGGACCCTCACCCTGAAGCCTGCAACAGGGCATCTGAATTCAAAGTAGTTCCGAATTCTGAATTCTGCAGCCTCCAACAGAAAGGCTGCAATGAACTTCTCACTTTGAGTGGCAATGCAGATGGGAAATAGACTCTGCAGAGATGTGGGTGGATTTCTGAATGGTAAACCCAGGAGGCAGCACTCAGCCACGACTTCTTTCCTTCTCTCCTTCTCCCCCTCCGTCCCCCATCTCTCTTCCTCCCTCCTCACTATACCCCGCTCCCACTCCTCTCCACCCCTCACCCCAGGAGCCTATACTGCTTGGCTTGTTCCTATTTCAAACCCACCAGCTGAGGCTCCGAAGGCACCCGACCACTCCAGAAAGGTGGGACCCTACCCACTCCCAAGAGATCAGGCCCTTGGGCTCCTCGGCAAAGCTCAGTGAGCACCATCTGGTGACGGCCAGGCTGGGGCCTGAGTGGCTGTGCTGGGACGTTGGGGGTGCACACCTTGAGGAAGGTGCTGCTCCTGGTGGGCCTCGGGGAAGGCGGTCAGATCTCCCTCTGGTCTGGCAGAGCTGGGGCTCCTGATGGCGTGAGCCCAGCAGGCCTGTGCCCTGTGTGCCTGGACAGCAGCACTCACAGGCTGGGACCCCAGACGCCCACCCCTGGCTGCTGACGGCTTTGCGTGTGCCCCAGCCTGTCCTGCCTTTTGGTGGAAGATGAGGAGGGCAGACGCTCAGCTGCCAGCCTGCGCCCCCTCGGCCGCCCTCCTCACTATCCTCCCGGCCTCTGCCCTTTGCTCGCCCTCCTCCTTCCCCTCCTCCATCACCACGGGTCTCTCCTCTTCCTCTCCATCTCCACCAGCCGTTCTCACTTCAACTCCTCTCTCATTTGTCCTGCTTCCTCTTCCTCGTAGACTTGATTTCCAAGGTAGCCTTGATTCAATTCAACATTTACTGAGCAGCTACTGTCTGCTGGGCACAGTGCCAACTCAGAGATGCGAGTGGGCAAGATCTTGACAGCAGGGGCTGGAGGTCTGATGCCCTCACCTCCTCTCCTCCTGCCTTTTTTCATGCTTCCCCTCCTCCTCCCCTTCCTCCCCTCTTCCTCCTGCCCTTTCTCCTCCTCCTGTGACTTCTCTTCCCTCCCTTTCCTCCTGCCCTGTCTTGGCATCCACGGCCAGCACTGGAGGTGGGAGCTGTGGTGACCGGGATGGCAGAGTCCCAGGAGATTCGGCGACAGGAGCCCTTGACACCGCCATCCCCACGTGGCAGGCAGTGGATGAGACTGAGCGCCCAAGACACATTCATCATGCCCGCTTCCTTTCAGGGCCAAGACAGCACGGAAATGACTTCTGTCAGCTCCGCGGCAGCCCACTGCCCCTGGCAGCTCCAAGCTGTTTATTAAAAAAAAAAAAAAAAAAGAAAAAAAGAAAGGAGTGCGAATGCCATCTTGCCGAGTATTAAGGGAGCGATTCCAAAGTGATGAAGTTGACAAATACCCCTTCAGGTAATCACACAGGAGCACGCCGGCTCCCTTCCCAGCCCGTGTCCAGCTGTGAAGGAGATGGAAGGTGACAGCCAAGAAATGGGACAGGAGGCAGCAGCTCCAGGCAAATTGTGTGGCTTTTGTTTTAGCCCATGGGGGCCAGCCCTTCTTGGGAATGATGAGATGCAAGGTCACTGGCCCATTCATTCTTCTGTTCGTCGCTCTTGGAACTTCATCTGAGGCTTTCGTTCAGTCCAGCAGTGGGTTAGGCTCTGGAGAGTCAGAGATTATTGTTAGTAGTAATGATAATCATTAACTGTTAGTTATTAATGATTAATAGCCATTAATTATTCGTTATTAATTATTCATCATAACCATTAACCATTATTTGAGGAGCTGAGTGCCAGGCACTGTGCCCAGGGCTTTTTTTTCATTCCCGTGACTTCTCCATGAGGTCGGCTCGATGACTGGGTGTGGGAGGAGGTGGAAGGAGGACTTCAGAAAAAGGAACAGCAAATGCAAAGCCCAGAGGCAGGAAGGGCTTGGCCTGTCCTGGGAGCCCTCTGTGGCTAGGACAGAGTGAGCAAGAGGGCAACACGTAGGATAGGAGGCTGGGGGGGAGTAGGGAGCCTGACTCTGCAAGAGAAGGACTGAGGATGGTGAGGAGAGCAGGGGATGGAGGTAGCTCATGTACACCACTACTTCGACCCGGTGGTCTCCTCACCACCCCCACACCAGGACATTGGCCCTCTCCTGACCTAGGGAATAAGGAGAGGCAGATGAGCACACCACTCATGGAACCCTTTAACACAGCATTGCTGCCGTGGCAACCTCCCCCAGGTCCTGGGTCAGGAGAGGCTCCTGCCAGCCCTGGAAGAGAGAGGTTCATGGGATGGTCAAAGCTCTGGCTTCAGGAGCTCAGGAAGGCATAGTCTGGGTCCCGACCCATGTCCCTGGAAAAGACCCTGATCCCCTACTCTCTCTGCCCCCCCTCCCCTCTGGGCATCACCTCCAGGGGCCATAGGCTTGGTTTTCTTCCCGGATTCAAAGGCCCTTGGGGTCACTGTGGTCAGCTCTCTTCCTTCTAAGCTGTCCTGTGTGATCCGGAGGTGGGAATGGTGAGATCAAACTGTGGTGAGCAAGACACCTTCCTCAAAGTCTTGTGCCAGAATCCCAACCACCCTTTCTGTGTCAAAGGCTGAATCCCACAATTGTCCCTGTCGGTACAGTTGGTGTACCCAGACAGGGAATGGACCTCATGACCGGAAACCTGCGTGCACATCGCTCGCAGCCGTATCCAGGCCCGAGCCCCTGGCTTTGTCTACCATGCCAGAACTCTGCCTTCAGCACCCCTTCTGCTTTTTTATGAATTATAACTGTGCTGGTGGGCGGGAAGGGGGTCGTTTGTCTTAGAGGGAGGACAAATAGATTTTATTTATTAAGGAATGGTTGATGGACTCCAATCTCTCTCCTTTAAGCAATGCCTTTTATTTTACAGTCTATAATTTCGCCCTACTGCGAGGCTCCTATGTTTCCGAGGGAAAGTGTTTTTGGCTCAGCTGCTGAAAAATGCCTCTGAATCAACGCCAAGCCTGCTGTAGTCCCAGAATAGAAAGTGTCTGTCCTCTTGTGTATAACATTGGTTTCGAGTTGATTTCATGTAAATCTTTCCCTTTTAGGGGACCGTCTTTTACCCCCATCCCCACCCCATGAAACAGGGGTGTCCCGGAGCATCTCATGGAGACGCGTATTTGGGTCATTGACTCTCAGAAGCCCTGCTTAGTGGAGCTGTCCCCTGGTCTTGGCCCCAAATAAATAAATAACCTCCTGTGGATCCCCCTCGAGTCTTCAAGAAGGAAATTACTTATTTCACAGTAGGCTCTGGGATGATAGGTCCTATCATATCAGATATGATGCCTCATAAATCTAAGTCAGCCATCCTAGCTGTGGTTTTAATCTACTCAAACGTACTTAGCTGGGTTTAATTATAGACAGAAATTGCATTTCAGAAAGCAACAAGAAATCATTTACATGGCTTGAATTTGCGCATTAAATCACACGGTTCATTTGAGAGTGCGTTGGGATGGCATTTCCAAAGAAAAATAGTATTAATGCCCGTGCTTAGTGGCTCTCACACCAATTGCACAAATTGTATGAATTCACGATTTCTACTGACTGCATTTTTCTTCCTGGCGCAGGATGAACGAGGAGGTCGGGGATGCTGGGCAGCCCCAGCGGGCGGCAGCCGTGAGCGGAGCCCGGGATGTGCACAGCAAGATCTCGGGGGACAAGTCCATTTCTCCCCTCTCCCTCCACCGGCAAAAGTACTGTCATTTGGGGGATGGCGAAGAGTGTGGCGTCCAGAGAAAGCCCACGGAGAGATTAGGAGCTCCGTCTCCTCCCCCGGCTTCTCGGAGTGCAAACTCGTCCCCATCATCTAGGGAAAAGCTGCCGAGTCCTTCGGCAGCCCTGTCGGAGTTTGTGGAAGGACTCCGGAGGAAGAGAGCGCAGAGAGGCCAGGGGTCAGTGCTGGGCCTGGAGGACTGGCCCACTCTGCCCATTTACCAGACCACAGGGGCGTCCACGCTGAGGAGGGCCAGGGCGGGCAGTGGCAAAGGAGACCTCTCGCCGAGGTTGGGGGCAAAGTCACCCCTGGACGCAGAGGCCGCCGCTGGGACATCAGCTGGCCTCCTGCGGTCCGCTAGCCTGAAATGCATCTCTTCTGAGAGCGTGGAGGGCACCACCCTGCTGCCGGAGAAGGTGAAGACCCGGTTCAGTTCCTGCGAGTCCCTTTTAGAATCAGGGCCGGGCTCAGGGAGAAAAGCGAGATCCCCAACCACACCCAGGGACCCGTTCTTGTCGCCCACGCTGCGTCCTCGGAGGCGCTGTCTGGAGTCCTTGCTGGACGATGCGGGCTGTCCAGACCTCGGGAAGGAGCCGCTCGTCTTCCAGAACCGCCAGTTCGCCCACCTAATGGGGGAACCTCTGGGCAGTGACCCATTCAGCTGGAAGCTCCCAAGCCTTAACTATGAATGCAAGACCAAAGTGGATTTCGATGACTTCCTCCCGGCCATCCGGAAGCCCGAGACTCCTACGTCCTTGGCCGGAGCGGCCAAAGATGGGCAAGACAGGTCACAGCATCCAAGCGTCCACTTTGAGACAGAAGAGGCCGACCGGACCTTTCTCTCAGGGATCAAGACCATTTTGAAGAAGAGCCCGGAGTCCAAGGAGGACCCGGCTCACCTCTCCGACTCGTCCTCCTCCTCCAGCTCCATCGTGTCCTTCAAAAGCGCCGACAGCATCAAGTGTCGGCCGAGAATCCCGCGGCCGGAGGGTGACGGTGGTGAGCGAACGTCGCCCGAGAACAGAGAGCCGGGGGCAGGGAGGAAGGGCGAGGACGTCGAGAGCATAATGAAGAAATACCTGCAGAAGTAGGAACCAGCTCAGGTAAAAGCAACAAGCTGGGACCGTTCTTGGGGAAGGAAAACGAGACCACTCGCCAGGTCCAACAGCCTGGAGGAAACCAGTTGCTGCTCCGGCCTTTAATGCTGTGGGGATTTCTCTAGAGACGAGGGTTTGTAGAGGTTTTCGCTGAAATATTGTGTTGCTGGATGCAAAGCTTATCAGATGCCCTCTGCCAGGTGCCATGTATTTCTTTGCACTTTAAAATGTAGACCCATCGGAAAGCAAGAGGGTCGTGTGGGACACCGCTAAAGAAGGTGCCAGACTTTTACGGCTCCCTAACCTCTGTCTGTATTCTTTGCAGAGTGGAGGGGCTGGGTGGCGTTCTGTGCACACAGTGCTGGGAGATCCATGTGGGAGGGTCAGGCAGGGTAGAAGAGACCTTGAGGATAGTGGAGTCCAGCTCTTGCGTTAAATGTAGAGGGAGAAACTGAGGCCCGAGGCGGGGGAGGGGAAAGTGCGAAGGTCACAGAGCAGCAATGGGGGGAAGCAGTGTTTCTCTCTGCCTGCCCTCCTCCTCCCCGTCCCAATCCTGACCCTTCTCTGGAATAAAGTTTGGAAGAGGAATGCATTGCTAATAATGGCTGACACTTATTGAGTGTGTACATCAGGTGGTCCTTCTGTACCCAATGTAACCCCAAGAGGTGGGTGGTATTATTTACTCCCATTTTACAGGTTGGCAAACTGACAATCAAAGAGGCTAAGTCACTCGTACAGAATCACCCAGGCAGAACCGGGATTGGAAACTCCAGAATCCCCGCTGGTGTCTGGAACACTTTTCCTTAGGGACGTCTTCCAGGCATCTTCGTGAGTGAACGTAGAGCGGCGTTGAGGGAGCTGGCTCTTTAAAGAGGTTGCCTCCACCGACCTCCCCAATTGGGGTAGACCTGAGAACCCTAAATCTAAAGAGGTGTTGGAACTCACGGACTCCAACCTCACTGTTGCACAAATGAGGGGACCTCAAGGTCACAGTCACCCAGTGGGTCTGCCATCAGCCCAGCCATCCTGACTCCCAGTTCATGGCTTTCTGCCCTGAGGCAGGGCTGGCCCCTGACAACCCCTCGTAGAGCGTGTTTAAAACCTTAGGGCCCGAGCATACCACTTCATGGCTCCCAGCTGAAAGGGAAAGCCCCTTAGGGGAGGCTGGGCGTCAGGTGCAGACACAAGGTGAACCCACAGCCCAGTAATAGCCCACGACCTTCATAAATCTCCCCATGACTGAATCTCAGAACTCGCAGCGGCTCCAGGCCCGGGGGTGGAACAGTCTCACGCGGGTGTCCACACCAGGCCTCAGCCCCCCACCCCTCCTTCCAAGGGCCCCCTAGACCAAGACAAGCCGCACGTCCTCCACTTCTAGAGACCTGCTCCTTCGAGAGGCACCCTCAGCCCATCAAAAAGCCATCGCCCCTCCCTGGAGAAGGGCTTGGACTGTATCGGAGCAAATTAATTTGACTTAACATGGCCTTCTCTCTGCTCTCAATTCCCGAGGAGAGATCTGATGTTCATTTACATTCTTATGCTCTCGGGGACACAGAAAGCAGTTTCAAAGGCCATGCAAAGGGCACACGTCCGTGAGGGGAACAGTCCTTAGCAGAAGTCGTCGCAGAACGTCTTGTCTCTGCCATTTTTTCTTAAATTCAAGTGCCCTATCCTCCTCCCAGCTGGGCTCACCATGATAATGGAGCACCTGCCGAAAAATTTCCTCTGCCCTTGACTTCCGCACCGGAGTCTTGAACTAAACATTACAGCCCCATTCCCCATGATGCAAATGTATCCTGGGATTTGACCAAAAGAGCCCCAAAGCTCAGTTGTTGCCCGTAACTGGCCACGAGACCTTGGGCAGGCGATGCGGCCTTGCTGAGCCTCTGTGTTCTCAGCTGGAGAATGGGGATGATAGCACCAACTACCCACAGTAACATTGTGAGTTTGATGCGAATGGGAGAGATCCTGAGCACAGAGGCTGGCACCCTGTGGCCGCAAAAAAGATAGGTAACCCTGCACCTGGACATTTTGACCCTTCAGGAACTCTGTCCCAAATTTCCCTCCATGAGTCCCTTCTGCAACCTGCAATCCTTCATTTCTCTTGCTGGCTTCGCTGCAGTAATGCCACCTGGGAATATGGGCCTCCAGGGCCTCCTCCCTCTTCTCCTCTCCCCATCAAAACATACACTTCCTGCATCCTGATCATCGGATCTGATCTATGTTTGTTTCCAGCTTCCTGAGATGCACTGCCCTCGAAGGTTCCTGACTCCACAACTGTCTGGAGAGAGAGAGACCCGCCAGGCCTCCCCAGGGGCCCTCAGTCCAGAGCCAGCCAGCGTGGCCGCCATCAAGAGGCGAGAGGGGCCCAGCAGAGGCATATCCTCAGGGTGTGGGGATCCCAGCGTGCCTGGTCTGTACACAATAAAGTGTTGGCTCCTTGGCATCTGTGCCTTCTCTCTGCTCTGTGATCGTGTTACCTGTGGCTCTGGAGGGTCGATGCGGTGCAGCTTGGGGTAGAAGGGTTCCGAGGAATGGAACCAACCCAAACTGTTGGTAGTTGTGGGTACACACTGCTATTTCTCTTCCTACATGTCTGCATGCAATGGCCTTGCTCCTCTTCTCTTGGCCAAATTCAGCTCAAGTGTCACCTCCTCCAGGAAGTCTTCCCTGATACATCAAACTGAAATAAATGCCCCTTCTCCATTCTCCCTTAATTCCCATACTTACCTTCATCAAATTTCCTTTGTCCATTTACTTATCTACACAGTGTGTAAGTGTGCAGACATTCAAGAAATTTTGATGAATGAATGAATGAACGAACCATGAATGAGTTAGTGAGCCCACACCCCCTGAATGCATGTGACACGCTGACTCATGCGTCGCTACAAATGTCCACCGATATAGACAGTCAAGAACATGTGACATCCGCTCTCACAGCCCCCCGTACACCTCCTCACATACACAGCCCTACTGCGCACACACAAATACGCACATGTACCATAAACTACACTCCCATGGGCACACCTATAACTTGGAGAACTGCTTCTTCAAACATCCTTGAAGCACTAGCAATACTAAAACATTGGCTAATGTTTATTGATCACATGCTATGTGCTGGCCGCTGTGCTAAGCATTTAACACAGTGCCTCTCACTGTGACTTTGCAAAAAGTCCCTAGAGATAAATGCACTTATATTCCCTTTATGCAAAGGCGGAACTAGCTACGCACACATTCAGGTAGCCAGCGCTGCCTCATTTAAATTCCCACCGGCATAGACTCTGTGTCCTACCCGTCATGTGCCTCCATCCCCAGGACCGCTCTGGTGTAGCCGGTCCCAGCTCCCACCAATGGGAGGAAAGTCCTGTTTGGATCACTGGTGTGTTCGTCTGCCAGGGCTGCAGTAAGAAAGTGCCACAAACTGGAGGGCTTGAACAACAGAAATGTACTCTCTCATGGTTCTGGAGGTAGAAGTCCAAAATCAAGGTGTCGGCAGGGTTGGTTCCTTCTGATGGCTGAGAGGGTCTCTCTCCTTGGCTTGTAGATGGCCCCCTTCTCCCTCTGTCTCTTCACATCGTCTTCCTCTTGTATGCGTCTGTCTCTGTGTCCAAATTTCTCCCTTTTATGAGGACACCAGTTGTATTAAGTTAGGGCCCCCCCCCAATGACCTCATCTCAACTTGATCACCTGTGTAATGACCGTGTCTGCAAAGAAGGTCACACTCTGAGGTACTGGGGGTGAGGATGGCTTTTTTGGAAAGTCAGGGGACACACTTCACCCCGTAACAACCCACCAGTTGAAGCTCGCTCCCAGCAGGGGAGAGCTCAGCTCTCACCATCCTCCCCAGATGCTGTGGGTAGACGTGGGCAGACGAGGACAGATGGAGTGGAGGGAATTTGCTGGACGCCCTCCCTGGAGGACCTCACCATCTTCCTAATAGAGTGAGTCCATGGAACAGTGGACTCTTTCTCAGATGCAGGAACATTCTCCCACTTGGTGAGTCTGCAGGCTAATGCTATTCGAGGAGCATCCACCACCAGCCTGCCTTCACAGGAGGGGCCCCAGCTCACTGGAGAGAGCCAGGGCCTGTAGAGGGAGCATCCGGGCCCTCTGCCGGGAATCAGGGGCCCTGGCAAGGAAGAGCATGCTATCCATAAGCTCGCCGACGTTTGGGTGTGGGGTAAGGATGGGAGAAGACAAGGGCATGTACGCCAGGCTCTCCCAGGTTTCCTACACTGGATCCCGTGGAGTCTTGGAGCCTCAGACAGGTCACCTCCCTCACTGAGCCTCAGTTTCCTCAGCTCAACAATGGAATAATAGTTATTAGAATCTAATGCTATTTTGGGATGGGAGAGTAACTTGCTGTATTAGTTTGCTAGAGTGGCCATATCAAAATACCACAGACTGGGGGGCTTAAACAATGGAAAGTTATTTTCTCCCATTTCTGGAGGCCGGAAGTCCACCATCAAGGTGTCAGCAGATCTGGCTTCTCCTGAGGCCTCTCTCCCTGCCTTGCAGACAGCCACCTTCTTGCTGTGTCCTCACATGGTCTTCCCTCTGTGCCTGCACTCCTGGTGTCTCTGTGTGTCCAAATTTCCTCTTCTTATAAGGACACCAGTCAGATTGGATTAGGGCCACCCTAATGGCCTCATTGTAACTTAATCATCTTTTTAAGGGCCCTGTCTCCAAATACAGTCACATTCTGACGTCATGGGGGTCAGGGCTTCAACATGGGAAATTTGGGGGTCACGGTTCAGCCCATATCACATACTATGCAAAAGTAGGTGGTGATTTAATTTATTAATAATGCCAATTATTATTAATGCAGTGATGAGATAAATATGTTCCAAGCTCCGGGCTTGGTCCTCAAACAAAATCAATTATGGAAGACAGGACATGATTCACACTTCCTTCCTGGCATTGGGGTTTTGTGGAACATTTTAGGGCCCAGAACCTGTGAGTTTCCATGAGCTTCTCTTCCTGTGCCAGCAGGATTAGTCATTCCGCCAATATTTGTGGGGCACCTGCTAAGTGCCAGGCACGGTTCCCCACTCTGAGGATCCACGGTGAGCAGGCAGAGACCCCTGCTTGTCTAGAGGGAGCATCCTACCTGGGGAGACAGACAATAAACAAGAAAATAAACACACTGTCAGAGAGCAAGAGGGGTTATAAAGAAAAATAAAGATGGAATTATCTTGTGAGCTCCCTGTTAAAAATTTTCTGGACGTTTACTTTATGAGGCACATTTTTGTCAAGGAAGAAACCTGTCAGTATTCTTCGATGATGGGCAAGTGATGCATTCGCAAAGGTTAAACCCTCGTAATAACAGCAAAGCTTTCCTCACTGTGCAGCAGGAAACAGAAATCCTGAAGATGCTTATTAAAAGTCAATTTCACATCCTAGAAAATGACAACCGTCTCCCTGCCTCTCGAATCTCCCAACCCCACACAGCCTGATGCAGCATGTACTAACCCGACTTGGTCCTCCTCCCCGCAAGCTGACTCTAGAAATTCCAGCGCAGGCCCTGGTGTCGCATCAGTAGTGGGTTAGCCCAGGACCCAGTGCAGTAAGCCTTCACTTCTACCGCTGCTGAGAGCCGGGATGACAAAGTGGCTCATGCCCTGGGCTCTGCCATTCCCTCCCTGCACGACCTCAGTCAGTTTCCTTCTTTATGGCCCTCCCCAGCCCCCCAACATCCTGTGAAAAATCAAGCTCTCATGAAGCACTTAGCACATGCCTGGCAGGCACATAGTCAGCCTGCAGTAAACATTGGCACGAGTGATCTTTGGGCTCAGAAGCACTGTTTCCTGATGCCCAAGTCTGAGGCTCTATCTGCACGGCTGTGCCCTGCTATGGCTTCCCTGCTAACAACGCCAAAGTTATTTCAAAGGTGAGGGTGTTGGAGATCACAGATCTAGGTGGGTTCAGTGGTCACCCCAAATGTTTCCTCTTGCTTCCAAGCCCCAAGGCCATTTTTAACAGCATGCCCAGGTTTTAAAAGAACCCTAGACTTTCAGACCAAGAAGAAAGCCTCGAGGTAATTTTATAGGTGAGGAAATCGAGGCTCAGAGAGGGAAAAGTTCTGTCCAACGACACTCAAAGGCAGATCTAAGTTTAGAATTCAATTAACGTTTTTTCATTCCATAAATATTTATTGACCTTCCCACCCCCTGCCCCGTTCTGGGCAGTGTTGCAGGCACTATAGATAAAGCTGAGACTGGGATGGGCAGAGCTCTGACCTCATGAAGCTGATGGTTTACTGGAGGAGACAGATAATAAACTTGGAGATACATGCATCAGCGGTGACACTGTCACCTGATGCCCCATCAGTAGTGCACCCGCTACAGGTCATCCTCCTGTGTCTGCACCACCCCAGCCCTGCCCAGAGCTGACCCCAGGCCAACAGACACCCAGCCTTGTATGCACAGTTCAGGGCCGAGGAATTGGGGTCCTGTACTCCTTCCCAATTCCAAAGAGTGTGGGCAGGAAGAACAGGAGAGGGGAGACATTGCAGCTGGGAGGGGCAGATGCCATGTGGCTTCGGATGTGGAAGCCTCTAGATGTGATTAAGGGCCTGGCCACGCTCCCACGGTTGTCTCAGAAGGAGATGAGCACCCCGGGCTTGCTCCCAATCCCCAGACCCAGTTGCTTATTTACCTGCCAATGTGGGCAGCAAGCTTCAGAGCATGGTGACAGATGTTAAGCAGCAGCCCTGGTGACAAGGTGAGGCGGTGACCTTGTCGCCCTTTGTGAAGAACCATCAGAGCTCCCGTTCCTGTGTATCTGCAAGGAGCTGGGCACTCTGCTTGGTGCTATTTAAACATCAATTCTAAGAGGCAGATATTGGGGGTCCGCCGCCCTCTCAGTCACCCCGTGCATTCCACACACGCAAGAAAAAAATTAAAAATGACTCTCAACGCTGCATTGTGTCTAGCTGCGTGGAGGCCCAGGCCCCGTGGGTAAACCGTGCTCGTAGCACATGCCTTCTTCAGCCTATTGAGCTCCTCTCCCCCACCCATCTCCCGGAGTCTAAAGCTTATGGTCTCCCTGCTCAGGCTGGCTGCAAAGGGGAGGGAGATAGAGCGGCATTTGCCAAAAGCCCTTGGCCTGACCTGGCCCCCAGCTGGTGCCTGGGGGGCCGTCTGCAGCAGGTGGTGGAAGGCTGCTGGGGATGCAATCCTTTAAGGCACAGTGGCCTCGCCACCTGGTAAAAAGAGTCCAGTGACCGTGGCTGGCTCTGAACAATTCAATAAACAGCAGATCTCCATTGCTCGGGGCCTGGGGAGAGGGGAGTGAACAAGGGGTCGGGAAGAGGGTGGAAACAAAAGGAGAGGGTTGAGGATCCTCCCCCCGAATCGGGCACTGGGGTTCGGGGAGGACAGGAGGATGGACAAGCAGAGTTGGGATTTGAACCCAGGGCTCTGACTCCAAACCCGGCACTCTCAGTAATGCTGCCATGAGCCAAGCTTGGCAGTGTAGACGGGGCTGTCCCACAAGGTCAGCTGATAGAACAGGCCCATGGATCATACCACTCCACCTTTGCCATCTCCCTCTGGCCAAAGCCAGCCCTGTCTGCTCCATCTGGAGGTAATGCGGCCCGGTCTCTAGGAACGGGCTTGGTTCCTTGAGCACTTTACTAAACCCCTCTAGGCCTTTGTTTCTTCTCGTTTAATAAGGAGTGGGAGAGGAGACTCTGAGTTTTAGAGTCTGTCTGGCCCACAGAAGCACCCGCACGAGGACTATTACACCCATTTTACAGATGAGGAAACTGAGGCTCAGGAAGACCAAGTGACTGAGTTACAAGGAAGGAGCTGGGATTGGAGTTCAGAGCTCCTGACTCCTAGGTCAGTGCTCTCTGGCCTCCTTCCAGTTTCCTGGCCAGGTCACCAGGCTAGTTTTGGGAGAGAGTGAAAGGGAGTTCCACCTCTGACATAGGCAGGGACACCCTGAATGAGGGCCCAGCCCTGGCAATCCTTCACCTCTGTTGTCAGCTCCGATCTCAAGCCACCTCCCTCAAAGGGGGAGTGGGATTGGGGGATGGCTCCACGGGTGCCCAGTCGGCTCTCCTGTCTTCAAAGGAACCCAATTTCATGCCTAATGGGTCGAGTGACTTATACCGAATTGCCATGGCATGAGAAGCCATCAGATAGATTTAAACGTGTCATTTCCAAAAAAGAGGGAGGTTACTGAAATTACTCTTGCTGCTGGTGGCTCATCAGATGTCTCAATCACAGCTAGGTGGGTGCCCTGCTTATGGTCCGTGGACTGCTGCCCCCCGTACCTATGCGTGGGCATCCCGGGGGTGAGTTTGGAAGGTGGGGGCAGGCGGGGAGGGGCAGGCAGGGATGTTCTCTGCGGCAGAAGAGCAGACACTGCTGGCAGGGCTTCCTTTGGTTCTCAACCTTCTGACTTCCAGGAGGGGTTAGGGGACTCTGCCTCGGTGTTCCCCACACCCGTGTCTCCTCTGCCGTTACATTTGCAGCACAGCCTGCAGCTCTCTCCTCTCTCACTGCCCCCCTACCCACCCACCTGTGAGATCCAAGACCCCAACTCATGGTTGAGGCCAAGGAAGTTCACTCACACCACCTGTATTTATAAAGCGCCTACTGTGTGTCGGGCACTGTGCTAGCACCGGAGATAGAGCAATGACTCAAATAGACAAACATCCATGTCCTCATAGACTTTGCATTCTAGTTGGGGGTAGGGACAAACAGTAAAAAAGACAAGAAAGTAAAATGTGTAATGTATTAGATCATGAAAGGCGTAAGGGAGGAAAAATGAAGCAGGAGACGGGTCTGGGGGGCATTGGGAGTGGTGTGGAGAATATTTCAGATAGAGTGGGCAGAGGAGGCCGCCTTGACAAAGAGATATTTAAGTAAAGACTTGAAGAGTGTGAGATTGCCAACCACGTCTATAACTTGGGGAAGAGCTTTTTAGGCAGAGGGAATGGCCAGTGCAAAGGCTCTGAGGTGGGAGCATGAATGACATGTTTGAACATCTGTAGGGAGGCCGGTATGGCTGGAGTGAGGTAGACGAGGTCAGAGAGGTGATGGGGGCCAGATAATTGAGGACTTTGTAAAGATGTTGGCTTTAACTCAGACAGATCTGGGAGCCATTTAGGGTGACCAACCATGCCACTTTGCCTGGGACTGAGCGGGCTCTGGGGATACAGGACTTTCAGTGCTAAAACTGGGGAAGTCCCAGGCAAACCAGGACGAGTTGGTCACTCTAGAGCTACCTCAGAGTGTGGAGCAGAGCTGGGACGTGATCTGACCTGGGATTTATGAGAGTCACTCGACTGGGTAGAGAATAGACTCCAAGGGATAAGAGCAGAATCAGGGAAGCCAGTTTGGAGGCCACTAATCCAGGTGAGCAATGAAGGAGGCTCAGACCAGGGTGCTAGCAGTGCAGGTGTGAGAAGTGGTGAGCTTCTGAATAGATTTAGAAGGCAGCGCCCACTGGAAAGTTTTGAGCGACTGTTCCCGGCGTTGACAACCTGGCAGGTGTGCAGGTGGCATGCCCAGCTGCTCCGGGTGGGAGGAGAAGTTGGTGCACCTCTGCCTTCCCTGCGGCTCCTCTCAGCCTCACCTCTTCCTAGGCAGCGGGACCAAGAAATAGTGACACCTGCTCCTTCTGAGCGCCCTCCAGGATGCTGTCATCATGGCTTCGCCACGAGGATGCAGAGAAGGCAAGGCATGGACCCCCTCTCCACAGAGGAGGAAGTTGAAGCTCAGAAGGCAACAGGCGCCTGGGCACCCAGCACGCGAGTGTCAGAGCCAGGGTGACACCCTGGGTTCACGCCCCGACGAGGTGCCAGGCAGGCCTGGGTTTCAATGCCAACCCCAGCAGAGTGTAACTCGCCTGAGATGCTTTGGAGCCTCGGTTTTCTCATCTCTGAAATGGAGACAATGACCCTTGCTGGCTGTATTCGTAAGGAATAAAGGAGACAGCGTGCACTCAGCGTGGGGCCTGACGCACAGTAGGCCCTCAATAATGTCAGTTTCTCTTTCTTTCCCTGGACCCTTCTCCCAGCCTCCCCCACAGAGCCTTCCTGAGTCAGTTAAAGGATGTTCTTAAGGACTGTTTTCAGGAGCCCCGTGGAGCCATTCTGTTCAGCCGAGTGGGGAATATTTACATCTTCTTTTCTAAAGGCAAATGATTTCCTAGAGATGCTAAATTAGTTCCCAAGCAGCCTCCGGGCTGTCTTGTAAATACACAGATATAAGTGTTAACGGAGCCCCCATTTGTCCAGCAAACCAGAACTGAGATGCTAGAGGGCTGTAAATATCAGGACTGTGTTTCTCCCAGCTGTGCTTTCTAAATCCAGACGTTTCTTTCACTCCTGCTCTCTCCCTCTTCACACACACGCATTTGTTCATTCTAGAACTCATTCAACAAACATTTACTAAGCACCTGTCATGTATTACGCTGAGCGCTAGGGAACCAGGCAGAGCAAGAAAGACAGGGTCCTGCCCTCACGGCACTTACGGTCTGGTGACTACAAGACAAAATGCTTAAGTGTTAACCATGGTGCTTGGTGCATTAAAAAACCAACACTGACAATCATAATAACAACAGCTCGTATTTCTTAATTGACATCAGCTTTACGTACAATGAAATGCTTAGATAATTTAGGACTTTGTAAAGATGTTGACTTTAACGCAGAAAGATTTGGGAGCCATTTAGGGTGACCAACCATCTCACTTCACCTCGGACTGAGGTGTGCTCTTCAATCTATTTTGACGCATGCCTATTAAGACAGAACGTTTAGTCACCCCAGAAAGTTCCTTCATGCCCTTTCCCCATCAAATCTCCCTCCCCTTCTCTAAGCAACTCTCACAGACTAATTGCCCTGAGGAACACAACGGAGGTTTAGAAGTATTAATCGCTTCTCCAAATTGTTTTTTCTTTTTTGTTCTGTTAAGAGACACAGTGTCTGGCCGGCCCCATGGCCTAGTAGTTAAGTTTGGCACGCTCTGCTTTGGTGGCCCAGGATTCAGATCCCAGGCGTGGACCTATATCACTCGTCGGCAGCCATGCTGTGGCAGCAACCCACATACAAAATAGAGGAAGATTGAAATGGATGTTAGTCAACGCGAATCTTCCTCAGCAAAAAAAAAAAGAGATGCTATCACCAACCACCCTGAACCAGTCCAAACTCCAACACAAGAGGCATAACTGTGCAGACGGGTGGAGAAGTGCCCAAGAGATGACCTTCGCTTCATTTTAATACTAAAATCTCTGCCCCAGAAGGAGCCTAAGCCTATTATCATAACACGCAATGTATGTGGAAGCATGTTTTCACATTGAGCCTGCGCAAGCGAATACCCCCCTCTCCCTTTTGAATATTCATTGCCATCTGAAATAAAAGGCCCCTGCTTCCCCACGCTTTGGGGAGCCATGGCTTTGGGAAAATAATTCCTTGTGGGCTCTTTATTTGCAGCAAATAAACTCTACTTTGTGTGACAACTACTTCTGGTGAAGGCTCTGATTTCAACTCACCAAGAAGCAGACGCACTTTGGTTCAGGAACACAACCGCTGTCCTGATATGCATCATCATAGGTTAGGTTTTCCTATTCTAGAATTTCATCTAAATGAGACCATGCAAAATGCACATTTTTGTGTGTGGACTTCTTTCACTCAGCAAGATGTTCTTGAGATTCATCTGCTATTGGATGAATCCATAGTTCATGGCTTTTTATTGCTGAGTAATATTTCATTGTCCAAATATGCCACAGTCTTTTTATCTATTTTCCTGCAGATGAATATTTAGGCTGTTTTCAGTTGGGGGCCGTTATGAAGAGAGCTGCTGTGAACATTTGTCTTCAAAGCTTTTTATGGCTGTTTGTTTTCATTTCTCTGCAATAAATACACAGAAATGGTTTTCTGGGTCAGAAGGTAAGTGTATGTTAAACTTCTTGAGAGATTGCCAACTGTTTTCCAAAGTGGTTACACTATTTCGTATCCCTTCTAGTAGTGTAGGAAGGTCCTGGCTCTCCCACACCCTCACCCACATTTGGTGGTGTTGGTCTTTTAATTTTAGCCATTCTGGTGGCTATGTAGCAGTTTCTTACTGTGCTTTTAATTGGCATTTTTCTAATGATGAGTGATGGTGAGAAATTTTTCCCGTGCTGATTGGCCACATGCATATATTCTTGAACGAAGCATCTGTTCAAATCCTTTACTGAATTGTTTGTCTGGTTATTATTGAATATATAAGAATTCTTTATATGTTCTGGATGTCAGTCCTTTGTCAGATATATATTTCACAATATTTTCTTCCAGTCTGTGGCTTGCCTATCTATTTTCCTATAGGTGTATTTTGATGAGCAGAAGTTTTCATTTTTGGTGAAGCCCAGTTTATTAATTTGTTTTCTTTTGTGATTCATGTTTTCTAAACCCTTTCTAAGAAACCATTGCCTGTCCAAAAGGTTCTAAAGATATCCTGCCTTTTTCTTCTAGCAGCTTCTTGTTTTATCTCTTACATTTAGGACTGTGATCATTCATAATATACCAGGGATGCGTCAAGGGCTCAACATGGAGTGTCTTATTTAATTCTTCTTAACAATTCTATAAAGTAGGTACAAACATTATCTCCATTGTCACATAGAAGGACTCTCATTTAGGTCTCTTATTGTATTTCATTCATTTATTCTCTTGTTTGTTCCACAAACAGTTGTCTGAGAGTTGCTTGGGGGATGGATGGACCCGCATCTGAATTTGCATTCGGCCTGCATGTTGAAACTCTCAGTGCCTGCCCAGAGAGACTCCAGTGGATGTGGGGAGACAGTGACCACGGTCAGGAAGGACTTCACAGAGGAACAGGGCTTCGGATAGCCTTTGGGTGTTGGGTAAGATGCAAATATTCCAGTACACGGAGAAAAGTCATCGAGGGAGAGGAAATACATGGGCAAAGGCTCAGAGGCTGGCAACCCTCTCACGGGGGTGGTTTGTCCAGTGATGATGAGTGTGACAAATCGTAATCACGGTCCCAGTGCTTCATCTCTCCGTATACTCTTGCTGTGTCACGTGACCTTGGAGTGCCTCCCTACAAGCACAGCACTTCCTTTGCCCCATGACTTTTTTTTTTTAAACAACAGAATGAAGCAGAAGTTGCAATGTGCCAGCTCCAAGCCTAGGTCTCAAGAGGTGTCTTAGCCTGCCACAGCTGCCATTACAAAATACCACACTTTGGGACGCTTAAACAATGGAAATTTATTTCTTACAGTTCTGGAGGCTGGGAGTCCAACATCAAGGTGCTGGCAAGGTGGGTTTCCTTTTGAGGCCTCTTTTTCTGGCTGGTAGGCGGCCGCCATCTCTTTTATACATGCAGAGGGAGAGAGCTCTCTGGCGTCTCTTCTCATGCAGGCACTAATCCTGTTGTATCAAGATCCCATCTGACAACCTCATTTAACCTCAGTAAAAGCCTTATTTCCAAATGCAGTCACACCGGGGTTAAGGCTTCAAGGTATGAATTTTGAGGGAACACCAACATTCAGTCTATAACAAGGGGTCTTGCATGTTTCTGCGTGCTCTCTTGTGTCTCCGTCATCGTCATGGGAACAAGCCCAGGCTGACCTGCTGGTGGATGAGAGACACGTGGAGCAGAGCCAACTCACCCCAGTCATCCCAACCAAGGCTGTCCAAGACCAGCCTACAGCCAGCCAGCCAACCCCCAATATGTCACTTGAGTTATGTGGGAAGCAGGTGCATAAATGGAATGCAGAGTACAAGATGTTTATTGGGGAGTACCACCTGTGAAAGATAAAAAGGAAAGGAAGTCCAATTGGACAGGAAAAACCTTTGGACCACAACGCAGATCAGACACCTGTTAAAGGAAAGGAGAGAGGCAGCAGGATTGGGCAGAGAGCCTCAGATGGTGATCCATGACTGATAGTCTCAACCAACCGGAAAGGGAGCTCTGGAGCAAAAAATTTCCCATTGTAAGAGCCTAGCATTGGGCAGAAATGGCCAGGCTCTAGTACTCTGCTGTGTTCATTCATTATCCGAGGGCTACCCTAGAAGTGTGTGGCCTTGGCTTGAAAGCTGAGGGAGATCCTGAAGGCGCCACCAGCTGGGGGCTGTCACTTAACTGCAATCCTTGCAGTTGAACATAAAACTCTTTTTGAAGCAACATATAAGCAACGCACCTCCATGACTTCCACACACAGACAGGTGAGAGAGCCCCGCCGTAACCAGCAGAGTGGAGCCACCTAGCCAACTATCCCAGGCACATGAGCAATAAACATTTGCTGTTGTATACCATTGAGCTTTTGTAGATGTTTGTTACACAGCATTACTGTGGCACTAGGTGGCTGATACAATGAGTTAGCTCCGCTCTCAACTGACATGTATCTCACTTCTCACTGGGAAAAATGCAGGCTCTGCTCCAGCCAAATAAATAAATAAATTTTAAAAAGTGATTAGTCATCACAAGTGTGCCTGACTTTGCCAGGCAACCCATCTCCACTTAATAACTCAGTGCTTGTGACTTCATTAAGTACCGATTTGTAATGATTAGCACAATGGTGGTACTTCAGCAGCTGTCTGGGGGAGGTTTTGCACAGTCACTAAAATTCAGCGACTGTCAGAAAACCTTGGGACACTTGCTGATTATCCACGCTCATCCACTTGTGCTCTTGAGGCTTGGGAGCCCACGGTGGGCATTGCTGGCCTGTGCTCATCAAACCTGGGGAAATGCCCTCAATACCAGCCTCTAGGAGAGGAGAGGAGAGGAGGCACTTACAACTGCTAACTTGCACTAGCTCTCAAGACTATTCTGAAGTCGTCACCGTGGTGGATGTGAAAGGCTCAGAACTGTCCTCAGAGGCTCCTCCCAAGTGTTTCCCACGTACATCTTGACCTCCTCCCTATATATCACCTCCTTTATCCAACCAGTCAGAGGGACTTTTGACCCTACCATCAAAATATCTCAAATAGGTCCATCCCTCTCCACCTCCACCACCACCGCCCTTGTCAGAGCCGCCAGCATCTCTTGCCTGGATGCTGCCATCATCTCCCACCTAGATTCCCCATCCCCACTCTTGCCCTGGTAGTCTCCTCTTAGTCCAACAGTCAGAGCAATCTGGTGAAAATAAAGTCAGATCAAGTCACTCCTCTGCTCAGAATTCTCCCATGGTTCTTCATCTCACTACCAGTTAAAACAAAATCTTTACCCTGGTGTTTTGTTTCTCTGTTACTACGATACAAACCACCCCAAATCTGAGTGGCTTAAGAACAAGATATTCTTTCTCACAATTCTGTGGGTGGACTATGCACTTCTCCTGCTTCACATGGAGTGGGCGGGGACACTGGGACAGCTGAAAGGTCCAAAATGACCTGACTCACCTGGCTGGAAGTCAGAGCTGGCTGCTGGCTGGGAGCTCAACGGGGACCATCAGCTGGGTGCCTAGCTTCCCCTCCACGTGATCCTGTTCACATGGCTGCTCTGGCTCCCTCCCAGCATGGTGGCCAAGGCCAAGAGAAAGCATTAAAAGAGGTGAAAGTGGAGGTTGCTGAACTCCTAAGGCCCAGCTTAGCATCACTTCTGCTGTGTTCTATTAGTTGACCCATTCTTATTGTGCGAGAGGTCTACAAAAGCGCATGACTGTTGAGAAGCACGGTCTACTGGGGTGAAGGGGGGATGTCACCAATGTAACTGACTATCACCAAGACCTTACACGCTCTAGCCTTGCTCTGTCCAACATGGTAGCCACTGGCCACATATGGCTGTTGATTGCTTGAAATGTGGCTAGTCCAAATTGAGATATGCTGTAAGCATTAAACACAAACCAGGTTGCAAAGACATAGCATGCAAAAATGTAAAATATCTCATTAATAATTTTATATGTGTGCTACAAATGGACATGATCACATTTTGGTTACATTGGGTTAAATAAAATATATATTTCACCTGTTTATCTCTACTCTTTTGAATATCTAAGAATTTTGAAATCACAAACGTGTTACAAACGGCCCCCACCTCTCTGACATCTAATACCACTTTTTCGTTCACCAGCTCCTGCTGCGCTGGCTTCCTGTCAATTCCTTTGCTGCCTCTGATCCTTTTTCTATGCTGTTCCCTGTGCTTGGGATGCTCTTCCCCTTGAAGTCCACGTGGCTGGCTCCTTCTCCTCCCTCAGATCTCCGTTTAAATGTCCTCTCCTGTCAGAGTCTAAATAGGCTCCCCCTGGTTACTTTATACCTCGCTCCCCATTTATTTTCTTTAGGGCCCGAATCACAAGTTGTACTTTAGTTATTGGGCTGCTTTTGTGCTGTCTGTTTCACCCACTAGGCAGTAAAATCCACGAGGACAAGAACTCTTTCCTGGCGTGAAGCAGGAACTCAAAATACAATCGTGACATGAATGCTATGAAAAGACTTGGGGCACAGGCTGAAAACCCCCAAACTCTAGACTAAAGAGATAAACGTATGGTGGACCCCTAGATCATAAAATCAAGGCTTAGGTTTACATGGAGTGATATTGTTATTATTATCATTATTATCATTGGCTGTAGATTAAAGACCTGTAGGGAATTCTTAGGGACAGAGTAGGGATGCAGATGTCAACTGCCTACAGGGTCTTTGTCCATCGGCAGAAAGGAATATGGTGCAAGAACTGACAGACTCTCTCACAGCTGGGATGTATCATTCAATGGCTCCCTATTGCCCTGGGAGCAAAAAAAATTCAATTCTTTGTCATGGCTATAGGGCTATGGACACATAGTTGATGCGCATCTGTTTGTTGAGTGTTTGCTTGTTATCTCCTCCCATTATAAAAAAGGAAACCTGAAAGGAATGGCTAAGTATGTGGTAGGGGAATAGCAGGCTTCCAGGAGGGGGGCCGCCTGCTCTGGGGCTGTTCTTAGTTGTGAAACCAAACCCTGTAGGTCTCCAAGGCGACGCCCAGCCCCCAGCACCAGGAGAACTCCAAGTTCATCCAAATGCAATGGCAATGGAAAGCAAAAGTCACCCTTCTGGAGACCCAAGGAGCATTTTAAGAGCAGCAGAGAGCAGAGAGTGAAGTAAATGAAAGAGGGACGGTAATTTAATTTAAATGCAATCGCTTCGAGTATAGTAAACACAAGCCTCTGGTTTGGGAAAGATTGAGTGGAAGAGGATGTGCTTTCAATAACGGGCCACTCCAAAGTCACAGGTCTCATTGACCATTTATTTAAGCATCAGGGAGTTGCAGTAAACTTATTCAAAATGAGATAATGGGTGTGGATGCATTTTGTAAACTTTCAAGAGCTTGCCAAAAAGCCAATGTTTCTTTAGCTAGTATAATGTGCTCCTGACAGAGTAGTAATAAAGTTTCCATAAATGCAGAGTTGTGACCGTCTTGTCCAACATTGAATCCCCAGTGCCCAGCACCGGGAGACACTAACGCATACTTGTTGGATAAATGAGTGACTAAATGAAGAAATAAACAACCACAGGCCTGGGAATCCAGAGGCCTGAGTTTGTGCTCTGAACATATCTCTAGGTGGCCTTGAGCAAGTCACTTCACCTCTCTGAGCCCTGTTTCCGCATCTATAACCATAGTACCTGCCTCTTAAGCTGCCCTGAGGATTCAGTGGGAAAATGAGTGTTATGTACTGGGCACAGCAGCAGGTATACAGTAGTAAATGCAAAATAATGGCAAACCCTCTTTTGCATTACGAAGTCAAAATCTAGATTAAATACATTGGAGGTTTTAAATTTAATGTGCAGTTGTACTTGCAAAGCCATTCTGAGTCAATTCTTGAGTTGATTTCAATTCTTACAAGAAACGGCCTCAGAAGAGCAACTCTATATATCTCTGGTGGGAAGTTAGATTATAAAACAAATAAACAAGAATGAACACCACCCATCCGACCACGACATCGGGTGTGTGGAAATTGATGGGCCGTTGTTAAACACACAATCCCTCCTACCAAACCACTATGTAAATGCAGGTTGGCAATATGGGGAAATGAGCCATTTATCTGTGGCTGGAGATGGGCTCACAGATGCACCTATGCTGTCATGATTATATACCAATCGAGTATGCAGTACAGGTTACAGAGTCCATTTGGAGCCCTGGCATAGCGCAGACTGGGTGGCTTCCTTGGGAGTTTTGAGATGTGGACTATGGACCAGAAGTGTTCTCAAAGCTCGGACATACCCCAACCAACCTGGAGAAGCTATTTAAGGTTCCCTTCTGCATCTACTTATTCTACGGGTGTTGGGTGGAAGGACGATGAGGAAAAGCATAACAAATCTATTTAAGTGGGTGAGGGTTACTAAATGGAGAAGATGGAAAGGAGATCTCTGTATCTCACTGTATCAGAATTTTCTGGACAAGGTACAGTAGGAATACAGGAGGCAGAAGCACAACACGACGCTACCAGTTCTTGGCAAGTTTCTTAACTTTACTATGTCTCACCTTTAGTTTTCTTGTTATACAGTGAGAATAATAATAATCCTTACTTCCCTGAGTATTTGCATGAATTAAGAGTTAAAACAGTGTTAAGGGCGTAGAAAATGTCCAATAAATATTCGATATTATTATTTTTGCTCATGGGCAGTAATAATGGGGCTCTGAGAGAGTCCAGCAGCCAGTGGGCTCCATCGTAGGGTCTGAAGTCGGGTAAGGTTGGGTAGAAAAGTTTATGGAAAGAGTTAGAGAGGAGAGAGTAGTTGAAGGTAAACCTGGATAGGTATTAAGTTCAAGGGCAAGTGTAGCTCTGAGAGAGAAGGAGGTGAAGATACAAGATCAGGGAACAGAGAGTATTCTGGACTTGTGTGATCAGCAAGGCCATAGACCAAGACAGAAAGACTACCATTTATGGAGCATCTACTGTCTTCCAGATGCATGCTGGGTGTTTTGTGCACACGGTCTCACTTAAGTCTCACAACCAGGCAAGTAGATAATTGTTTCCACTTCATAGTAGGAAAACAGAGGTCTAAGAGGTGAAATGCTTTGCCAAATTCACATAGCTGATGAGTAAAGACATGAGATTTGAATCCGGGTCTATCTCCAAGAGTGTGCAATTTTTCTCCTAAAAAGAAAACGTTCCACCTGCCTATGGAAAAAAAATATTTTCTTTTGATATGCCATGAAAAATACTTCCTACCCACTTCCACGCTGGTCCTATTCCCCAGGGGTAAGCCGCTCCCATTGGTTTGCATTAATCTTTCCTGAGATAGTTTTTATGCACGGACAAGCGTAAATGTAAGGTACATGAATTTTAAATGTATAAAACGATTTTAAAAAATGCAAATTAGAGCATATTAAATAAGTGATTCTGCACTTTACTTTTTGTACTTAAAAATATACCTTGGAGATTTTCCTGTGTCAGCAAAAAGAGGACCACCAGAATATGCCTAGCATGAATCCACCATAATTTTTTAACCATTCCTTCTTGGTGGACATTTAGGTTCTTTCTAGCCTATTGCTTTCTAGCCTAGCCAATGTTCTAAGGACTATCCTTGAAGATATCTCTGGAAATATGTTTGAGGTCATTTTTTAGGTTAAATTCTTAAAGGTTAAGTCAAAAGATTAAGTGCATTTTTTGGGTTTATTTTAGTAGGTATTGGTAAAATCTAAAGCAGGTATGGTTTCTCACTATTCTGGGGCTCTCCCTTCTCTGTTGTTGGCTAGGCTGGAGGTTGGCTTGTTAGGGGTTAAAAGCATAGATTAGGGGGCTAGGAATCCTTCCAAATTGGTGCAGGTTCCTTTGAGATGATTTTGATCACTTCACACAATATCTTCTTGAAGAATGAGAAAAGTTATCTCAGTTTGTAGAGTTGATTACCAAAGATAGAGGTGGCAATTCACCAATTCCTTGTTTATTTCCTGTCCTGTCTTGCCCCGTTGCATTTTAACAGGAGAGAAGAGACTAACGAATGTGTGTTGTCAGCCTCATGCCCTCCCCTCACCAATCCAGGAAAATTTTCCTCTTGTTTGCTCAGCATTCCCACCCTCCCTCCTAGGGTCCCAAGTATTTACTAGGCAGAAAGAAGGAGAACTCAGCTGGGGG
This sequence comes from Ceratotherium simum simum, assembly GCF_057802395.1. Lineage (NCBI taxonomy): Eukaryota > Metazoa > Chordata > Mammalia > Perissodactyla > Rhinocerotidae > Ceratotherium > Ceratotherium simum. The sequence continues at coordinate 12,143,549 of NC_141934.1, read as the reverse complement.
AGAACCAAGAAGTGAGGTTGGAGAGATTTATTTAGGAGGGAAAAAAAGTGAACAGAAGAAAGAAAGGAGAAGAGGAAAAGCTGGTCGCTTGGGTGCTGAGTTTTTGACTCAGAGTTGAGAATCATGGGGAGGTGAGGCGGCTACCTCACAGCTACATTGGGGCAGCTACCAGGTGGGAGAGTAAGAGAAGCTGGGCAAGGGAGTTTTAAACATGGTGCTGTGATTTATGAATTGCATGTCTCTTTGAGAGAGGGAAGTGAATATTGGGATTGCTTTTTAGTACCTTTTGATTGTTGGACCGTGTTTCTTTGAATGTCACGCTACTCCCAAACCAGACCATGTGGTGTCCCAGCATAACTCAGGTCACGTTGTTATTGCTTTCATCCTCCTCAATTATCCTCATCATCATTACTGCTATTTGTTAAACACATTTGTGTACAAGACACAGCATTAGAGGCTTCACATAATTCTTAAAAACTGGTAAGGTAGATAATACTACTATCCGTATTTTACCAAGGAAGAAACAAGCTAAACGTGGTTCAGCGTTTTTCCTATGGCCTCATGGCTGGTGCCAGGACTGGAATTTACACCCACGTGTGTCAATGTCAAAAGCCCAGGCTCTAATCCCTTATCATTCTGGTTAGCGTCTTATTAGTGCAAGCTGTGTTCACGCAGAGGTGTGCTTAATTTGCACCATATGCCTTTCAGCCCCTTGGAAGCGAAGCTCAAATCCATGGTTACATAAAATTTTCCTGGAAGGCTGGAGTGTGTACCTTGGGGGAAAACAACACATTGACTCTTAAGAATTGCATACAGGACACCAGGGCTGAATGCACTTGTGGATAATAGAAATAGCATGTGCGGCAACATGAAGGTGAGAAGGTCTATAGATGCTCAGAGAGAGTGAATCCTGGTGCAAAAAGATGAGACTACAGAACTAGACAAGGACTAGCTCATGAAAAGATTTGAATGCTGGGCTAAGGGATTGGTTTTATGATAAAGACACGAGTAGTCTTTGAGGGATTTTGAGTAGATTTTCCTTCTAAGAAAATCATTCCAGCTGCAAAGGAGATTACACATCAGAGAGGGGCATGAGGGGGGGTTGGGGGACAGTGGGGACATCATTGCAAAAGTCCAGGTAAGAGATGGCAGTGGGTGAACTCAGACAGAGAGGAGGTGATGCAAAAGGACCTAGAAACTAATTGGATGTGGAGGTTGAGAAAAAAGGAAGATTCCAGGATGCTTCTGAGGTTTCCAATCTGGCTGACTTCTATTTTCCCAGGTCACTGAGTAGCATCAGCCCAGAGCAAGGAGTCCCAGGACCGTATACAAATTCTGCAATCCAGGGAGACAATTCTGCTGTATCGCCTACCTCTGGGGCTGCCACTGAAGAACCTGTGTCATGAACCACATTGTTTCGCCCCGATGTAACAACTGCGTTTTTGCCTCATTCTTAGTCCCTAATCCTACCCCACAGAAGGAGGCAGCCAGCACCTTACCAGGCTCCGTAAAATTAGCTTTGCGCCCACCCGATTCCTGAGCCCCACGTGCTCGGGTTCCCTGCCAGGAAAATCTGCCCAGGCAGCGGGGCCCCACACCAAGGACGTGCGATCCCCTGCTACTCTGATTAATTTGGATAAACATGTGTTGGAGAAGCACCAGAGAGTGGATGTTCCTCGGTGAATCAGAATGAGCCGTGTCAAAACTAGATCACCCAAGCTCCAAATCTGGAGACAACTTCCAGGGGCCATGGGGTGGTGGGGAGAGTGGGCAGGCAGAGTTATGGAATTTCAAAGCACCGAGGATACTTAAAGTTCCTCCAAGAGAATCTCCGCGTCACGTCTGCTCCTTCTGAGTTAGCAGATAAACAGGGCTGAGAGCCCCGGAGAGAAAGTGAGCTTCGTTTTGCTCTTCATAGAGCCCTGAGAAACAGCAACTCTTTGTTGAGACAGTTTAGTTGAGGCAAGAGCTTTGCCATCAATGTCAACTGGACATGAGGACAGAGGCTTGCTCTGCCAATTACCATGGGACCTGAGTCCAGAGACTTGGCCTCAGAGTCTCATTTTTCTCATCTGTACAACATAAGGTGATGGCGTTATCTACCTCCTCCAGTATCTTGAGGATCTAATGACGTAATAACATATATAAAGTGCGTTTAAGCAATACAAACTTTTGAGTATCAGCTATGCGCCAGGCACCATGCTAAGCACTGATTGCTGAAGAAGGCAGACTGATCCCTGGCTTCTTAGAGCATATAGTCTAGTAGATAATAAGCTCTTCACACCCACCAGGCATCCTTAGCAACTTCCTGGTGTGTGCCAGACTCCACACTAGGAGCTCTCATTTGTTGTCTGCGAGCCTCAATCGAAAGCTAAGAGGTAAGCCATCTATAAAGCACAAAATCATTTCTCTTTAGAAAACTAGGTTCATTTAGAGATGGGACCGACATGATGATCCATCCACTGTGTGCTAGGTCCATCCACTGTGTGCTAGGTTACAGAGAACCACTGTGTAGCATAACAACCCTCCCTTGCTACATGGGGAGAAACTATCTTAATACCACTGGCTTTTCTTGTAACTTCATTGTATTCTGTTTACTTACGTTGGGGAGAGCCGTATTCTGGTCTAGGCTGGGGTTTTTGTAACCCAGAGCATTGAAGAGGGACCTGCCTCCTGTCATCCTGTGAGAGTCAGGTTGCTAAGGAGACCATTGTCATATTAACTCAGTAAACACAGAGCTGCTGATGACTCTAGTGAGGAGAGGCTCTCTCTTTTGAGAAAGGAAAATCTCTCCCTTTAGACTGAAGGGGAAAAGCTATCATGGAGATTGCTGCCATCATGTTCGCAAAGGGAGTCCACCACTTTGCAACTCGTCATCTTCCCGTTTGTCATGAGGCTAGAAAGGAGGCAGGGGAGGTGGAGAAACTCCATAGTCATCTTTAAGCTAATGGAGAGATCTAGGCTCCATGAGGTTACCTCTGCAAATCCTGTGCCTTATACTTTAGAACAAGTGATTTAAAAAAGAAAAGCAAGAGAAAATAGAGAAAAACAAAATCAGCAGAACCAATTTAGGAGCGAATACACACCTCTTTTTTTTAAATTTTTTGTTTATTGCATTAACATTTGGTTTATAACATTGTAAAAATTTCAGGTGTACATCATTATACTTCTATTTCTGCATAGATTACATCATGTTCACCACCAAAATACTAATTATAACCCCTTACCACACACATGTACCGAATTATCCCTTTCACCCTCCTCCCTCCCTCCTTCGCCTCTGGTAACCACCAATCCAATCTCTGTCCCTATGTGTTTGTTTATTGTTGTTATTATCTACTACTTAATGAAGGAAATCATACGGTATTTGACCTTCTCCCTCTGACTTATTTCACTTTGCATTATACCCACAATGTCCATCCATGTTGTCACAAATGGCTGGATTTCATCGTTTCTTATGGCTGAGTAGTATTCCATTGTGTATATATACCACAGATCAATGGAATAGAATCGAAAGCGCAGAAGTAAACCCACACATCTATGGACAGCTAATCTTTGACAAAGGAGCCAAGAACATACAATGGGGAAAAGAGAGTCTCTTCAACAAATGGTGTTGGGAAAACTGGATAGCCACATGCAAAAAAATAAAAGTAGACCCTTACCTTACACCCTACACAAAAATTAACTCCAAATGGATTAAAGACTTGAATGTAAGACCTGAAACTGTGAAACTTCTAGAAGAAAACATAGGCAGTACGCTCTTCGACATTGGTCTTAGCAACATCTTTTCAAACACCATGTCTGACTGGGCAAGAGAAACAATAGAAAAAATAAACAAATGGGACTACATCAAACTAAAAAGCTTTGACACAGCAAAGGAAACCACCAACAAAACGAAAAGACAACCTAAAAATTGGGAGAAGATATTTGCAAACCATACGTCTGATAAGGGCTTAATCTCCAAAATATATAAAGAACTCATGCATCTCAACAGCAAAAAAACTACCAGTACACGCCTCTTTATAGCTGGGTTGGAGAAGCAGGCTTTTGATGATGCGAAGACTTAGATGTCGGGCTGACTTGAAGATGCAGACAGGACTCCACATTCCCAGGGGATCTAATCCTGTGTCTGAGATGAGTTCATTCTGCTCGTTTAGGAAAAGCAACGTGAAAGCATAAATCTATTCTCTGATTGATAAAAAAGTGCCTGTGTATGTATTCCTGCAATAAAATGTTTATCATGGATAAAAAGGATTGATTGACCAGAGGAGTAAAGAGTATTCCACTTCATTGGCATTCTGTGTTCTGTACTCTAACAGATATGGATTTATCCAGGGTGTATCCAAATCTGGGAAACCCTCAGTGTGGTCAGTTGAGGTTCTGTTGTTAGTACTCAGATTGGGTCTCTATGAAGCTAAAACAGAAACCCACCAAAGAACTCAGTTTCTCCACCAGCTTTGGTTCATGGAATCACAAATCCATGGGTTGTAGGTGCTGAATGGAAACTCAATCTTACCCAACAATTTCAATTTGTAAGAAAAGGCTGGGAGCCAGAAAGTTTTGATTACTTGCTCAAGGCAAACAGGCCATCACCAGAACCCAGGTATCCTCTCTCCTAATCTTGTCTACCCTTCACACCAGGAGAGCTGTTGGTTTATTTGATAGCTTCAAGTGTCTTCACTGAATTTACCCACAGTTATGACACCACGTGACCTCACCTCCGTTTGAGCCGCAAGAACGCTGACCTGATCAATCAATTCCTGCCTCATTTTTCTTCCATTCCCTTCACTCCCACAGTACTTAGCATCTCTGTCACCAACAACTTCAGCTCCCACTCAGATCTCAGTTCCCTGCAATTCCTGTCTTGGCCGATCCCTTCAGAGCGGGACAGGGTGATGGACAGGCGTGGGGAGGGAAGATGGACAGCCGGCAGGGAACCTTCTGTGATTTGGAGGCCTTTTGGTGACACGTACCACAAAGAGCTGAGGAAAGAATGGCTTTTTCAAACAGCATAAATAGAAAACCACCGGGCCTGAGTGCTCGCTGCTACATAATGAGCCGGCTTGCCTTTTCCTAACAACATTTTAAGTCGGTAATTAGCCCAACAGGGGACGTGAACTGTACACTGAGTCACAGAATAGTACAGAAAATCTCAGAATGGCTTCGCCTCCCACCAAGAGAGCTGCCTGTGTGCCGAGCCCTGTGGAGACACGCTCCTGGCATTTAGAAGAGTGCAGACATTCAGAATAAGAAAGGGCCTTAGAAGACTGCCATCCTCAGGGTCTCTAGCCTCTTCCACATCAGAGGGCTCTTTGATATGTGCCCCCCCTCCCCTGGGGTCTCATGTTCTGAAGGATGAAGCCAGCGAACTAAACTGCTCTGATCATCTGAAACAGGATGTGTTTTCCCACAGAATAACCTTGGATCTATATAACTTATGATCACTCAGTTAATACAATGCCTCTAAAAGATAGGTGGCCTATCCCATCAAAAATAATAATAATAATATCAGTAATAATGTGACTTACTGGATGTCTTATTGTGTCCCAGTTAAGGGATTTATAAACCATATCTTACTTAATCCCTACTAGACTGTCCTGAAATTGTCCTCATGTCACAGTTTAGGAAGTGGAGGTACAGAGGGGTCCGTAACTTGCCCGATGAGCCTCCAAATTTGGATTGATCTGACCACAAAGTCACGCTTAACCATTACATGCTACAGCCTTTCATTAGTCTTTTTGAAATATCGACTGTCATTTGGCGAATGTCCAATTTCTTTACAAGCTTCTGCAAGATTAAGTATTTTTGTTTTGGTCTCAACTTTTCCCTTAATAGTTAAAGCAGTGGAGGAGAGAGGATTAGCAATTTGCTCCGTATCAACCCAGCTAATGAGCAGCAATGCTAATTCTAAATCGCAGCTTTTCTAACTTTGGGTTCTGAGCTCTTTAGATCCCACTCAGCTTCAGTAAGTAATAGTTGAACAACTACCATAGGGACAGCAGATAAGTAGCACGCATGTCATCACTCTGCTAGCCTATATCTGCTGCAGACATTACTAATCAATCATGGAACTATTTCCTGCTGAGCCTACATGTGACTCCAGGTAAGCACTCCCAACCAACTAGATTTGGCAAATGAGATAAACCCTATTTACTATTGTCCCCATGCATAGCACTGTTCAAGGACTTTAAGATGACACAAAACAAGTATGAGTATCTGCTATAAGAAATTTTATCACCTTCAGAAAATTACATCAGACCAAAGTAATTTTTTTCAAAGTACTAGGGAAGACCAATTTCTAATGCTGGTGAATTTTGGAGATAGACGAGCAAAGTTATGAGTTGCTGCCTATTCACTGCTCACAAGGTCAAGATAAACCAGGATGGGAGTGGGGTTGGGGACCACCATGAGGGAACTGGATGTGAGTGGGAGAAGTTGGTAGCTGGAGGGCCAGTCAGTATGAGACAACAATAACCTGAGAGTAATCGGTGAGTGCAAGAAGCCAAGGATGAGGGACAGACACTCTGACCAAGAGGAAAGTTGAGACTGACAGCTTAGAGAGAAGGTGGTATACACTGGGTTTCAGGGACAAAGCTGAGATTCGAAGGTTGGTGGAACAGGTAAAAAATATGAATTGTATATATTCAAGACCTCTGGACAAGATAGCTCTTCTCTTTGCCCCCTTCCTCTTTTATATGGTGGCCATATAAAAGGGAGGGTCATAGAATTAGGAGAGAAGGGTAATATAACATTAGCCTTCACAATATCTTTAAGACCTCTCTGAATAGACTTGGACAAGGACACTTCCTGAGTTGGTAGTGGACGTGCCGTGAGTGGTGGGTGCCGTGTGGTCAGCAAATTCGGTTCAGATTGTTCCAACCAAACATGTCTGTGTCATACTGGTTGTTACAGCAACCATGGCTATGGGGTGATGGATCTTGGGAGCACTAACAAAGGAAGTCAAAAGAACAAAAGGAGGAAGACCAAAATGTGGAGTGAACGAGGTGGAGGTGGGGGGAGCACTAAGGCTAGAACAGCCCACCTCTGGGCTGGGAAGAGAGAGTGTACGCAAATTCCAAAATGAGTAGCTCTATTTCCATTTCCAAGAAATGTGGGCTTTCTAGAGAAGTTTATCTTCATGGGAGGAATTCTCTTTCCCAGATGTGTTAAAGTTTAGTACCAAACCCTTCCCCCAGGCATGGGGAACTTAGGCTGGGCATTGGCTGTGCTCTGAGCTTGGGGAAGGGGACAGCATCTCCCTGAGCTAAGCAGCCACAGTCTGTACCACTTTGGACCAATTTCAACTTGAATACGTTGCTACTGCCTGCCTAAATCCATCCTCAAACCCCAAGAGGGCGTTTCAGAGAATTATTCTCACAATTTCAGAGACAGAATTAGCCTCTTCAAACCAATGAGAGAGCAGCCCTTGACTGGTGGTTCATTATGTACAACTCAAAATCAACCCCCCACTGTTCAAGCTTCCCTGGTGTCCGGGGCTCTTGGAAGAAGAAATTACGTGTTGTCCTGGAGCAAGTTGGAGATGCTGTGTGGGTACAGGTTGCAACACGTTGGTGCATCTTAAAGACACATGCAATAACAATGTAGTAGATTGTTGTGACAGCCTAGGAAAGCTTTTGCAAGTCAGAATCCTGGGAGAAACAATTTTAAGCATAAGAATATTTTTAAATGGTTCTTTTATTAGCCTTGTGATCTGTGTGCAGCCCAGGATTCTGTTCCTGTTGGGAGATGTGAGGGAGAAGCAAAGAGTTCACTTCCTGAGTGTCAGATGCAAAGATAATAACTATCTCTCACACATCCCCAGATCCACACATCCCTGTGGGCCAAATCCGGCCTGTAGCTGTTTCTATAAATAAAGTTTTATTAGAACACAGCAATTTGTTTACATATGGTGGATGGCTGCTTCACACTATAACAGCAGAGTTGCATAGTTGAGACTGAATGGCCCAGAGAACCTAAAATATTTACTACCTGGCCCTTTACAGGAAAAGTTTGCCAACCCCTTATCTAGGGGAACATATGGGAAACCACATAATCTGGGTTCGCAGCTGGAGCTCTGGATTGGTCCATGAACTCTCGCCTTTTTTTCTGCTCTGTTCAACAAAGCAAGAAATTTCAAAGGGGCTGACTCTTCTTGGTGCATTTCAGGCTTGTGGATCACTGGCTTCTGTCTGGGTCCAGCAATGGTCCAGGAGACTGGAGAGGGAAAAGAAGGATTATTTAAACACAGACAGACAGACACACACACACACACACACGCTGGTCAGCATCTCCAGTAGCAACTATCCTCTTTATAGCCCCAGATTCTGTTGAAGTAGCCCACTGCGATGCCAGCTTCTGCTGGAGTACCCCAGGCCCTGGGTTCTGTTAACACTGTCTCCCTACTTTGAACCTCCTATCAAGAGATGGCAGGGGCTTCCTGCTGTATTACTCTCTGGGATATCTCCCTGGGGCCGTTCAGCTTCTCAGCTCCTCCATCGCCTGTATAACCAAATTCCCTGTGTTAAATCCGTACAGTTGTTTCTGTTTTCCTGGTTGGATCCTGACAGATGCAAGTCCTAAACTTGAATCCCAGGCTGAACGTCCTGTTAGAGTCGGCTTTAGGATGTCCACCTTGATTGAGCTGTTAGACTTTTGCTCTGAATTCTCAGTGACTCTGATCTGCCGTGTGTTGGGAGCAGACAGCCCCATCAGCTAAGGAGTCCTAGCTAGGATCTTAGCTTCTCTACCCTCACCAGGTAAATGCCCATCTCCATCCTCCAATATTGCTTTTATGCCCACAGTGAGATGGGCCTCCTAATAGGTGGCACCATTATAGTTGCTAGCTCCTGGCTCTTTCGGCCACTCCAGCACACCCATGCCCGGTGCCCCTACCATCCAGGAAAGGTCAGCCATCTGATGCTCTTTGCCTGTTCCTAAACTGCTCACTCTCTCAACACACCTCTGCCCAACGCCAACCTCCTGGTCCAGTAACACCAACTTCACTCCTGTCTCAGACTGTTGGGCCTTGGTGTTCTTGGCATCTGATCTTGGCCCTCCCTAGCCCATTTAGTTTTTTTGAGATTTTAAAATTGATTCTGAAAAGCAAAAGGATCCGTGGTCAAAACATTTTAGGAAGTGCTGGATTAAACAAATTCCAGAAGATCCCTTCACTGCAGGGCTTCTCACAGCCTTTAAAATACAAGGCAATTGAGATTGCAGCGTTCTCGAAGCAATCTGAGCGTGGAACTTCTCTTCTGTGTGTCTGTGGATCATCTCATGGGACTTGGGATCCATGAAACGTTATCTGATGTGATAAATGTTTGTCATTTTTTCTGTCTAGCTTCCATTCCCTCCTCCCTCTCCTGGTGAAGGGATACTTCTCTCCAGTCAGAGACCTCCTCCATCCAATGTAGGTGGGACTGACTCCCTCGCCACCATCTCCAGGAACAGGATTGAGATGTGGCCCAGTCCTGTCCACAGGGCTTGGCTGAGGATGAGAATGTGATCTAAATGGAACCAATCAGAGTCCTTGCTAGGACTTTTTTGGCAAGGATTTCAGGAGAGACTTGTTCTTTCTTCCACTGGGCATGTTGAGTTGCTAGGATATTAACGAGCCAGGAGGTCAAATAACTATCAGGTGAAGAGAACCTGTTGGAGAAGAAACCTGAGCCAAGAAAGGATTGAGATAGAAAGAGAGCAGAACCCTGACAATATCTCTTGAGCCTCTGGGCCCAGTCAAGTCGGAAGCTGGTTCCAATACTTTGACTTCTTAATTACATAAACTAATAAATCCCACCATCCCTTTTTAAATTTTATTTTTGCTTAAGCTAGTTTGAGTTCACTTTTCGTCTCTCATAAATGAAACATACGTGACTAATTGACGGAGAAAACACAGCCTCCTCTGGTTCAATGTGTGTGCCATTGGGTCAGAATCTCTCTGTGGTCCCTGAATCCTCGGAATGCAGTCCCCAAGGTCAAGCTCCATGGCTGGTGTTCTGGTCTACCCATTCCAGGTTCCCCAAAGACAGAAGGCCGTGTAGACGTGAGGGGTTGAACATGGAGCAGACAGATGGAGCAAGGCAAGGGTGCAGCACAGCCTCCATCCGCAATTCATCGTCCTAATGCAGGGTCACAGTCTCAGCACCCTGGGGATCGGTCATATGCACACCCACGGGGTAGGCTCCTAGGGACATGCTCACCCAGCCCTGTGCCTCCCTTTGCATTATGTCATGATTCCAAGTTTGCTCTAAATTTCTGCTTTCTCTGCTGTTACACTGTGAACACACCAAAGATCACTGGTTCCAGCCCTGGAATAATTTACTTGGTGCAACTAGAAAACAACATATGTTGACTTGAATGATAGTCAGATTAATGAACGAGAGACTCCAAGGCCTTCCAGCTGAGTGGCAATTTTAATTTGGAAATGACTCATGTGGAATGGCAGAAGTGTCCAGAATACAGGTGTAAACAAGTGGCAGAAATGAGAAGAACCCGATGCGTGAAGAGAACAATGAAAACATCACCTTACACGCTCAACGCTACTCCAAGTTGGAAAAGAGTTTCCAGAAACATTCTTGTTGATACTCAAACCACCCTCTGAGCGGGGCAAGATGATTAGTCCCATTTTGCAGAGGAGATCATCGAAGGACTTTCCCAAGATCACATAAGCCAGAGGGGAGAGGTCAGGGCTTGAATGTGGGATACTTGGCTCTGGTCCAGCTCTCTTTGCATACCATCTCACAAGGCTGTGTTGGCTGCTTCCCATCTGTGGTCAATCTGGGACTCTATTTCCCATTTTTCCAGCCAGTGGGTACAGTGCATCTGCCCTTAATCTTCATCCCAAGGTCTAAAGTTTACCCCACAAGGTAGACACTGTTTTGCTAGAATATCTGTGTTTTCCTTCCACCACTAGCCTTTCCAGTTGCCACCTGAGACTATAGATTCCAATTCAAACCATAAAGGGTCAGAGTCTGAGAAGAGTGTAATGGCAATTTAGGCTCTTCTTGTTCCCAATCATTCATTTCTTGATTTGATGGTTTAAGGCCTTGATGGCATGTTAACAAATCAAAGAGCAATTTTTTGGAGGAGGGTCAAGTATTCCAAAGATAATCCTTGAAAACATGGTAGACATAAGTAAATTTGATGATTCTTCATAGACCCAATGAACTCCATTAAGATGAGCTAACAGTTCCTAATGATGACAGCAGCCATCAGTTAAATCATTAATCTTCATTTCTTTAGTGCTTTCTCCCCAACTCAATCATAATCTCCAGGAGAAATTGTGCCTGTCTTGTTCATCTCTCTATATCCTAGTAGAACACTGAGCACATAGTAAGTACTTAAATGAAGAAATTATAATAATTGAATAAACAAACAACCTGTTAAGATGAGATAATCAAATCAACACAAATATAACTTACTCATTGGATGACCCTAGATAAACATTAGCCTCTGAACTTTATGGCCACCAATGAGCTCTCTGCTCATTCAATGTAGTTCACCACCATTCAGCAAAGCAGTAATTGTTCTCCTACTGTGTGCCAGGGGGCCTTAGATTGAGAGCCACTTCATATCCTTTTTAGATTGACTCAAGATGCAAACACACAGACACTCAAACATATAAACAAACAGACACACAAACACATACTACACACACACACACACAAACATACACACACATACACGTACATAGCAACATATATCTACACATAAAATATATTTTTAAATATATATATTAAAAGTATTAATTTGGTTAAGATGTCAGTACTACCATAAGCCCCCTACAGTTTTAATGCCTATCAAAATCCCAATGATTTTTTTTGCAGAAATAGAAAAACCCACCCTAAAATTCATATGAAATCTCAAGGAACCCCAAGTGGCAAAAATAATCCTGAAAAAGATGAACAAAGCTCAAGAACTCACTCTTCCTGATTTCAAAACTTACTACAAAGCCACAGTAATCCAAACAGTGTGGTACTGGCATAATGACAGACATAGACCAATGGAAAGGAATAGAAAGTCCAGAAGTAAATCCTCACATTTATGGTTCCATGATTTTCGACAAGGATGCCGAGACCATTCAGCAGGAAAGAACAGTCTTTCAAAAAACGATGCTGGGAAAGTTGGATATCCACACGCAAAAGAATGATGTTGGATCCCTACGGAACACCACATACAAAAATTCACTCAAAATGAGTCATAGATCTAAATATAAAACCTAAAACTACAACTCTTAGAAGAAAACATAGAGCAAAATCTTCATGACATTGGATTTGGCAATGATTTCTTGGATATGACACCAAAGGCATAGGCAACTAAGAAAAAAATAGACATTAGGACTTCATGAAAATTAGAAAAATTTTGGGCATCAATTTTCGCTCTACCAACAGAGTAAAAAGGTGACTCACAGAATGGGAGAAAACATTTGCAAATCGTATATCTGATAAGGGATTAATATCTAGACTATACAGAGAACTCCTACAACTCAACATCAACAAAAAGCAACTCAACTCAAAATAGGCATGGGACTTTAATAGCCGTTTCTCCAAAGAAGATAGACAAATGGCTGAGAAGCACATGAAAAAATACTCAACATCACTAATCATTAGGGAAATGCAAATAAAAACCAAAATGAGATACCACCTCACATCCGTTAGAACGGCTACTATAAAAAACACATGCACACACACAGAAGGTGCGTTGGCGAGGGTGTGGAGAAATTGCGACCCTTACACATGGTTGGTGGGAATGTAAAATGATACAGCCACTGTGGGAAACACTATGGTGAAGTCTCAAAAAATTAAAAATAAATTAGCATGTAATCCAGCAATTCTACGTCTGGGTATATACTCAAAAGCATTGAGGGCAGGGTCTCAAAAAGATATTTGTACACCCACGTTCGTAGTAACAATATTCACAAAACTAAGCCATAGGAGTAACACAAGTGTCCATTGATCGATGGATGGATAAGCGAAATGTGGTCTATCCATACGGTGGAATATCATTCAGCCTTACAAGAGAAAGAAGTGCTGCTGTATACTACAACATGGATGAAGCTGGAGGGCGTTATGCTAAGTGAAATGAGCCAGTCACAATGGAATAATTCAAACGCTGTATGATTCCACATATATGAGGTACTCAGAGTAATCAAGATCATAAAGAGAGAAAATAGAATGGTGATTGCAGAGGATGAGGGGAGAGAGGATGGGGAGTTAGTGTTTAATGGGTGCAGAGTTTCAGCTTTACAAGATGAAAAGAGTTTTGGAGATGGATGGTGGTGATGGTTGCACAACAATGTCGAGGTACTTAATGTCTCTGAACTGTACACTTAAAATGGTTAAGATATATAAGATACATAAGTTTTATGCTATGTGCATTTATCACAATAAAAAAAATTGGAAAAAATGTCTTGGCTTGCTTCTCTACTAGTCAGGATACGCCTGGGTCTGACCTTTGCCTATTTGCTTCCTTCGCATATCTAACTACCTGATTTCTGCATACACTCCTCCGTGCCCAGCAGGAAGGACCAACCCTGGATGCAGATGGGCCATATTTAAGCCTCTGTTGCGCCCATGCCTTGGGGCTGCCCATATGCTAGTCTTCCACTTGGGCCTCTGCCTTGTTCCCTGTGCCCTCTGCCCTTACCCAGTGTCCTGGGTCTCTATCTCTGAGATGCCTATGCCCTGCCTCAGTCTTCCCAGTTCCTCTTGGGCCCTGGACCAGGCACAGAGGTTGGGTCCTGCAATGGATCCCCTGATGCCCATTTCTCTGGCCTCCCCAGTGCCCTGCCAGTGGGTCACTTTGGAATCCCAAAGATCATGTTTTCTAGGACTTGAGCTGACCCCATGAATGACAGCATTTTCCTGCCAGCTTGAACTCGCTTTGGGCACCAGCATATGGGATGTCTCCTCCAGGAGGAAGGATGAGCTCTGATCCTTCTGACTGCCCCACACTATTGTAAGTAAATGGACAAAGTCCCTGGGGAGGCATGGCTCTTGCACGTCTATTTGCTTTGAATAAATGTGCATGCAGTTTCTTTACTTGTTAACTCTTAGAACAGTTTCTCTACTGCAACACTATTGACATTTTGGACTGGATAATTCTTTGTGGTGGGGGCTGTCCTGTGTGTTGGAGGATGTTTAATAGCATCCCTGGCCTCTACCCATGAGATACCAGTAGCGCCCCCATCCCAGTTGTGACAATCAAAAATGTCTCCATTGTTGCCAAAAATTGCCCCAGTTGAGATCCACTGCTTTGGAAAAGTCACATGATTTCCCCTGAATAGAGAACATATTGCTATTCCCATATCTCACTTCAAGAGCAGTCACATGGATCCAGGGACAGTATCTATCTTACAAGGCTTCTGTAAGGATTAACGCTGATAGAGCAGGCATCAGTGGGTTATGTCTGTCCAGTTTTCATTCCCCATGTTGCCCCTGATGTTCCTTTGGGGCACCATCGCCTCCCCAGCTCTCAGGTCACAGAATTGGATGGGGCTGATGCACCCCCCTCCTTCTCCCTTCCACTCAAGCTCTAAGTGGGGTCACATGACCCAGACATGACCAATCAGAGCATTCCATCCTCTTGGCCACAGGGACGGGTTTAGGGATGAGCAATGACTTAAGTTTGTCCAATGAGAGTCAGCTCTGGGACTCTTGCTGAACTCTTGGGACAGGGGGCTCTTTTGCCTACAAGACTTTTTAGCTGGAAAGGAGCAAATTTGGAGCTGTCTGTGGCCAATTTTACCATCTTGCACCTCTCTAGGAAAGGAGTCAACACGTTGCCTTCCAGAAAGTAGAAATGAGAAAAAGAGAATGTGAGATAGCAAAACTAACTGACGATTGGTGTGAACGTCTAGTACAGCCACACCTGAAGAACATGCACCTTCATATATGGCGGTCAATAAACTTTGTTTGTTTAAACTATTTTGAGTTGGGTTTCTGTCACTTGCAACCAAAAGAGTCCTGATGAATATATCTGAGCTATGTAACACCTAGCCTAGTGTTAAAACATAATTGGTGATCAATATTAAGAAAATATGGTAACTAATCATTTAGTTGACAACTAGTTGAATATCCACTACGTGCCAAGCATGCTAAGTTATGTTAAGTGCTGGGAATAGCCGTGACATACTTGAAGGCTTGGATTTCAGTCACTGGCATCATCCCTTGTATGTGATCTTGAATAAGTTACTAAGATAAGATAAGTCTAAGATAAGTCTGAGCCTCAGTTTCATTCATCTGTAAGAAGATGGGGTTGGAACAGCTCAGACATTGCAAATTGGTGGTCAAGGGCTAAATCCAGCCCTTCTTCGGTGTTTCATTTGGTCTGCATGGTATTTTACAATTTAGAAGATTTCGTATGAAAAGCCAAGTATCCAGCTTCTTTAGAAAAATTGGGAGTCAGCCTGCATTGGGCCCCCATTGCCACATAGCAATGACAGACAGTTTTTGGAGGGGCGTATATACTCTGAGTCACCCCAGACCCCACCCTCATCATCTTACACTTGCCTGCTTCACTCAGCTCCTGACCTGCTGGCCACACAAAGCTTTTGAGTTTGTGTTTTCCAGACCAAATCTTCTTTTTCAGCTCTAGTGTTTTCTGAGAAGGCAGAACATACCCTTCAGGGTCCATGGAAAAAGATGGAAATTGAGCAGAAAAACACCACCGGACTTGGGAAACAATCTGTTATTCTAACCTCTCCAGGGTACCTGGGGGGTCCTCAGGCGCAGAGAAATGGCAGTGGTCAGGGGGTAGCGAAAAACTGCCGAGACTGCCTCTCTTTGCCTTTCAGCCCGACAAAGAAAATCCCTCTCTGTGCAGAGTCCCCCCGGGGCAGGCTTTGATGTCCCTCTTCCAAGCAACACCACTTCAGACAAGAGAGGCAGGCAGGGGCAGAGAGCCGCGAACAAAGAAGCGTTTCCTGGGCTGCTAATTATTCTCCTTCTGTGTAAATAATTATCTGGAAGGAAAAAAACAGTTCAGGGCTAAAGAGCTGAAAAACAAAAGGAAGATGAAAGGGGGCTGGGGATTTGATGCATCCCTGGGAGCCATCCTTCAAGGGAAAGCGAGGCACGGCAGAGCCCTTCTTCCTTCCTGTGTTTTGAACACCTAGCCCGGGACTTTCAAAGCCATTGGCATCGGTGCTGTAATTAAATCACGGTTCTGGGAGCTGGCATGTGGATAATCCCGGTTTCTGGCTCTGGCTCCTGCTGGACTCTGCTGGAGGAGAGGCAGGAAGCGTTGGAGAGGAAAGCTCGGGGGTCAATTGAGTCCGAGCTTGAACCTGGCTCCACTACTTGTTATAAACATGATTAAGGACACATGGCTTCTTCCCACCTTGGGGCCTGTGCAGAGCTCACCCAAGGCTGGGTCTGGGTTGCAGGCAGATGAGGCCAGTGTCAGGGAGACCCGCAAGGCAGCTGAATCAGTTTTGAGGCGAAAGACCAGCAGACACACGGGGCCAGAGAAGCAGGATGGGGGAGAGGAGGCAGACAGATGCCTGATGTCGAAATAAGTTTATAAGTTCTGATCATTTTGTTCTGGGTGCAATGGCACATTTGAGTTTCTCCCTGGAGGCACGGGAAAGACAGGTGAGTGGAAGTCCAAGCCCCCCCAACTGGCAAAGGAAGCAAACTGAGTTGGGGGAATCGCTGCCTGCTGTCTGCTCGTCTCCACCTGACAGTGGGGCCATTCATTGGCTGGGCATTCAGAGACCTCCACGCAGGATATTCGGAAGAAAGAAAGAGAAACAGAACACCCCCAATCAGCCAGCCATCCACAAAAGACTCTTTGCAACCAGGGGTGTGTATACCTGATGGACAGAGGAAGAAGACCTTGCATTTGGTTCTTTGGACGCTCCCAAGCAATGCATTCGAGTAAGATGACACATTATTATCTTATCTGCGACCTGGGGAGTCCGGATTCCAAAGAGCCTCTTCCGGAATCTCTAATCGGCACCGGAGAACTGGAGCCCCTGAGCCTCTGGCGGGGGCAGAGGCATTTCCTCCTCTCTCACAGGATCAAGAGACAGATGATACTCAAAGTATTGGTATTGTGTTGTGGAGGTTGGAAGCGGCGACTGCATGCAGGGCTGTACTGGCTGCATCTGATGAGCCCCTGCAGTCCCCATCTATCAAGGGCAGTCAGAGAAGGTGACAGGATGGGTCTCAAATGGAATTGTGGGCTGATCACCAAGGGTTATTGGTGAAGACACAGAATTAGCATAGACCCCAGATGAGCCAGGAGGTGGATATTGAGCCAGTTCATCTCCTCTGTGTTGGGTGAGCCAAGGGGGTCAGCTGGGGGCAGGGTTGCTAACCTTAACCTTAACTCTAACCCTAACCCTAGTTAAATTTGAATTTCAGATTAAAAATAATAATAATAATTTTTAGCATATGTACGTCCCATGCAATTTTGGGGACATATATATACTAAAAATTATTCACTGTTTAACTGAAATTCACATTGATCTGGGCATCATCTATTTTATTTGCTAAATCTGACAACCCTAGAGGGGAGCTTGGTGGAAATTTAATGTAGAGGCTGAAGACTTGTGGCTTGCTGACTAAAATGTTTTGGTTTGGCCAGCACAGTGCTTCAAAAATCAGGACATTTCACATAAAATGCAGACTTCCATGCTCTCTTGAGAAGTCAGCAGTCTGGTCACACCTTCCTCCCAACCATCAACTCACCACCATCCTCTTCACTACTTGCCCACCTGGACCCAATTTGCTCTTTTGTTGTTGCTTGCCTGGACCTTATACTGTTTGAGTTTGCAACCCATTGGCTCGCCCCAGGGTGCACAGGGAGAGACCCTGGTTCACTTGCTGCAATGGCAGACCCTCCAGATCAAGAGCTTAGAGTCAATGGTCAGAGGTCCAACTCCATCATGGTGCACTCCCTTCTTCCTCTATTTGGGTCTTCATTTTCCCATCTGTAAGATGGAGATAAGCCCTGCCCTACCTCACTCTGGAATATGATAAAGATGGAAAGAAAGTGTTAGTATGAAAGTTCTCTGAAAAAGGAAGTGACCCTCATCATGACATTCACCAGACCTCCATTCACAAATCCTCCACTCCAAAGCCAGAAAAATCTCTCCGAAACATACATCCTGCCACAGTTTCCTGTGAGATAAAATCCAAACTCCCTCATGTGGCTTGCAAGGCTCAGGGGTTTAGCTCACCCTCCCCCATCTCCAAACCCATATACGCCTCCCACCTTCTACTCAACGCTCCAGACCCTGAACTTCCCAGTTCCTCAAACTCACTCTGCGCTCTCACACCCTGGGCCTTTGAGCACAATACTTCCTGTGCCCAGAACGTGCTCCCTGCCTCTCTCAGTGGTCACAGTTGGAATGCCGCCTCTCCCCATCCCACACTCTGTTAGGATATAGTTGTCCCTGCTATGTGTCCCATGTGACTCTTCTTCCCCAGTCAAGATATTTCCCCTACATGTTCCCTCTAGGGTCTAAGTGTCAGAAACTGATCCTGGCTCGTTTGAACCAGGACAAGGAGTTACTAGAAGAAATCACAAGGCTTCTGGAAGGTCATGGACCAGGCAGGCTTCAGGGGTCATAAAAGCAGGAGTAGGAGGATGGTCTCTCTAAGATGTTGCCATAGGTGACACAGTCCCAACTACTTCCTGTCTCTGGTCAAAATTAAATTCTTAGACAACAGAATGTGATTGGCCAGGCTTGGCCTATACACAAGTATCTGTGGTCATCTGTGATTGGCAGCCTTACCAGAGAAGTGTCAGGGCAAAGGACGTGGAGGTGGGAGGAGAAAGTTCTCCAAAAAGAAGGAGAAGGTGCCGTTATTCCAAGAAGCAAGGAAGAGGCTCAATAGACCAAACCAACAGGTGGCCTGCACAGGCTTATATTGTCACTGTCTTGTTTTTGTTTTTTTTTCCTTTGTCTCTCTGTCACCACCTGACTGTCCATTCCTTGAGCTCAGAACCTTTTGTTCCCCAGCACACACATAGCCTCATAGTCCCAGAAACTTAATGGGAGCTCCATAAAGTTTCGTAGGATGAGTGTAAGTGCTCTGAAAAGGGGTCTTTGCAGGAAAGAGTTAAGATAACAGGCCTGAGGATGTGATCTTCAGGAAGGCCTGCTTGCAAGATTGGTCCTTTGCTGGCGTCTGGGAACTTGGCTTTCAGAATGCTTCCTCCATTCCCTAATTGATAAGGTTGGTTCTCTGGGCCTAGACTGTTTGTACAATGTGATTTATGGTGAACACCTGTTTTCCTGCTGGGAGTCTGGAAGTAGCTAGACAGAGAAATCTGTGTGGCCAACCCCCAATTAACAAGCTAAACTCTGAGTCTCAAATAGGCTACTTCGGGCATTACAATATTACAGATGTGCTGCATTTCTGATGCTGGAGGTAGAGCGCCCCCCGTGTAACTCCACGTGGGAGGGAGAGAGCATAGGACCCTGCACATGGATTCCTCCAGACCCCACCTGTGCCTTTTCCCTTCCCGAGCTGCCTGTGGAACCTGACTGTGTTGCTGTAATGAACTTAACCATGAGTGTGACTATGTGCTGGGTCCGGTGAGTGCTTCTGGTGAATCACTGAAGGTGTAGATGGTCTAGGGAACCCCCAAGACAGGACCAGACCTTTAAAGCAGGGTCTACAATTTGCAAGGCACTTTACAATATCATTGCATTAATCTTCTTAACCATCCCATGAGGGAAGTAATGTTCTTACTTTAGAGATTAGGCCACTAAGGCTCAGAGAGGTGAAGTGGTTCAGCCAAGGCCACAAAGCTAGTAGATAGAAGAGTGTTTCTATTAACCTGTATATTTGTCCGGCCCAAAGGCACATGATAGCAGCCCCCCTCATGCGGAGGAGAGGCTGTCCCCATCACAATAACCCTCTAGAGTCCAGGATGGCTTCACTCTGAGTCTAGAGAGGGGAACAGTTCCTCTGGGACGAGTGAGTGGGTGATAGCAGAGTTGATATTTGTGCCCGTGCCCATTTGACTCTGGGGTCCCCAAGTTCAGAGCCATTACAGTGTTTTGGTCTCTGACATCTCACCCCATTGCTCCAAGCATTCATCCCTTCATTTGTAAAAGGGAATTGGCAATCATCTAACTGATTGTGAGAAAACACAAACATGCCTCTGAAGCACCTGGTGGAGAGCCACCAACGCTGGCCCTTCCTCTTCCCCGCCCCGCCTCTCACTCCGTATGTGAGCCTGTGTGAGTCCTACAGCTCTCTCCATCTGCTTCCCCGTCTGTAAAATGAGGGGGATGGTTTTGACGTTCCCGGAGTCCTTCCAGGGCTGGTATCCTGTATCAAAGAATGAGCTTCTCTCTGGAGCAGTCTTTTAAAATCCCACCAGCTCTGATCATAAGAGGCAGATCAAACCCATTGTCTGCCCACTTACAAACAAGGCTGTGTGCACGTTGCACAAAGACGGTGAGGTGAAAGCATGCTCCAGCCTCTCCCAGACGCTGGTCCTGGAGAAAGACAGGCCAGAGGGTTGAAAAGTTCTTTGTATAACTAAGGCGTGGGCAGAGGGAAAAGGGAGGGTAGAGGGTTTATAGATGGGGTCGGACTGTCTACAGCCAGGTCATCAATCTAAATTCTGATAGAACTCAGTGGATAATTTTTATGGATCTTGGTGGAGAAGAGTAAAACAGGCCTGTTTGGGAGACAATAGGGAGTGGTGTGGACTGGGGCAAACTGCAGACTCTACATTTAGTCTTGGAGAGGGAGTCTCTCAACTCCAACTTTTACTGCCAGATGAGTTTCTGGCAGATTATCTCCCTTTTTTAAAGAGAAGTCAGAATTTTGAAGTAAAGTATCTCAATTTTTAAGTGTTGGCTTGAATTTGCTTAAAGATCTTTGCGCGTATAATAAAACTCTTCAAGTGGCTAATCTGGTCCTCAGGCTGTTTGTTTGCAGTCTCTAATGGCCAAGTCTCATTTGCAGCATCTTTGCCACTAAATCCTGAAGAATTTGTGGCCATAGCTTGCCTCTGCATCTTCTAAGATGGTCAGTTTCAGAAACATGAGAGGATGATCTTTAAGAAGAGCCAGCAGCATTTAACTTTTTGTGGTTCCCCCAAATACTATGACTCTTCATACCTCTTTACTTTTGTTCAGATGTGTCCCTCCTCAAAATAACATCTACCTGGACAACTCCTATTCAGCCTTCACAACCCAGCTCAAATGTCCACGCCTTTGTGAAGCCTTTACTGATCATCAGCCTCTTTTCCCGGGGGTTAATTCCCTGCCACTCCGCTCTCCACGTTCACACTGCGTATCAGTCAGGGTCTTGGTCAAAAACAAATGGCCCATTCAAACTGGACGATGCGAGGAGGCTTCAGTAAAGGGGCTATTTATAATGAAGTGTACATTACAATGGGCAGGGTTTTTTTTTTTTTTTTGCTGAGGAAGACTGGCCCTGGGCTAACATCCATGCCCATCTTCTTCTACTTTATATGGGATGCACCACAGCATGGCTTGACAAGTGGTGCATCGGTGCGTGCCCGGGATCCGAACCCGGGCTGCCAGCAGCGGAGTGCGAGCGCTGAACTGCTACGCCAGGGGGCCGGCCCCTGCAATGGGCAGGTTTAAGGAACCCAGCTAGATACAGGGCAGCACCTGGGGCAGCCACACCGGGGAGCTGTTACCCCCAAGGCCTGAGCCTGCGAAGGGAGGAACAGTTACAGAACTCACAAAGGATAGAGCGATAGGACCTCACGGTGACCTGTCAGGGAGGGAGCTGGGAGAAGAAACCCCCAAGCTCACTTCCCTCCTCCTCTCCAGGATCGTGTTGGTGCCTTCCATTGGCAGAGCACAGCTGACAGCAAGAAGGCAAGGGAGTCCACTGGTGCAGTCCATATGGGTCGGCCTCTGGAGGCTGAGCGGTGTGGAGAAGTTGCCTGGCACCCACCATCCTCTGTATAGGCCTCTCTCATAGCACTTGCTGCTGAGCTCCAGGTCCCCCAGCGACTGGGAACTACTAGAGGACACTCATATCTACACCCCCAAATCTGGCACCCAGTAGCTGATCAACAAGTGGTTATGGGAATTACCAGGTGCATCTTACAGCTCCTGATAAAATATAGACAAAAGTTAGGGATTATCTTTAGATTCTGCATAGGTGTGAAGTAATCAGCAACTTCTTCCTCTCATCCAACATTTTATCAGCATCTACTGTGCGAGGTATTGTCTCTGACCTCCAGGAGCTCTTTAATCTTAAACTAGAATCTCCTAGAGCACAGAAGTTAGATGGCCTGTATTCAAAATTTCTCTATGTGAGTGCCACAGAACACCGGTTTGCTGTGATGCTCAGAGATATTATATCAAAGGAGAAAAGTCCATTGTCAAGTGTAAGGTCCTACGGATTAAGCAAATGTCTTTCCTGTAGGACTTGTCAGAGCCTTTAATGTGCCAATGTGTGATGAGAATCTCTTAAAGAGGGTCGTAGCAGACAGCCTTTCCCAAAATATTTGGTCACAGGATCTTGTTCCCATGGAGCATCTTGTAAAGCCACTTTATTGGAATATACTTTGGAAAACATGGGCCTTCCTTAACCAGTTCATTTTGCAGATGGGAAAACTGAGGCTCCAAAGCGGCTGTCACCAATCAATCTAGCAGGGAGCACAATTTGCGTAAGGAAACAAATGTCAAACTTGCGTCCACCGCCGCCTTTTGGTCTTTCTCCACGTTATCATCAGTTCTTTCTCAGCGGGTGTCTCCCCCAGCAATGATGGGGGGTGGATGGAGACTAGCAGGTGGTCCTTCCCACGAAACCCCCACGGGCCTCTGGCTGTGGCTGTCATGGAACATTGGGCTCCTAACTGATGGGGCTGACCCGTTGTGAGATGTTGTCAGGATGGTGAAGGAGAAGCTCATTGGGTTGTGCACGGAGAGGAGGTGACAGTGAGCGAGGGGAGGGAGAGCCTAGTGGAGCACAGCCCTCCTCTGGGGTCACATCCTACTGTCTCTCGTGGCGAAGGCCCCTGGCCATCAGCACCAGGCACGGAAACCCCACTCTCAACAGGACAGCAGGAGTGGTTTTCCAAAACAGCAAGCCTGACGATGGCTCTCTTATGCTAGACACATTAGCGACTGCCCTTTGCCTCGGCACAGAGTCTCAGCTTCTTGTTATAGATTTTACCTTCCTCTTTGGCCTCGTCTGGTGCCACCAACTGCCTCCTTGACCCTCCCCACCACACACAACACATTCCAGCCAGTGTAGACAGCATCCAGTCCCTCAGACTGCCCGCTCTGCCGCTCACCTGCAAACCTATGCACGCACTGTCTTTCTCCCCCTAAAGCTCCCTCTCACCATCCAGATCAACTCTTGGCTAGCCTCCATTACGAGAGGCGGGGTGGCGGCTGGTTAG